>NC_049191.1:2492500-2802500 GCF_009769625.2 Cygnus olor
CGTGGCTGGGGGGAGGCTGTAGGAGAAGCAGCAGCATGGGGACGCTTTGGGCGTGAAATGGCATCCGTACCTTGTGAAGGACGTTGTCTCCTAGATGTAGCAAGCACCCAAAGATGAAGCAGGCAAGCTGAAAGCTATCTAAAGACTTACGAGATGGTCAGTCCTACTGTGAGCAGACGTCACGCAGCTTGTGTTTGTAAAGGAGTGATTTGCATATATTATTGGGACTTCTAATTCCTAACTGTGAGTTTTGGTGTAACAGCCTGGTGGGGTGGGTGGTGCTGCCCTGGTCAGACGGTTGAAGATGCTGTGGGTCCATAGTGAGTTTGGTGAGCATTCCTCCAGTCAGGAAAAGCTGTAGACTAGACTATTAAACACTGCACCTCAGTAACCTTGTAATGCTGCATAAAGTAATAATAATAGCAAAGTTCTGCTTTGATTACACTGTAAT
This sequence comes from Cygnus olor, assembly GCF_009769625.2. Taxonomy (NCBI): domain Eukaryota; kingdom Metazoa; phylum Chordata; class Aves; order Anseriformes; family Anatidae; genus Cygnus; species Cygnus olor. Next base: position 2,492,952 of record NC_049191.1, read on the forward strand.
GTGCTTGCACATGCCTGCAAAAAATACACACAACTTTCATTTTTGTAATGGTCTTAGTAGCAGTTTTCAGACTTTTTCTTTTATGATGAACCTTGTCCTTTATTGTGGTGTTTCTGTATATTTATTGGTAATCTGTGTGCAGCTCATAGGTCTGTATGTCTGGTCTGTATGTTGCCTTTAACACTTTTAGGTGGGAGAAGTTTCTGAATGTTTTTTTCTTCTCTGAAGTCAGCTTAACTCTTAAGTCATGTTTGAGAAGATACTGAATAAAACAACTTGATAGACAGCCTCATTTAATTGGTACCTTGTTTTTTGAATTGAAAGCTAAAATGAGTTTGTGTTCATTTTTATTACTGTTCATACAGTATTGGGCATTTAAGATGTAGAATAATTTGATGTCAGGATATTTCTGAGTATCAGGAGCTTAAGCATAAAATTTCCACTTTAATTGCAAGTGGTATCGTTGCAGGAGTATGTTTGTGTCCAGGCTTTTCCTAGGAACAAGCAGAGCTTTTTAACATCTGTCAACTAGGACGCAATCAATGAAATAGTTTGGGTGTACAATTCGAGAGTGGGGACAGTGACCCTTGTCTGGAGTTGCTGACACCCCTGCGTTTGAAGGGACTCTGTCAGATTAGCTGGCAAAATAACACTGCTGCTTATGCTACCCACAGAGGCCACGAAACAAATACCTAACTTTTAGCTGTGTAGATTTCTTCTGATTGAAGTTAGAGAAAGGAACTGATGTTTCTCGTAGCTGAACAATTTTCTTGTTTTAGTACAGTGCCCAATGCTACTTTCTTGGTATTTAAGCTTGCAATGATTTTAAATTTTATGTTCCCAATTTCTTAATGTTATTAGGCTAGGATTTAGAAAGCATTTTTTAGTCTAAATTCTGAGCCAAAATCGTCTTCTATCTTTTTTAGTAGTAGCTGTTTTTATCTTTTAGACTAAAAAGGGCCAAAAAATCTTGTACCATCAGCTTGTTTGCAGCAATACTCTCCATCTCTTCCCTTGCCTATGAACCAGTTTCTTTTCTATCTGTATTTAGATTTACTGAAGCTGTTGAGATTTATAAATTCCTGCCTTTTCTTTCTATACATTGCAAATGTGATCAAAAGAAATGAAATGGATAGACTTGCATCTGACGATGCTGGTTTCTGTCAGGCACAGATCTCTTCCAAGAAGTCTTGCCTTGCTGATGAACTGTAGCACATATGGGTTTAATTACAATAGAAATGGTCTGTGTATTTCTTTTGCATTCATTGGAGGGTGCATGATGCTTTAACGTATCCAATTTAAATACAAGCTAATAAATTGCTGAAGATGTAGACACGTGAGTATAATATTTCAAGTGAAGAAAGAAAAATCATCGTTTTTCCCGGCAAAGTTTGAGATTTTCTGTAATTGATACTACTCATAGTAAATTGTGCTGTGCTGGGATTAATCCTAAAATTGAACTGACTCAGCTGTGTGTTTTATGAAGAGGAGAAGAAATGGTAGTGGTGACTATGCTATCAAACCAATAGCTGAAAGCTCTGAAAATGCAAGGGGGAAACTTATCTTCCTCCCCAAAGAGCTGAAAAATATACTGAAAAAATCTTATGCTGCTAGAGCCTTGTGAACCTGTATCTTTGTATCCGCAGTTTACTCAAGTCCCCACAAGTGACTACTTCAAAAAAACTAATACAAGAGGAGGGAAGCTTTTTTCCTGCATTTTTTAAGCAAGAGTGCCTGTTCACCTCCAAAAAGGAACGCACTGAGAAGCCGGTGGCAGTGCCTGTAACAGCTGCGTAGTTAAATCAGATTATCTGTGCTCTGGATCTAAATCTTGAAGCTACCTTACTTGGTTCAAAACAGATAAAAAATCCAGTAGATCGGTGCTACTTGAAACAACGGAGCCAAGGGGTTTTGCGAGCAATATCTAACCCCTCCATTAAACGCAGATACTCTGATAGATTTCTGGTTATTATCTTCAGGCAGTTGACGCTGACGTGTGCCTGGCTACCGAGAAAAGCAGCAGGCAGTTGTGGAGTGAATGTTGCTGTAGCACTGCAGTTGCTCTGCTTTTCCTCAGCTCTTAACCTACCTCCCCGCTTCCCTCGCACAGGATCACTGCTGTCTGTGTAGAATTAGCGATGTTGAGGACGTTGTAGCTGCGTGCAAGGCGATCAGCTCTGCCTGGATGAGAGGCATGGTGGCGATGAAAGCAACTGCCTGTAGGGATAAAGGCTTTGGTAGAGGTTGGGTGGGTGTTAATTGAGCTATGGTCAGCCCGAGCCCTTCAGGGAAGCTGATGGGAGCCTGAAATGGTAACTTCGGTGTCCCGGACTGTTTGTGTCAGACTTGAACTCATTGAGAGCAAGCATGTGCCTTTTTCTGATCAAGGACAGAAGCTAGAAAAACTTGCATTCGCATTGATAACGTGGTTAATATTTTTCTTGAACCGGTCTTAAACGTGAAGTCCTTGGTCAGAATGGAGTTTGTTTTGGGTTGCATTAATCAAAGTGAGCCCTGAATTAGAACTACCCAGAGAGGAGGAGCTTTTAAAATTAGTGGTTTCTGGAGAGTAATGTCATCAAATAAACGTACTTCCTGGTAGACTTGCAATTTTTTAAATGAACTTTAACTTTGATATGTTTCTCTGTTGAGAATCATTAATTCTGCCTTTGTTTGAATGTTACCTGTCCTTAAATGTCTTCACTCTTCGCTGTGCTCCTGCAGCTTTCTGTACACTCCTTTGCTCCTTTCCCCCGCCCCATCTGGTGACTGTAAGGACCTGAGGAATGTTGTCTGATGAATGTAGGGGAGCAGTGCAGAAGTCTGGTGAAGTGGGAACACGGTGGCGAGGATTAAACATCACGGATGATAATTCTTGAAGAACCATCTTGCCAGCAGCTGAGGGTAGTGATGTCTCTGCACAGAGCTGTGTGGTGTCTTGGGTATGGAAAGGTTTAGCAAAGTGGCGTGAGAGGGAGAAAAGAGCCTCTCCTTTTACATCAGGGTACTGAAGGCAAGGCTCTTGTATGCTGGGTGCTGCACAAAAGAAGGCACCTGTGTCCTTAGGGGCTAGTTCAGGCTTAAAGCTGCTGTGAAAGTGGATTTTGAGAGAAAAATGGAAGAGCTTTTAGATAGGTTATATTTTATGCAGCTTTAAGGTACTGGTGAGTTATCCAGCCAGGAACTCTGCAATCGATGCTGGCTCTGAAACGGGTTCCCTCTCTGACTTCAGGTAAGTGCTTTTGCCTCTGGTTTTTGCCCTATCTAAGAAATGGATGAGATGACTCCCATCGCCTTACGAGAGCTAGCTATAAGTGTTCTGAGGATGAATCATGTTGTGGAAGTGCTAAATTCTTGATACACATCTGTGCACCTTCTTACAAGTTTGCTTCTTCACTTAATACAGTTCTGTTTGAAACCTGTCTGTCTCTGACATGAGCCTGTGCTCTTTGCTTATATCTCATCACAGCAATGCCCAAGGAAGGCATTTGGGATTGGTCTCATAATGTTTACCTGCTGCTTTCTTTTAAGATGATCTTCTGTTTCCATTTGTTGCCAAATAGACTCAGATGGCAAGTTTATTTAAATTAAAGGTTTATTTTCCATTGCTGAGGATCTCATAGGTCTTTCATACACATCTGGTAGTTGAAAAATAACTACCGTAATACTATCTAGCAACACAGAAAAATATGATTATGTTGAATTTAGGGCTATGCTAGCCCATAAATCGTAGGTCCACAACCAATTTAAATACAGATGTGCAAAAATTAGATATTAAGATACTTACTAATAATTTTTCATAATGCTTACACTTGCAAATCTCTTAAATACATTCAAAACCAGTTTCTTTGATATAAAATTGATGTTTTGCAGGTTAATGCTTGCTCAGACATACGAGCGAAGTAATACCCACTGGGGCAGTACTAAATTTAAACTTTTGAAGTTTTTGAACCTGATGGTGTGCAAGCAAAGTAGAAACTTGAGTAATGCTCCTTAAGTGGAGAGGAGAATTGAGTGCTGGAAAAATCTCAGTGTGAGGAAGACTGCTGGAGATGAAGTTTTGTCTTCTGACTTCTGGCAGCTCTGCAGTCATGAATGGCTTCTTTAGGGTAATCGGTTTTGTACATCACTTTCCTCCTGTGGCTATAGTTTTCAGTTTTCTTTGGACTTGATTTCTATTCTTCAGCAAAATGTTCTCATTCTGCAGTTTTCAGTGTTGAATCTAGCCTTGAGAAAACTTAATGGTGTTTTTCTGTAGATAAACCTGCTTCTAGAGAGTTGCGTTTTCTGTCTGTTTTGCAGACAACTGTGAAACGCCAGCCTCAGCACAGCAATAGAGTTGACAGAACAAGTTCTTAGCCCGAGATGATTTTACAGGCTTGTTGCCCAGCCTCTGCTGCCATGATCAGTGACACCAGTATATAGACCCTGTGTTCTGCAGGTCAGGCAACGAACTTTGTGCTCACACAGGGTATAGATCTCCTCCTGGCTGTTGTATTCTTGTCTCTTCCTGTGGTGTAAGCAGTTAAGCTTCCCCAGGTAGCCTCTTGTTGGATAAATGGTATTGTTGCTTGTTGGGGGGTGGGGGGAGCGAGGCTGTTTGAATGGCCTAAAGGCATTTGATCATAGATAAGAACATTGTCTATCAAGAGGTATTACTATAAAGCTTTCACTGTAATTGGTAGCATTCAGTTATGAGCCAGTATGGGTATTAAAATATCTTCAGGAGATGCTGGCTCAGGTGGCATAGTGCGTGCCATAAACATTGCTAGTGATCAATCTGTATTTGTGTAGGAGACTTCTGGAAGCAATGTTGTGCATATAAATTTTGCGTATTTAATAACATGTTTAAATGAAAAAAATAAATTGTGCTGTTTGGGATTCCTTTTCAGAATAAAATTCTAATAAAGCAGTCCGGTGGATTGAGATTCCCTTCTATGTGTATGTCTTGCTCTTTCTCCTGTGCTGGTAACTGCTCCCCTCTCGTTATGGTGTTACCATTGCTTAAGCAGGAAGCCCAATGTGTTCCCACCATGAAGGTACTGGGGCTTGTCAAAGCAAAAGGGAATTGTTTCAAGAATAAAGTAGAGCTGTGACTTGAGACATTGCACAAATCGATTGTAGACGGATAGCAAACAAACTGGTAAAAGCCTTTATTTTTACTTAACCATCTTGACCATGTGTGCCTATTTGTATTGCGGATGTGGGCTGCAGCCATGCGGGGTGGGAGGGAAACCATGCGTCGGTGTGTTTTGAGGTGTACTCGCTAAGCAGAAGGGGTGTCCTCTGCCCGTTCTCCCTTTCCAGAGAAATTGTTCTTGCCAAAATTTTCTACCTGTTGCAAGAGTTGCTTTCTTTCCAGCACAGTAAAATGTCAACTTTCACTGTCCCTCCCCTCTGGTAGGCATCTGTAACCTCTGTACGACTGTGTATAGTACACACAACAGTCATCAGATCTCTGCTGGCTTTAGATACCATCAAGTTGGGTGTATTGTAAACCAACCGTATTCATTTGAAAAAAAAAATAAATTTTTTTGGAAATGCGTATGTGATATTTTATTTTGTTATACTTGCATCGCTTGAGTTGCTTCCCAAAGCAATTCCAGGCATGGATAGAGATGGAGGTGTTGGACTGAATTGGGTCAGAGCTGGGCGGTAGCTTCGGGGGGAGCACAGGGCATGATCCCCAAACCTTTGTCAGAAAGTGATTTTACTTTCAGCCTTGGGTTTGATTTGACTGAATGGCATTTAATTTCCTTAAAAGCTAGGAGAGCCTTGAAGCGCTTCTAAATCTGCTGTAAATCCTGGCTCTGTGCTTCTCGGTGTTGCCAGGCCTGTCCCTTTGCTTTCACCTTTTAAAAAAATAAATTCCTGTTTTTGCTTCTCCGCACTGCCAGCCCTCTCCCTTTGGCTTCCCCTTTAAAAAAAACTACTAATAATAAATTACTGTATTTTGCTTTGCATCGCGTTGAGGCGTAACTCCCGCAGTAACCGCAATAAAAAGATGGAAGCCTTGCTCCGGGCCCCGCTCCCTCAGGTATCGGCCCAGGGGTGGCGGCGCCACGTAGCAACGGGGCCGCGCGTGCCGGTAACGGGGAGCGGCGGCGGCGGCGTCCCTCGGGCGGCGGTGAGGGGGCGAGGGAGGATCCCGGGCCCTGAGGGAGCGAGGCCGGGGAGAGCCGCTCGGTGCCGCTCTGAGGGCCCCCTGAGGGCTGCGGGGGCTCTGCCCCGGTGCCTTCCCCTCAGCCGCGGGGTCCCGGAGGGTCTCCGAGCCCTGTGTCCCTGGAGGCTCTGTGGGGTTGGGGAGCTCCAGCACTGCCGCTGTGCCTCAGGGGGCTGGGGGTGTAGGCGCGTATTGCGCTGGGCTGGTCGTGTGCCCCCAGAGATCCGCTGGGTTGTGGGGTTTGAGGAGAGTTTGAGGAGCTGCGGTCTCCTCAGGAGCTGTGGTGGAGCTGTGGTCTCCCCTGGAGCTGCTCCAAGCCCCCTCAGTAATCCCCAGTTCCCCCACATCACAAAGATGGCTGCGAGCCATACAGCTCCTGCAAAGCCTCCGAGTCCCCTGAGAGTGCTGCCAGGGGCAGAGCCTAGACAACAGTGACAAAAGCAGAACTGCTAATGTAATCAGCTGTTTTGTCTGAGCCCAGTAAATGAGAGGTGGTGCCGGGAGCAGCTCCTTGTCTCTGCCAGCAGCACCGCTCCCCAGGGAGGCACAGGTGGAGGGGCTTTCCTCCTGGCCCAGGAGGGCAGCTCCGATCGCCCTTCCTCAGAAGCAGGCTTTGCTTTCGTGCATCTCCATTTACAGTGTGTTTCTGTGAATAAATATTAATCTTCTGCTCCCTTTCAGTCGCCTGTTTCAGTGAGATGGCCATGCTGAGTGTAAAACCGGGGCAGAGGTTCACTGTGCCGGACTGGCACACCAACACTAAGCTCATCTCAGCTGATGCTGAAAGCCAGCGTTCTGCTTCCCACCGAGTCCGGCAGGAAACCCGAGCTCTCCGCAACGAAACCAACAACCAGGTGGGCCTTCAGCAGCTTGGCTGCTCCCGGGTCTGTCAGAACAGCAGGCTGAGGAGTGTGGGAGGGTGTCTAGATCCTGGTGTACAGACTAGGGAAGAGTAGAGGGGTTTACCTCCTGGAAACCTCCTAAATACATTTACAGGAAGTAAATAAATATATATGCGCAATGATGTGTGTACTGTCATGAGATCCCAGGGTGTGATTCTCTCAGCCTTTGCAACTTGTGTTGTTTTCTGTGCTCCCCACTTGTGTAGGTGGCTATTTGACCAAATGACGATGTTATACCTCTGCGAGAGGTCTATCAATTCTGAACACAGGAAAAGGCTTCAGCAAGTTTCACAATTTCAGTGTAAAAAACAAACAAAAGAAAGCAACTCATGGCATTTCTACTATAATTCCAGGCAAAATGGGATGAACATGACAACCAAACTCGCCTGACTGAACGTATCAGCAGTGTGAACAGATGGAAAGAGACCCTGGACAAATGCCTTGCAGACATAGATGAGGAAATCGATGCCTTAGCCAAAGTATGTTGGGAAGACAGATGGCTGGAAATCAACCTACGCTTTTAACATGGGATGTTAAATAATTGATTCTTGTCTTCTGCAGCGGGCAAGCCCATATGGTGTCCAAGGTGGGGGCTTATCACAGGTACACTGGGATCGATACCTGATGGAATGACTTCCTGGAAAGCAAGCCAGTGTGTTCTTGGCTGAGCTAAGCCATTTTATGGAGCTGTGCATTGCATGCTCATGTGTTGTTGTTTTTTTAGAGCTCTGAAGTATAGTAAGCAGTATGTTAAGACCTTAGTTTGAAAATGTTTGATTTTAAATAGAGAGTAGCAGTGGGATGTGTCTCTGATTCTTTTAGTTCTAAACCCACGGGCTGCTCCTTTTGGAGCCCTTAGCCCCCAGCAAGGTGTGACTCCTGATGTAAAGAGCAGACGTAGAGGACTGGTGTGTTTAGCTCCCACAGTTTTCATTCCAGATTTGCTAAGAGGTTTCAGAACTGCAGATACAAGCAGTGGAAAGGCCCTCCTACCAAGGCCATTGGTGGTGGGTTTCCCTTCCTTTCTTCCTCTTCCGTCCCTGAAGGAGACCCCCTCACACCCAGCTAGCTTCTCCCTCCAGGTGAAGGAAGCAGCAGAACGTGCCCTCCAGGCAAAGAACTTGTCTTTGGACATTGCCATTGAGTGCCTGACACTCCGCGAGAGCCGTCGTGCCATCGACGTGGTGAGGGACCCCGTGGAGGATGAGCTGCACAAGGAGGTGAGGGTGATAGACAAGGCCAAGAGAGAACTGCAGCAGAGAGTGAATGAAGCCTTCGAGCAGCTCTGGTGAGTCAAATGACAAATCACTCATTTTAAAAAGATGATGGAGGTTGTGATTTTGAAGTGGGGAGCTGCCTCTCTCCTCCGCATGCTCCCCCCTGACTCTAGCCTTGCTTCCTGCAGCCTCCTACAGGAAGCTCGCCAGCAGCTGAGCTTTGACCACCGGGGCAAGATGGAAGCATTGGAAATAGATCGCGTGTGCTTATCCCTCAGTGTGAACTCTCCCAATATCTCCTTCAAGGTCAACCCAACACGTGTCCCAAACGGGTAAGTAAAGAGCCTGCCCTTGGGGGACCAAATCCCTATTGGTGCTTGAAAGAGTCTAGAGTGCAGTTACTGAGGGAGCTCAGAACAGGAGTTGGCTGCTGGGATTTGTTGTGGCTCTTGGAATATGGAGCTACAGCCTTTTGGGAGACGAGACCTTTCTTACTCCATGCTTGTAGTGGGCTGATTGCTAGTGGTGTGTACTGGTGCTATCAGATCTTTCAGGATGTTGGAGCATATCTAGCCCGTAACGCCGTCACAGTCAGGTAAATAAACAGCATCTCTGTAAAGGGGAAAATGGGAGCACAGCGAACGTGTTATCTAAATTGTCACTGCAAAAACAGGGAAGCTTGCTGCCCTGCCTCCCTGGTACTTGGCTACAGATGACAGTGAGTAGTATGGTATCAGCCTTTGGCACAGCTTATGTGGGAGCTGTTGCACATTTTTCTCTTGCTTGGCATTTCATAGCATGCTTTGGATGTGTCCCCAGTTTGAGCAGATGTTGGGCTTGGTGCAGGAGCCGTGGGGTAGCAAGCTCCAGCTGGTGCACTGAGGGGAGCAGACAGGATGTGACCTCCAGAATTCCTGAATCATTTTGCACTGCAGAAAGCCTTCTCAGCCTGCAGCAGGTGGTTCCTTTTGAACTGTCTTGCAAACACACAACTTATTTTCATAACTGATTTGTTCACAGATCAACTGCAGTTGATGAGTGGGAACAGAATAGCCAGTACAACAAGGATCATGCTGAGGCGGAAATGAAAGCCTCGACTAAGCTCCGAGAAGTGATCGTGCTTGCCATTGCCCAGGTAAATTAGTCCCTTGGTTGGGAATCAGTGGTGCCGAAGTTCTGTGGTATCCAGTGTGGGAGAACGGGTTGATGTTTGCTGTGACCGGGGAAGGGAGTCTTGGAAAAGAGAGCATTAGCCCGCACACCCTGCTGAGAGCGGTTGCCCTTCAGCTTTAAAAGGGGAATTTGATTGTGCTGCAGAGGTTGCAACAGACTCAGCAACCTGGAAGACTTGTACCAGTCCATCATTCCCATGTGTTTTGGCTTCAGGGAGCTGCATGACCTGCATGTGCATGCCAGGGGGGCCTTCCAGCTGCCAGAACCCCGATGTTTTTGTTTATAGGCTTGTCCCAACCTCACAGGAGATCATGTCTCATGTGATGGTCGTAGTGTCAAGTGCTGGGAGGGAGAGCCATTCAGGATGTGTGTCACTGCAGACTGTTCTCTCTTCAGACCAACAACGAGCTGGAGGCTCAGCGTGTAGCTACAGAGTTTGCCTTGCGCAAGAGGATTAGAGACATGGAAAGAGCCTATGATGAGCTGAAATGGCAGGAGCGAAACGTAAATGGCACTTGTTTGGTTATCAACCACAACTTTGGGTGGGAATTGAATCCGAAGGCTGTTTGTTACCTGGAATGCTACTTGGTCTGAGCGCTTCCTTGCTGTGCTCACATGTCCTGGTCCAACAGGCTGGGGACAGAGATGGGTAGGGGCTTCCTTGCTACAGGGGAGGCCCTGTTACACCGCGGCACACCGTTCCATTCCTTGGGCTTTTATCCATCCCATTAATCTGTGAAGGCATAAGTCTGCTTTTCCATGCTGGTTCTGCACTTGCAGGGGAATACAACTGTGAGAGAGAGGCCGCCCATAAATCTGTCTCAGTTTTGTTTTAAATATAAAGATCATTCCCCACAAGAGCTGTTAAGTGGCACATGTGTGATCTCTGCAACATCCAAACTTCCTCTGCCATCACAGTTGCTGCTCTGGCATTTCCCAGCAGCGGTGCCAGGTTTTGGCCTTTTTATTTCACCCCTGGTCTCAACCACTGTGGCCATAAACCACCTCAGCACCGTGTCTGCTCTGCATGAAAAGCCTGATGTATGAGCAGAGGGGTTCAGAACTCAGAAGGCAACCAGCCCTTGTTTAAAATCCATTCCCAGCACAGTAAAAGCCCAGGATGCGTGGGGGCTATTTTCCAGTCTGTGTCCTAAGGGAAGGGAACTGTGGCTGTCCCTCATGATACACGTCTTTATCCTTAGACCTTGGAAGAAATCTCTGAGATGGAAGAGGACATCCGACGGTTGGAGGAAGATCTCCGAAGGAAAATGCAGGATCTGAAAGTAGCACACACCCGCTTGGAGACCCGCATGTATCGGCCCAATGTGGAGCTCTGTCGGGATCAGGTACCAGCCTCACCTGGCACGCATCCTGCCAGCAGGGCCTGGGGAGCTGAACGGGATGGGTGCTTGCATGAGTCTGAAGAGCGTGGGTGTGCTTTGGAGAAAACTACAGTGGGACTGAGCAACTGTTCCTACAGTCACGCGGCAAAGCAAGCAAATAAATGTCACAGCTGGGCTAGCAGGGGAGCGAGAGAACTGTGGCTTTTCTAAAAGAGCACATTGGTCCCATTAACTGCCACGACTGACTCCCCCCCCACCTTGCAGGTCCAGTACGGGCTAACAGATGAGGTCCACCAGCTGGAGGGAACGATCCGTGTGCTCAAGCTCAAGCTAGCAGAGGCGCAGTAAGTCTTCTGCTCTCTGCAGCAATGGTGGCCCAGCATTGCTGATGTGAGGGACATGGCTATGTGCAGTACTGGGCCTGGCATGCTTGCAGGAGCTGCATTTTGGAGCTTGTGTCTGTTTAGAGCAGGATTGGAGATGGTTTTTGGGCTTGGGGGGATGCTGCACTGGGCAGCAGGGGAGCAGGCAAGGCCTGGAGGTCTGCATGGTGGGAGGCTGGATGGGGTTCCCACGGCCCCTGCCTGCACTCAGACTTCAACCAGGCTGCATCAGCAGTTCTAAAAGGGGAAAAAAGTGGGTGAAAAGTAAAGGAAGAAAGAGAAGTGCTGTTCTGGGCTGGCACGGGGCTCCCAGGGTGCACATCTCTGTGCTGCAATCTAGGAGCAGCGTGTAGGCTTGCTATTCACAGACCCAAACAATGCTACTGCTATGCACCGAGAAGTATCTGGTGCATTAGCTCTTTATGCAAAGGCAAATGCTACACAGCTATTTCTGCTGCCAGAAAGCGGGAAGTTGGGTGTTTCCTGTCCAACTTGAGATGTGAATAGTGTCTGAACCCAAATCCTCTCACTTGTGCTTGTTCTCAGGGATGCCTTGGACGCTCTATACAGACAACTTTACCGCATTCAGACAGATATTGGCTACAAAGCCAATTCCCTGGTGCTGGACAACAAGTGTATGGATAGCCGGCGAAAACTCGTGGTTCCTGCCGAGAAATTTGTGCCAGAGGTCGACACTTTCAACCGGACCACAAACCGTGCACCCTCCCCGCTGAAGAACGGGCAGCTGGAGTTGGCTTAGCGTGCTGGGGAGTGTTGTGCAACGAGCCACGCCAAAGAGAGAGCTACCAGTGACTCAGTTCCGTAGTAGGGAAAGCGGACATCTGTGTCATGTTAGGATAATGTAATTCTCCTCCCTCTCTCTCTCCTTAGTTTGTTATATAACTGTCTGTCCCCTTGCATGATGTTTATAGCCTCTTGCACTCCAAGGAGCATTATAAACAATAAAGAGTCTGTCCCCAAGAGCAGTTGTCATCTGACAGTGTTGGAAGCATTTCGTGATGATTGAATCCATCTGGGCTCTTTAGTGTTTTAAGTCCTTCAAAGTGCGAGGCTGGGCTCTGAAAAGGGACTGTGTAATGGTGGCAGCGCGCCACATCTGCTCTCTGGGTGCACTGACTCGAATCTGCTCCCTTTAATGATTAAAGTTTGGCTCGGGATTTCCTCCCGCCTGCTAGCCCTGCAGAACTAACACAGCTACATGAACAAGAGCCAGAGTCCATTCTGCCTCACGTGCCAGCAGCCTTGTTTTAACACAACACACGGTGAGGTGCAGGTCCCGCTCCCGGTGTGCTGAGAGGTGCTGAGCACCGTGCTCCCCCTGGGAATCATCCCTGCCCCGGGCCTGCTCCTGGGGGGAAGGAGCTCCATGTCCTTCACAAGGGGATGGAGGAAAAATCAGCACAGGGAGACAAAGCAGCCGGCTGGGAATACTGCTGCTCCACTGCTGCTGCTGGTGGAGAGGAGGCTCAGGGGAGACCTCATTGCTCCCTGCAACTGCCTGAAAGGGAGGTGTGGGGGGCTGGGGGTCGGCCTCTTCTCACAGGTGACCAGGGATAGGACCAGAGGGAATGGCCTCAGGTTGTGCCAGGGGAGGTTCAGGCTGGAAATGAGGAGACATTTCTCCTCAGAAAGAGCGGTCGGGCGTTGGGACGGGTTGCCCAGGGAGGTGGTGGAGTCACCGTCCCTGGGGGCGTTCAAGGAGAGGTTGGACGTGGGGCTTGGGGACGTGGTTAGTGGGTGATTGAGTGATGGTGGTGGTAGGGGGCGGTTGGACCAGGTGAGCTTGGAGGCTTTTTTCAACCTCAATGATTCTGTGATTCTATGGGCAGCCCCCACCGGCCCCGTGAAGCCCCCGGGGACCCGGTGCAGCCCCCGGCTCTCAGCCCGCTCCCCTCCGGGCCGCCAGGGGCCGCTGGTGCCGGCGGCGGGGCGGTGCGGGACAAAATGGCGGCGGCGGCGGGCTCCGGGTCGGGACCGGGCTCGGGCTCGGGCTCGGGCTCGGGGCGGTCGCCGGCGGCGCCGCGGTCTCGGCCCGGTCCCGCCCGGTTCCGGGGCTGCTTGGCCGGGGCGCTGCTGGGCGATTGCCTGGGCGCCGTCTTCGAGGGCAGGAGCGTCGTGAAGCTGCCCGACTTGCTGCGCTTCCTCCGCGGCTTGGAACCGGCGCCCGGGCCGGCCGGTGAGGGAGAACCGCCCGGCAGCGCCCGCAGAGGTGGGCGGAACGGCGGGGCCCTCGGGAGGGGACCGGCACCGGGAGCCCCTTGAGACCCCCTCACACCGGGCAGACCCCAACCGCGAGGAGCCGGGGATCCCCCGACCCTGCCCGGGTGCAGGATCCCGGTGCTGTGGGGCTGGGGTCCCCCCCGTTGGGGTTGGGGTTCCCCCTTTTGGGGCTGGGGTCCCCCCCTTTTGCTAGCTCCCCACGGCCGTGTCCTGGCCCCTGCCCACATGGCGGGCGTGGAGATGATGCTGAGGGCCCTCAGCCGCTGCTTGAGCGAAACTGGGGTGCAGGAGCATCGCCTTGCCTCGGTAGCACAATTTTGTTGCTGTATACCTTAAATGCAGCATTGCTTCCTCTTCTCTGCTTGTCAGGGCATGCTGTAAACTCCCAGAAAAAAAGAGGCATCTCTGACTTGTCCATCTGTGCCTATGAAATATCAAACGTTTTGTCTTGGCTCTTATTTGCCTTGAAATGCTTTTTGTCTCGTTCTTGCTGTGGTTGCATCCCTCATGCTCTGTGCCTTGTTGCTCTAATGGTCTTGGCCAGTGAGCGTGAGTTGCTGTAGGTCTTCTGGTAGTTTTTAACTCCAACTATACGGATAGGGGGTCCTTGGAGAGTAGGGAAGAGCTGAGAAGGACAGGAGCTTGTCCTTGGACGGTCATGTTATGTTTTGACCTTCTATTTTAGAAACGCTTTCGTACACAGACGACACGGCCATGAGCAGGTCTGTGGTGCAGTCTCTGCTGGCCAAGCGAGAGTTTGACGAAGTTGACATGGCCAAGAGGTAAGGACTGCAGCCAGCTTCTGAGGCCAGGGTGTTGACATGTACTAGCAATGGCAAAACTTTCTTAAAGTGAAGCAATCACTCTAATTTTCTGCAAAAGGGGACAGGGGCTAAGGCAAAGTCATTGTTAATTTGTGGAGAAAATAAGAGTGATTGCTAATCCTGTAATTTATTATGTGCTTAGCGCTGTCCTGGAACATACAGCATCATTAGCTTTAATGTGAGTTCAGAATATGCTTGGAAACGAAGCAGTTTGGGACATGCTGTTTTACCATTCTGTATTGCAGGCGTGTGCATTTACCCACCTTTGTGAAAGATAACGCTTAGACATTTCAGAAGCATTTCCTTTCATGTTTATTTGTTGCTATTTATGTTTGTACCTCCCTTAATTTAGTTAGTGAATATTAGTGAGGTCAGCTTCAGCTTGTTTATGATCCATTTCCCTTTTGGATCCACAGCCCTGGCAGCATTTGGTTCCACTTAGGGGAGAACATTTATTTGTTTAGAAAACACTTCAATTGAACTTGAACAAAAGACTTTCTTTGTGGTTGTGACCCAGGGAAATGTTTCCAGTTTGCTTCTATTTCAAAGCAAAGTTGAGAGGGAAACAAGTGGGTTGTGAAAGATGATGTTTATACACCCTTTCCTCCTTTCACACCAATTTTTGGGAGTGAGATTCTTTGTATGCAGAAGTGAATCAGTTGAACCATGACTGTCACTGGATTATCCATGTGCTATTAATTCACTCTGTAAGGTGCCTTTTACAACCCTTTGCAACTTCAGTAACAGACCGAGTATCCCTTGTATTGTTTCTCACCTGTGTAACTGCTGCTGTCTTGACCCCGGCAGGTTTGCTGAGGAATACAAGAAGGAACCCAACAGGGGCTATGGGATGGCTGTTGTCAACGTCTTTAAGAAGCTCCTGAGCCCCAAGTGCAGTGATGTGTTTGAACCTGCAAGAGCCCAGTTTAATGGGAAAGGCTCCTATGGAAACGGCGGTGCTATGAGGGTGGCAGGCATTTCACTTGCCTATTCTGATGTTCAGGATGTAAAGAAGGTATGATTCTTGGCTCATTTGGGCACCTGCGACTCCCTGCTGTCAGGCGAGTCCCACTGTGGTCTCTCAGTTTTGCTAATGATGTGTTTTCATTCACAGTTTGCGAAGCTCAGTGCTGAATTAACCCATGCCAACTCCCTGGGTTACAATGGGGCCATCCTGCAGGCCCTGGCAGTGCATCTCGCCCTGCAGGGAGAACTCAGCAAGGAGACCTTCCTTGAGCAGCTGATTAGCCACATGGAAGACATAGAGGCAGATGATAAGTCTCTTACCGATGCCCGAGCGTAAGTAGCTGTGAGGAGCACTAACACTGCTGTGTACAGTTTGTTCTGGCTTTTCACAGTCTCTCTTCCTCGTTGCGCTCTTGTTTCCAGGCTGGGATTTGAGGACTTACCATTTTCAAGGCGCCTGAAGAAAATAAAAGAATTTTTGGAGCTCAGCAGCGTTCCCAAAGATGATGTATTGTTTGAATTAGGTAAATACCTTTCTCAGTACAAGTATTAGGAAAGAGCTGGAAGCAGGACCAACTCAGTAAGCCAGGGTCATTTGTCCTCCCCCAGGCTGCCACTTTGGCCCCTGCTGCCTGCCAGGCGGTGTGTGTGCTGGAAAGGCTGCGTGTGCTCTCCAGGCAGTAATTCCCTGAGTCCTGACCCAGTGACTCCCTCCCTGTATTGGTGGGGAAAAAAATCTGACTAAGGAAAACTATCTTGAGTAAAGTTTCTTAATATTCTAAGACCTCTTGTCTTAATGGCTGTAAGACGTTCATGTTGGATGGGATTGAGTAGGTGTGTACTGCCAACCTGTGCTGGTGTGGCTGTGATCTGGTCTCCAGGGTGTGAGTGGTACTGGTGAACACGGGGAGTCTTGTGCAAACTTAGTTTTGCTCTTTGGCGTGATAAAATCAGCAATACTAATACAGAAAGTAACTGGCAATGGGGTGTTAGGATGTTGCAATGAAAAGGGAAAAAAGTACTTCTGTGGGAAAGAAGACAAGAGTGTTCTGCAGCACTGAAGATAATTGTGTTTGTTTTTGTTTTTTTAAACAGGCAACGGCATCGCAGCTTTGCGGTCTGTCCCTACTGCAATTTACTCCTTCTTGCGCTGTATGGAAGCAGACCCAGATATTCCTGAACACTACAGCAACCTGCAGAGGACCATCATCTACTGTATCTCTCTGGGTGGAGACACAGACACCATTGCCACCATGGCAGGAGCCATTGCAGGGGCTTATTACGGTGAAGAACAGATACCCCCGAGCTGGGAGCAGAGCTGTGAAGCTTTTCAAGAGACGCAGAAGCTGGCAAATAGCTTGTATGAACTGTACTGCCAACGGCTCTGAGCCCTGAGGGGAGCTTGTGTTCAGAAGGCAAAGTAGGTGGTCACCTCTGCCTTTCTGGTCAGAAAGCTGGGGCTCTGCAGACGCCAGCGAGCCTCCCTCTGCGAGACGCCTGCTGTTGTGAGCCGAGGGGTTTGAAGAGACGGGACGTGCCCTTCACTTCCAGCTTAGCTGGGAAATGGCTGCATGTGGCGCCTTGGACAGTGGCATGCCTCTCCTCTGAAGTACAGGAGCGTCTAGTTTTCATAAGATTTCTGCTTCTTGCTTTGTCCCACCCTCCTGCCACTATGTCACTTTGTCGTTACTGGGTGGGTGTCTGAACCCACTGACTTTTTTGCAGCTTTGCTCTGTATGCCGTGGCCTTCACTTCAGTTGTTAGTGCTCTGTTAAGCAGTGGCTCTCACAGTCTGCTCACTCCACTTGAAACACTAAACCATTCTCTACTGACCAGCTAAAGGCTGTGGATGGGAGTCATCAGAGCAGCACGTCAGGGGAGAGCCTGGAGGATATCCTGCGTGGTGGGACGGTTCCCACCTGTACTGTGCAGTGAGGATGCGGGAGAACAGACCTCACAGGGAGGTTTGCTTCATTAAAGGCAAGATGAAAAGTGCCAGAGATTGGAGAAGGGATTTCTTTGCATAGCTAGTGGCATTTTAAGAACTGCCCCATCCCTGGAGGCATTCAAGGCCAGGCTGGATGTGGCTCTGGGCAGCCTGCTCTAGTGGTTGGCAACCCTGCCCAGAGCAGGGGGGTTGAAACTAAATAATCTTTAAGGTCCTTTTCAACCCAGTCCATTCTATGATTCTATGAACTGCCTTTGGTGCATGCAGACAGAATCCCAGTAGGCTCATTGTTACCGCTGGAAGAAGGCGTAACTAATTACTGTCCCTTTGGTGTCCTGTGCTCTGCAATCTGCCCGACGCTGTCCTGATTTATTACATTTTGTGTTCCCTTATATCGCCGACTTTCACATTTCTGCAGCTACTCCAGCCATTTCCTTAGTTCCTAATCCTTGCACCCTGCATTTTTAATCCCGTCCTACCTATGTCCAGAGCACCAAGAGATTGCTATTTAAATCTGGGGGTGGAGGTACGTTATGAAACCTAGTGTTACACAAGGATTGAATTCTTGTTCCTGCTGCAGTCAGTGACAAAAAATGACTTCAGCAGGAAGCAGGAGTTAATACTCATAGCTTTAAAACTCTACTTTATAAGAACCATCTGAAAATAAAGGGAAAAGCAGGTTAATTGGGAGAGAATTTAGCAGAGTTTAAAAGAATTTCAGGAATTGAAGCTGGTACTGGGGGGCAAGAATATTCTAGCAAAGCTGTGTTGTTCCAGAATTTCAAGTTTAAAACCTTTGCCAAAATTTTTCTGGAGCTGGTCAGAAAGGGAATAACAGCTTGTGTACGGCACGTCTGAAAAGAGTTACAATTTTCCAATAATTAAAAACAAAAGAGGCAAGCAGTCGTCATATGGAAATGTTTGTAAATTTGAATGTGGCAGTGTAATTCTGTGTTCTCTCTCTAGTATTTCTTGTAACACCAGGAAGTGAACGTTGTACACAAATGGAGTTCACTCCCTTCTGATAACAGCACATGGCTGTTGTGTGTGTCAGACCGCATGCACGTGTGGAAAATCTGGTCGTGATAGTCATTCCAGTCTTTCCTGTACTCTGCTTCCTTCAAGTGCCAGTCTTCTGTGTGATGCTTTAATGGGTTTTCCTTGTATAAACGAATATCTTGTTCTGAGAACATGTGGAATTTTGGTCTTTTGTATATTGTGCTGCAGATCTGAGGTGTAAAATGTCAGGTTTTTCACATTTTTCTGCCAGAGATGTCGATGTATTCACAGAGTTATTTAAAAGAAGGTATTTTCCCTTTAAAGGAGCTTTATAATTTTAAATGTGTGGAATTCATGAAGAATAGGAGTTTCCTGTTTAAAAAATATAGCTCATTTTAGGCCAGAATTTAAATGCATACCAAAACATTCAGCTCTGACTTTCTTGGAAAGAAATAAAATCATGCAGCTATCTTTGTTATTTAGCCACTGCTCCTGTCTTCGTTAAAGTCACGAAGTAGTGTTTCTGGGCTTCAGTCATGACGTTGCCCTGGGGAACATCTGACCTCAGCCTCCTGAGCTGGAGAACAGAGCTGGTCAGGCTTCTGGGCAATTAGATGGCTTTATTTATGTTTCTACCAGGGTTTTGTAGCTGTTCTAAAGAATCCTTGTCGTTTAGCTGAAGTTGGACTTGGGAAAATGTACACAGAAAGCGTGCGTGTGAAACGTGATTTGCCTGGAGTCTGTTCTGCAGTGTTCCTGTTTCCTCTGCTAGGAGAGGACATAACCCTCACCACCGCTGTGAACGGATTTTATGTTTGTCAGAGGTGCCAGGGACAGCACCAGGTGAGGCTGTGCTCCTCGGGAGTCGGTGGCAAGTGCGTGGGGAGCGTAAGGAAGCTGTCGGCTCGTGCCTAGGCGAGCTCGTTCTCTTCCCTTCCAATAAGGGTCTGCCCCGTAGGTGTTTTTATGTCCTGTGTGTGCAGCTTTTGGGGGGCCTTCTGTCCAGAGGAGTGGAGGGTAAGGTAAGCAGGACAAAGGCACAGCTGAGCCTACCTTTTATACAGTAAGTTTTATTGATGGTTTGTCAATACAATCAAGTACTGTAGTTTTAGTTCTGAAGACAAGGCCAGTTTCCGATCACAAAAAGAGTGCATTTTAAACCAACTTTTACTATGACAGACAGTGCATGTAATAAGTATTTACAAAACTAAAAACCTCTATATACTAGGTTAGAAATGAAGATACTAGAGGCAAATTTAAAAAAAATAGTAAGAATTTGTATATAAAAATGCATGTTGTAATGCAGTTTTCATAATTAAAAATAGACATACTTCATCCAACCCAACCTTTTTTTATTACTGCGATTGAAACCAAAATCCCATGCGCTCACACACACGACAGAAAATAATTCTTTCTGCTGGCGAATATCACGTACTCAATACTCCAGAAAAAAAAATCTTCCTGACGATATCTGGTTTAGTGAACAGCCTCCCTTGTCCCGTGCATCGTTTTTTCTAGCCTATGTGCATGTAATCTCTCTGCCTTTCAATTACTGTGTAAATGTAACAGGTTATATAGCTGCAAAAGGTTGATTATGGTTTATGCTCTGCACGTGAAGGGAAAGTGGAAATGCAAAACAATATCTACAGCACTGAACGAGTTACTGACTCGGTTTGGTTACAGCGAGTATTTTTGTCGCCGCTTTTTTTGCCAGCTAGAACGGGAAGATCGGAATAAAACAACACAGAACAAAACGAGATTGAACGTAGGTTAGAGCACAGTATAAATAAATCGCGTTGTTGAAGAAGAGGACTACGCTTCCACCCCGGAGAGCACCTGGGAGCACGTGGAAGCTGCGGACCCTACTGCAGGTAGTGTGCACGTCGCCGCCCCGCCGCCGCAGAGCTGCCTGGCAGAAGGAGCGAGACCCCAGTGGGTCTCCCGTGCTGCCAGCTCCAGTTCGTTGCTGTTCTCCACAGGACAGAAAATTTGATAAAGGAGACACAGGCTTCGTCCCAGAACCCTCCTCCCAAGGCTGGGCTCGAAGAAATTGAGCTTCCACTTTTAATTTTAGGGATGCTTTTTTTGTATGGCTCCTGTTCCAGCTGGGATCAGGACCCAAGTGGCCCTGGCACCTCCCTGCTCTCAGGAATTAAAAACGTCCAGTGGGATCAGAAGCACTGGGGCTGCGTTTCAACTTGAGAGAACTTCCTCACGTCACAACTTGCAGCTTTCCGTGGAGTCAAATCATCCTGACGGAGGGATGCCAAACCCAGAAGGGCAGCAGCTCAAGTGCTGGTCTTTCAATTTTAGACTTCTGTGTTTCTTAATTTCAGGGATAGGGGTGTTTTTAAATGGAAGCCCTGGATGGCAAGAGGCAGAAACACAGGACAGGCTTACAGAAAAACAAAACAAAAAACAACCAAAGAAAAAAAATAGAAAAAGTTGTTTAAATATCTTGTACAGTCAATCTGGAGAACAATCCCAAGTCCCGTTCTTGGTACATCTCTTCTCTTTGGCCATGGAGTAGGCTTTAGGAAAATCTGAGGGTAATAGTTGCTCAGCTGGTGACCAAATCGTTGCCATTTTCTCAGGGATGTGCCCTGGTAGGGGGATACGCAGTATAACTCGTGGATTAACTTCAGCAGCGTGCTACTTGCCTGGGATGAGAAGAATTGCTTCACTCTAAGTGCAGGTGGCAATCACTATTCTACCATGAGAAAATCCGCAAAGCAGCAGAGTTCAATCACTCCCTTTTAGCAAAGGACAGAGCAGCCAAGTGGTCAGAATCCGCGCATTCCTTCCCCAAATCCTTGTAGCTCATATTTAGGTTGATGACGTTTCAAGCATTGGAGAGACAAAGTGGTAACAACAGACAAATGTGAATTTTTTTAACCTGTCACAGATTGGCACCCGCAACGGCGCGCTTTTACAGATACATATTGCACTAGACTTGTAAATAACATCGTTAAGTAGGTAATAGCACCGTTGTAAAACGACTGAATGGAAAGTTAGAGTTATCACTGGTTCTTAATAAAAAGGTCCCCGGAGAAGGGGGAAAATACCAATGTGAAAGCTTACACATCCTGAAGTAGTGAGGCAGTGAAAGCAGGTTGTCCGTAAGAGGCACTTGGAAGAAAGCAGAACTAAACCTTTCGTCACACCAGGCCAGCAGCACTGTAAGCCAGGCTTTTTGTGCCATCCCCGTGTTGTCAGAGAATGACACACTCATGAGGTCAAGTCTTTGGACTGCAGAGAAATGTACGGGACAGGACTAGCCCTCGGACTTGCCAGGAGATGAATTAACACAAGAGGGAGGATTGTTGTTCATCCATCACAGGGGTCCCAGCTTCCCTGATCAGCTCTGGACCAGGCTGGCTGTCGTCCTCCCAGATACCAGTGCCTGGATGGTTTTATTCCTAAAGATGATGAGGGAGGTAGGAAGGGGGAGGGCTAAAAAATAATATTTACTTACTATAAGAAGGTGCTTATGCAAAGTGTTCCACTTTCTCTGTTTATAAATCCAACCACACTGAATCTGGAGTAAGACAGGCCCCCTCAAAGCACAGTCTAAACAAATAGGCATCGGGGAGACCAAAACGTGGGCATTTGATGGTTTGCGAAGGAAATTTCTCAATCCATCAAGGATCTCCGGTGCTGTATACACTTGTGTTAAGTGCCTAGGACCCCTGTGTTGACTAGCAAATACACCATCCACTACAACAGCTGTATTTATTTGACTAGTGCTCAGAACGGGAAACGAGGGCACTTAATTATGGGCCAGAAGGGTCTGGTCTTCCAGACTCCCCTCCCTGGATCGCAGAGCAATGTTCTGCACAGCCAGATCCTTGCCATCCCAAGCGAGTTCCTGTGTTTGATGTGCAGTCACTAGGGTAAAATTTATTCCAAATACACATTACTGAGGAAGTTGCTCCCTCCCTCCCTTCTCTATCCCCCTAAAAAAGAAAGAAAGAAAGAAAAGATGTCTCCTTTCTGATTACCCTCTTGACTCATGGATCAAACAGCGTGAAGCAAGGTCCCGCGACAACGGCTTGCGCGTTCTTCCCAGTGATTTTTCTTTTTGTATTAATTTTAATTTTTTTTTATCAAAAAAAAAAAAGACAGTTTATGGCTAAAGTGGGTGAAAAGGAAACGTGCCCTACAGCCGTTATGTGGGGCAAAGCAGGAACCCGGAGAAGGAAGAGTGGATGTATTCTGTGGAGTACAACCCGTTGGCCTGGTCCGAGGGCATTTGTACCCAGACTTGGTCGTTCTCCTTGAGTTCAAGCACGGCACTGCCCGAGGCTTGGTCCAGGTAGCCTTTTTTGTACTCGTCGTAGGTATAGGTGGCAGGCACGTTGTTCTTATAAAGCGCCACCCAAACATTAGTCCCTTTGACATGCACGTGGTAGGCAAAGTAATAAATGCCGGATACGGGGCAGGTGAATATCCCAGTGACCGGGTTGTAGCCATTGTGCCCGTTGTACAAAGTCCGGTCGAACTTGACCGGCATGCCAGACGCCGGGAATGGAGAGGTGAGGATGGCGGTGAAGGCCGGCGCGATGCGGGCGGAGAGCTCCCCTCGGCCGTACTGCGGCTTCCCCGGCTTGCCGTTCCCCAGCACGGCGCCCTCCACGCCTCCGTCGGGTAGGTGCAGCCCCGCGATGCCCGTCTCGTCAAACACCCCCGGCGCTCCCGGCGGCCCGGGAGGCCCTGGTGGGCCCGGCGGCCCATTCAGCCCCGGTGTTCCTGGCATTCCTGGTGGGCCAATGGGGCCGGCCATGCCGGGTTCACCCGTCTTCCCCTCGCCGGGAGCCCCAGGGAGCCCAGGCTCCCCTTTGAGCCCTGGCAATCCTTGGGGCCCCATGGGACCCGCGGGTCCCTGCAAGCCTGGGATGCCAGAGGGGCCCCGCAGCCCTGGCTGCCCAGGAATCCCACCATCCCCTTTTGGCCCAGGGCCACCCGTTAATCCCGGCACCCCCGGGAGGCCAATGAAGCCCGGTTCCCCTTTCGGGCCTGTTGGGCCGGGGGGACCCTGTGAGCCGGGCAGACCCCTTTCTCCTGGCACTCCTGGCTTCCCTGCGAAGCCGTTGGGGCCCTGGTCGCCGCGCATCCCCGGCATTCCCGGGGGCCCGCTGGGCCCCACGTCGCCCTTGGAGCCGGGCAGCCCGTGCTTGCCTGGCAGGCCCATGGAACCCGGTGGCCCCGGTGGCCCAATGATACCTGCAGGGCCTGGCTCACCTGGCTCGCCATCAACGCCAGGTTCCCCTTTATCACCGATGGCTCCCGGCACCCCGGGCTGTCCTCGATCTCCTTTGAGGCCGGGCAAGCCTGGCTTCCCATAGCCCGTGGGGCCTGGCAAACCGGGGAGGCCACGAATGCCCGGTTCTCCCTTCGGTCCCATGGGGCCCTGTATGCCGGGCACCCCCGCTGCACCTGGGATGCCGATCCCATCGATGCCGGGGGGCCCCCTTGGTCCCACGGGGCCAGGCTCCCCACTGACCCCCGGCCCACCTGGGGGCCCCATGTCACCCTTCTCCCCTGGCGCACCCGGCAGGCCATCGAGGCCGGGTTTTCCAACGCCAACAGGCCCTGGGGGCCCTGCAGGGCCCGGAGGGCCCCCATTCCCCCGTGGTCCCGGTAGCCCTGGCTTCCCCACTCCGTTTTCACCCTTCATTCCTCGCTCTCCACGTGGACCAGGCTCCCCTTTTGGGCCAGGCTCGCCCCGAAACCCCGGCAGCCCCGGTCCGCCCTGGGGGCCTGGTTTCCCATTGACCGAGATGCCGGCTGGCCCTGGCAGCCCCGGGGGGCCGGGCAGTCCTCTGGGTCCTTGCTCTCCTCGTATGCCGGGTTCACCCTTGGCTCCAGGCATCCCCTTCATCCCCGCCTTTCCAGGCAGTCCTGGGATGCCGGGTTTCCCAATGCCCGAGAAGCCGGGGGGCCCAGCAGGTCCAGGCTGGCCATGCATGCCCGGCTTCCCTGTGCCTGGCTTTCCAGGGTAGCCGGGGGGGCCGGGGGGGCCGCGGGGTCCGGGCTTCCCTGGAGGTCCTGGCTCCCCTTTGAGGTCCATCGGCAGCAGCGGCGGCATGTCTGTGGAGAGAGGAGACCGCAGAGCTTTACTGGGGGCAATGGTGGGCTGAGGACACGTGAAGCCACGGGGTTCAGGTGCCTCCAGCCAGCAGCACCTTCATTTTGCAGTGACACCCACCCCAAGCAGCGTGTGGTGCTGGAGGCAGCCACTGTCAGTGCTGGGGCTGGAAACAATCCCCGCAGGTCGGCGGCTAACATTTATTTTGCAGCGAGTGCATGGCTGTGGAGAGCGGGAGCCTTCCCTCAACTGGGTCCTTGCAAGCCTGCCCTCCTCCAGAAATGGTTTTATTTAAACGTGGTCACGGTGGCTTCCTGGGCCACCACATCAGCAGACTTGAGGCCAGACCTTGGCCAGAGCCCAAGGCACTAATTGAAGCCTTGCTCCATCTGTCCCTCCACAGAGGGTGTCAACAAGACCGGCAATTACTGTCGGCTCTGGCAGCGCTGTTTTGTGATGACCTGCTGTGGGGTTTTTTTTTAGGAGCTGGATTCAAACCTCCTGCTGCCTCACTTCCCAGCAGCCTCGAAAGCAGCGTGGGACTGGGCTGCTGCTGCCTGGGCTCAGCTGGCAACAGAGGATGCCAGGACTGGAGATAATCCCTCCACCCCATCCCGTGAGGCCAGGGCCCCAGAGACCTACGCTTGATTGTCTCCTTTGGGATTAAAAAGAAACCTCTTGCGTGTACTCGAGAGACCAGAGAGGCAATTCGTGTAGCCGTTAAGACATGCCAGCGGCGTTCTCTGGCTCAGCTCCCATGTCCAGCGAGGTAGAGAAAAACTTACAAAGAAAAAAGCGCTGAGGAGGGAGGAAAAGCCAATAGCTGCGAGGGAAACGCAACCTCGTTGCATCCAAGTGAGTCAGCCCAGCTGGGAACAGGCCGTAACCACTTGACATTTAAAGAATTTATAGAGGTCTTTTGCAAACGGATATAAGAAAGAAACTAATGGGCTGAGAGACTACAAAGCCGAGGCGAGCCAGATTACATGCCCACCGCAGCTCAGCATTAAAAGCGCAGACGTGAGCATAAATCACGCTTTGAGGCTAGCCCAGGCAGGGTGTCGCTTCCCACGTGAGGCAGGGAATGGGTGAGAAACACTAACTGCGATGAGCTCTCTTTTGGGAAGCTTGAAACGAAGGAAAGGCTTGGCAGCCGTATGTACACGGGGCTACGGTGAGAAAGGTGAAGGGCACAGGAAGGGGCCTCAACACCTCGGGCAAATTTTAACCAAACCCAAGGAAGAACGGAGCTGAACTGGTCGCTGCGTGCCCCAGCCTGGCGCTGCTGGAGGAGGCAGAGGGGCTCCTGAGCCAGCCTGGGGAGCAAAGCACCCACAGCACCATCACCTGCCCACCCTCAGGTTTCCTTAATCAACGGGAGGAGGTTTGAGACACGTGTAAAGCACAACGGCGGCAGCTGCAGGCACGGCTCGCAGCGCGCCAGCGGCAGCTTCACCTTTCCCAGCTCAGCAATTAGCTCTGGCCATCTCCAGGCCTGGTGCCTGCTTGTTTTTCTTTCGGTAATGGAAACATTTTCGCAGCTTATCTACATATCAAAGCCTGGCCCACTCCTCCTCCCCTGTAACAGAGGTCACTTGGCAGCCTGGATTAAGGAAATACTTGTCTGTCATGACACTGCCACTGGATTTCTGCGAGCCTCCTGCTCCTCACCCCAGAAAACGGTGTGGGAAAGAAGGCAAGGGAGACGTGAAGCGTTGCACTGAAGCAGATTTCTGGGGTTTGAATTCTGGAAAATTTTTCCTCCGGAAAATTATTTCAATGTGTTTTCTCCTCCTCTCTCCCCCCTCCCCTTTTTTTTTTTTTCTCTTCTTGCAATGGTTTGAAAAGAATTGTTTTCTAGGTCATTTTGCATGGAATCAGAACAAGGCTCCGCAGCTGAGCCCACGAAGGAAGGGAAAAGTGTGCGCACACACTCACACAAGGCAGCGCAAGAAAAACGCCAGGCGCGAGCTGCCAACTTGCAGGCGGCCAAAAAAGCAGACGGGAAAACCAAACCGGGGACGTTAGCAGGGAGAAACTGGGACATTGCAGCCCTGGCGGTATCCTATTTCAAAAGACCATGTCTTACCACAGACGCATGTCTCAGAGCTCTGCTTTTCACGGCAGCAGCATGGGGTTATGTGTTCCCCTCGAAGCATGAACAAAGCTGCCCTGAATGCTAACGCAAAGAGCCAGCTGGGGCAGCAGGAAGGGGAAGGGGCAGGCACGGCCTCCGCGAGCGCTCGCCTTGGCACCAGGGAGCTTCTCGAGGAGCGTCCTGCAGCCCCCGGTGCTGCCTTCGTCCCCATGGGGACCTCGATACACCAGGAGGAGTAACCTGGCCATCGGGGGAATAATCCAGCACCCTACCAGTGCCCCGAGCCGAGGTGCTGCAGGCCTGGATGCCCCAGCTGCTCCTGCTGTGCCTGTCTGCTGGCAGTTCAGGCCTACTTCCCTCGTAAAACTGCTCATGGCATTTTTTCCTTTAAAGCTGTGCCCCTTGCAGCTTGGCTCACGGCAGCACCGGGGCCAGCTGGGTGCAGGGGAGCCCCGGGCACCCCACTGAGCACGGCCCACACGTGGCAGCGAGCTGGGGGCTGCTGAGGCAGGGCCTTTGGGACAGCCTTCATGCTCAGAAGAACCATGAATGCTCTTCTGAACCCAGACAAAATAAACCCAACCATGCAAATATCTGCTTAAATGCTGTTAGCATCCCTGCTCTGTGGGGATGGACAGGCAAAGTAGCCTGCTGCTCTCTGTGGGGCCAGGGGCAGGAGGGTGAATGGGGCTGTCCATGGGGCTACGACTTCCCCAGTGGCCTTAAAACAGCTTAGAGAAAATCACTGGTCAGTCTGGGGAGGATGCAGGGGGAAACTGAGGCACAGGGAGGAAAGGGGCAACGTGGGCGAAGAGCCCTGCGATCCCATGGGCAGAGGAGGGGATGTGGCCACTGGTGCTGTTTGCTCAGGACCTGCATGGGCTCAGGCAGAGCTTGGAAAGAAACATTTCTACCTCTCTGCGGCTTTTGGAAAGGATGGCTGTGTTTGGAAAGAAGGGATGTGCTTGGGAAGGAAGGATGTGTTTGGAAAGAAGCGATGAAGCCCAGGCACGGGGTGAGCATCCAGCCGTGCTGCCAGCCGTCCAGAGCTGCCTCCACACAGCCAGGAGCCCAGTTTGGGGTCGGAAAAATCAGTCTGGCACCCCAAGGAAAGCAGCCCTGTCCTTCTCACTAGATGGCACCAGCAGACCAGGCAGTGCCTGCAGCCCTGGGGCTGGCTCTGCCCCCCAGGCAGGGGTCCCAGCCCCCCAGGCCAGCCTGGGGCAGCAGCAGGGGGCTGCAGGGGTCCCGGCGGCTCGGGGGGCAGCAGGGGCCCGGCACGGCCCTGTGCCGTCACGGCGAGTCAGCTGAGAGCCCCGAGCAGGGCAGGGGGCCAGCAGGGATTTGCTTTGCCAAGGGGAGGTTAAGCAGAGCTGGGAGCTGGGTGGGATGCGGGAGGCACCGGCATCCCCGGCAGCTTCGTGTGGCCCCCTGCCCGTTTTTCCCCATGGGGTTTTGGAGGGTGAGGGCCACTAGGGTCCTGTTCCTCCATCCTACAGCGGGGCCACCAGCCTCAGCGGGAGCCCCCCGGGTGCTGTCTGCCCTTCTTCGCCCCGTGAGGTTGCTCTGCCCTGCATCAGCCCAGCCTGCATCAGTGCTCGCTGCTCCGCTACAGCCAGCTCAGACGCATAGGAAGTAGGAGGAAAAAAAAAGAAAAAAAGAAGGAAAAGCAGCAGGGAGAAGATATTTGAATCCCGGCCCATCAGCAGCTGAAACGCTGCTCTTTGGTGAGGCTGCGCTGGAAGGTTTTTGTCTCTGGCTGGGATTCAGGGAGCAGCTTTACAACAGCTGGGAAGGGGGCAGGGAGCAGGGGGGGGCTCCGAGCATGCCTCGGCTCCAGGTTTTGCTGTGTGTTTTCTGACATATGTGCTGAGCTGAACTCCTGATAAGCCATTCAGCCCAGCAGTAAATCAGCCACCGGCAGCCAAACCTTCTCCGGTTTCTCCTCCCAGAGCCAAGACTTCAGCTCCCAGGAGGGTCTGGGTCTCAGCGAGCCTTTGGGGGGGGTCCCCGTGACTCTTGCCCGCGCGCAGCAGAGCCGTCGGGCACCCCAGGGACCTGCACCACCCAATGGCACTGCCCATGCCCTGGTGCTGGCTGCAGGAGAGCAGCGGGAGCACCGTGTGGGTGCCAAGGAGAGGGCTCGGTGCCCCCCGTCCGCCCCCTCCTCGATGTGCTGATATCGCCCGGGTGTGACGACAGCCCCGGGCACCTCGGGGAGGTGCTGGGGGCTCCCTTGGCAGAGGAGCCAAGAAGTGCCGGAGATACCTGGCCACACTCAACACCTTTAATTTTACAGAGGCGACGTGTAATTAGCACAAGCTAATAACCCCCAGGTTTGGGGCTGTGATGGACCCTTCTGAGCTTTGGCACCAGGGCACAAAGGGAGCCCCAGGCAGGCTCTGGGGTGCTGCAGGGTGGGCAGGGTGTGCAAGCAGAGTGTGCAGGCAGGGGGTGCAGGCTGGGTGTGCAGGCAGGGTGTGCAGGCTGGGTGTGCAAACAGGGCGTGCAGGCAGGGTGTGTGTGCAGGCAGGGGGTGCAGGCAGGCAGGGCGTGCAAGCAGGCAAGGCGTGCAGACAGGGCATGCAGGCAGGGTGTGAAGGCAAGGCGTGCAGACAGGGCGTGCAAGCAGGGCGTGCAGGCAGGATGTTCAAGCAGGGCGTGCAGGCAGGGCGGCTCGGGGCCGGCGGTTATGAAAGGCTGCAGCTCGGCTGGAAGCGCGGCAGAGGGGCTGGCGGCTCGGAGCAATGACCTCAGCGCCTCTGCCCCTCCGAGCGGCACATGTTGCCTGGTGGGGATTGATTTAACACGTGTGGAGGAGGAAATCACTCTCTCTCACCCTCGTCGTGCTGGGCTGGGTCTCCCAGCTTGGGCCTTGGCCCTCTTTCCTTTCCCAGCTGGTGCAAAACGCAGACAGGGAAAACAGAATAGGTGGAGGAGTGGAAAAAAAGCCTTGTGGGGATGGCTTGGGTTTAACAGCAACGAGAGGGACACAGCGAGTGTCGGGGCTCCCGTGCCCAGGCATGAAACCCAAAGCCACTGGAAAATTTGCAGAAAAGGAGGAAGAGGAGAGCAAAGGGCTGTGGGGCTGCTTCGTGCATGAGCCCCAAGACTATGCACCCCAAGGGATGCGAGCAGGGCAAGAACTGGAAAACCACCCGGCCCCAGCAAGGGCTTTGCTCAGCCTCTCTATGCTGTCACCCCCTGGTCTTATTTCTTTTTCTGGGGGAAAGAGAGCAATCTGCAGGGCAGCACCCGCTGGGACGGTGCCGACCCTGGGGCTCAGGGGTGATGGGGAGCACCCGGCAACTGTGGGATGCTGTGGGATGTTGCAGGATGCTGTGGGATGCTGTGGGATGCTGTGGGATGTTGCAGTCCCCCGGTCTCACAGGAAGCCTCATCCCCCCCCATCCTCCCAGCCCCCCGCCGAGCGCGTCCCTTACCGAGGTACTGCCCTTTGCCTTCCCGAAAGGGGGGTCCCAGGGGCCCCTTCACCATGGGCTGCATGTACTTCACTTGCGCGTAGCCCGCCGCTCCTCCTCCCGCCGCCGAGCGAAGGCCGACCACCACCAGCAGCAGCAGCAGCACCGCGGCGTCCGGCAGCATCCTGGCCTGCGCAGCTCCTGCGGACGAAATGGCAGTGAGGGGGGACCCGAGCCCAATTTCCACCCCTCGTCCCACAAGGCTTAGTGGTGAGCATGCAGCCAGGGCCCTGGGAAAGGTCCTGGGGGAGTGGGGACACCCGAAATTCCCTTTCTCTGCGCCCCTGGAAGCGTTCCCCTTCCCGACACGCACCAGCTGGGGGATGCAGGATAAATGCACGGATCCTGTGCCATAAGCAGAGCCCTGCCTGCCCAGGCAGCTCCTGGCAGCCCCAAACGGCGAGGTCGGAGCCCAAACCTTGCCGCGATCGGGGTCAGCTGCGGTGCTCCATGCACAGAACCAGGAGCTCGCTCAGAGGGCAAAGGACAGGACCCTCAGCTGGGAAAGCCCCGGGGATGGCTGCAGAGCTTGGGAGCAGCAGCCTTGGCCTTAAGAGCCTGTTTATTTAAAATAAACACCCTCTATAAATACACCTCTCCTCTAGCAACATGTTCTGTGCCAGCCCCATGTGCAGAGCTGCAAACAGATTGATTTGCGGAGAACATTTATTTTCAGAAGCTTAAATAACACGTGATGCCAAAGAGCTTTGCTTTTTTTTTTTTTTTTTTTTTTCCCTCCTCCTTGCAATAATTGACCCGTGGTGGTTATTAATGAGAATTAAGCCCTTCGCCTCTCCCTGGTGGGGAGGCGGGGACAGAGCTGCGGCGCGATGGGATTTGGTCAGAATTTCTTGGATCGCTTTTGCTGAAACAGCAGCAAAAAAAAAAAGCTGCAGCGTAGAGGGGAAAAATAAATAAATAAGCTAAAATATAATTAAACCAAATTAAGTAAAGGGAGCCCTGGCGTGGGATTGCTTCCCATGCTGCAAGCACTTGGCAGGTTGGCGGAGGCCTCGTGTGCTGCTGGGGCTGGGGGCATCAGCAGGACCCTGCCGGGGTCCTCAGCAGCGCTGAGCGCGCGCCTCGCCGGCCTTATTGTTTGCGGGGTTTAGAAGAGGAACGCTTATTTTTATGAAGCATTATTTTACAGGGGTCTGTTTAAGGGGGAAAAAAAATCCTGTTTTAAGGGACTGCAGCTGTAAAAATACGGTTTCTGCTAAATAAAAGAGGAGAACAAAATCCTGAATCAGCTATTTATTTGTTTTCCTTACCTGGAATGACCCCTGTGCCTCTGGCTCTGACTCCATCCCTTCCCCTCATTTCCTATCTCTCTTTTCTGCCACTTGGGCTTTGCTCAGACTTGTTCCTCCCCTCAATTCGGGAGCTTTCGCGGGATGCTCCCTGTTGCTCTGAGCAGCCCGCACGGTGGGAGCAGCGCCTTGGCACGGCTCAGCCCAAGTGCCACCGGGTGCCACCGGGGCTGTGGCGACGGGGACAATCCCGACCGGGTGGCTGGGGCAGGAGGAGCTGCAGATGTTGGGACACCCCATAGCCATCAGCAGCATCTGGAGCCAAAGGGAGAAGGGGGACGGGGACGGTGGCCACGGCGATCTGTCTGCTTTGGCTCCGGCTGCGGTCTTGCTGCGCACCGGGTGCTAAATCAAGGCAACCTGCTCCGTGGCTGAGATAAGCGGCCATGGATCACCTCCAAACAGGGCTTAGCTCGCCCGTGCTCTCCTTTAATGCGGCCGGGTGGCTTCACCTGTCCTCCCGAGGGAGCTGCAGGGCTGCAGTCCTGGCCTGGGACCCCGCAGGTGGCTTAAGGCAGGCACTGGCCGCTGGAGTCCCTGCGATAGGTGGCACCCCCGGGCAGTGACTTAATAAACTGGCAATGTCTGGAGTTTTGTCTGATGGATCAAGTGTGCACAGCATGCCTAAGAAGAGGCTCTTTCATTTCTGAGATCTCCTGCGTTAAGTAATTCATCACTCTTAACAGCCCTGTGATGTGTCCATCCTTGAAGACACCGCCGCGAGCTGGCTGGCTCGCCGAGGGGCCAAAAATCCCGCAGGGCCAGCGGTTCAGGAGCAAATCGTCTGTGGCCAGCAGGGATGGCACGGGGGGCTTGTTTTTCCCACCTGGAGAAGGGGAGATGTGCTGGGGGCTCCGCGGGTCCGTGGCACAGCCCCTCCTGCCCCCGAGCACCACGGGATGAGGCCACCATCCCCTGCCCGTCCCCGCGCCATACAGTAGTTGGAGCACAACCTCCCCGGCCAGGAAAAACAAGCCCAGCAGGAGCAGATGGGGCCGGAGAGTTTATAAAGGGGGTGCGTTCAGGGGGCTCAGCCGAGCCGTGCTGTCCCTCCCAAGGGGCTGGCAGTGGGGAGCGGGCTCCAGAGCAGCGGGTGCGCGGCCAGCCCGGCGCGGAGACCCCTGGCACGGCTTCAGAGCGCGCCGCCGCCGCGCTAGCTGTGCAAGTGTCTGCTCCCCTGGCACCGCGCGAGCAGACGTGTTAAAAACCCCTGGCACGCAATGAAAGCACCGGAGGGGAAAAAAAAAAAAAAGAAAAAGAAAAAAAAAATCTCACACTTAGAGCACGAGAAACAAGACAAGAAATGTCACCTTGTTCTCACAGCAGCGCCAGGGCTGGGGGAGCGCAGCCCCCGCCGCGCCAGGAACAGGCTGCGCCTTGTGCTCGCCGAGCAGAGGGCAGGGGCGTGCGGCACGGGGGCCGGATCCGGCAGCGGTGGTGCAATCCCGGCACCTTCTCTGCTTTCACTTCCCGACCCCGTGTCCGAGCCCCCGGCACGGCCCCGCTCGCAGACTGCTGCAGCCATGCACTCCCCTGCGCTCACAGCCGCGGGCTTGTTCGCGCGGCTGCAGCTGATTTATGGCCCCTGCTCTTTCGGTATTAATGATGGGGCTGGCAGGCGGGCGTAGCACCCGCTCGCTTCGACGCTAATTATTTTTTAAGTCAATATATGTGATCCACGGGGGATCCGCGATTGTGGTTGGAGGTCAGTAAAGCGCAGAACTTGTTTAAACCCAGCAGTAAAAACACCGTCAGTGCTGGGCCCGGCTTCAGCCCCAGCCCAAAGCCGCGGCCATGCCAGCCCCGGCCCTGTTCCCGAGCCCCCACTTAGGTTTGTCACCGCCCTGTCCCTGTCACCATCCCATGCACTCCCCATGCACTGGGAGCACTTGGGACAGGGCATGGGCACCCCACTGCAAAATGCAGTGCATGGGGGGACGTCACGAAGAGAAAGCACCGAGAGAGCAGCCGGCGCGCGTGGGTGGGCTGGAGGCGGCGCAGGCTTGGACGCTGCCGTGTCCCATCGAGCCGCTCCATCCTCCGGTCATTTACAATAAAAAATAAAGCAGGGAGGTTTTCCAAGTTCAACACGGGGCTGGACCGACTCCAGCGGGAGGTAGGTGATTTGGTTTGCGCTACACATGCTTTAAAAATAATAATAAAACGAGTCAAAAACGAAAAGTGAGCTATTGAAAGGGAGAGCGAGCACGTTATTTCCGCAGGCCGGGCTGCGAAAGCCAAAGGCATCGCACAGCGGCTCGGCCGAGCAGCGCAGGAGCGCGCGGGGAGAGTCTTGGCACGGGCGAGTCCTTAAATGCATGACACCTGATCCGATCCAAAAGCTGCTGTACGCGCCGCACAGATCCAGAGCCTCGCCCGCCTTCATCAGAGGGAACAAGAAAACATTTTCCTTGTCGAAAAGAAAACACCCCACCCCATCTGCACGCAGCTTCCTGCCACCCTGGGAGTGCCGCGCCTGGCCCCAGCACACAGCTGGCATGGCATGGCACAGCACGGCATGGCACAGCACGGCATGGCATGGCATGGCACAGCATGGCATGACAGGGCACAGCATGGCATGGCACGGCACAGCATGGCATGGCACAGCACGGCACGACATGGCATGGCACAGCACAGCACGGCATGGCACGGCACGGCATGGCGTGGCACAGAAAGGCATGGCATGGCATGGCACAGTGCATCGCCCAGCAGGCTGCGGGCAGCGGCTGTGTCCATCCGTAGCGCTCAGATCCAGGCAGGAGCTGCAGCCAAATTAACCCCGGAGATGGGGGCTCTGCGCTAATTAACCCCCGCTGCGTTAACTACCACAGGGGCAGGCTGGGGCCAGGCACTCAGGCAGCCGGCACCCGTGGAGCTCGGGACGCCCGCGGCCGGGCTGGGGAGCAGGAGGGGAGCGGGGCTGGCGCTGGCGCGGCTGCGACGGGGGCGGCTGCTGCGGCGGGAGGAGTTTGAGGGCTGAACAACACGAGGCTGTAGGAAGCCAGACTCCGCTCGCTGCGCCGGCCATAAAACAGCTGGTTTGCACACAGCTGCTAAAAAGATTTCTGCAAACCCCAAGCTGGGTACTTCTCCCTGTCTTGACTCGCCTCCCGACACGCCTGAGCCATGTGCGGCGTGCGGAGAGCGGCGAGCGTGTGGGGAGCACGCCCTGCCCCCGGCGGCGATGTCCTGGGGGTGCCAGGCTGATTTCTGGGACACGGCGGGGACGCACGTGGTGCACGCTGCTCCAGCACATGCTGCTCGCTGTGCACGCCGCCCGGTGCCCGTGGTTCATCCTGCCTGGAGCCGGGGTGCTGCTGATGGGGTCGGTGCCGCCTCTTGATCCCGCAGCCACTGGGTCAGGGATCAGCTAAGGCAGATTAAGGCCCCTCGGCGTGTGCGTGCCGCAGCACAGCGAGGCGTGAGCCTGCCGCAGGTCACAGCTCAGGGCTTAATCCCTCACCTCCAGCTGTCAAAACTCCTCCGCTGAGCGCAGCGGAGCCCCGGGCTGATCGCTGCTGACGCGCACGACGAAGCCATCCCCGGGGAACAGCTCCTCGCACCCCCCGCCTCGGCGGCACCGCAGCACTTGGAGACGTGGGCAGAGAGCCCCACATCTGCTCTGTCATGGGCACGGGTCAGCACGGAAAAGCAGGGCCCCAACCTGCCGAAATTCGGTGTTTCTGCTCCTACAAGGCTCTTCACAAATGGCCTTTGTGCGATCGCCGCGGGCACGGCACACACCGGTGGCTGAGGTTTCCCGACCAGCCCAGCCTGGAAGCAGCACCCGCAGCCCCAGGACGGATCCAGGCAGCACGAGCAGGGTGTTTGTCAGTGCTGCGGCCCTTCCGCAGGTCTCACCGCACCAGGAGCCCGCTCAGCAGTGCTCAGCCAACCCCTGCGCCCTGACCTGCTGTAATTAAGCAGTAATTAACAGCAGCATGCTCGGGCTGCTCTGCAGCCGGGCGTGGAGCCGCACGCTCTGCTGGAGGCTCGGCCCGGCTCAACGCACCCCTGGGTGCTGCAGACGGGGTTTCAGCCCTGATGGGGCTGCTCCAGCCCCCGCGGGACCTGACGGGCACGTTCCCCCGCAGCCAGCCCCGCGGAGGGCTCCTGCTCCCCGAGCTTCCCGCTCCCGTCCTCCCCCTCCGAGCTGCAGCCCCACCGAAATACCAGACTGCGCGCAGCATTAATAGCAGGGTTGCCTGCCAGGTGCATAGTTTGACCAGTCGGATCACACATGCCAAACCACAGGTATTTTATGAGACGTTTCCTGTTATGAAGACATTTTTGTGGGGATTCTTTTTTTCCTTCCCCTCTTCTTCCCCTCTCCTCCTCCTCCTCCTCCTCCTCCCGGGGGGACAGTGCCCTTCCCAAAAAAAACGAAAGGACGGTGCGGAGCGAGCCAAGCACCGGGGCATGTGGTGAGGTCGGTGATGCCAGGGCGTGGTGTCCCTGCCTTGTGCCATGCAGCACCTGCATGGACACCGTGGGATGGTGGCAGCTGCAGAACCCAGCCCTCTGCAAGGCGTTGCAGTGTTTGTGCAGGGTCCACAGGGACCAGCACCGCTGTGTCCTCGCAGGTCCCGCACAGAAGCAGGGTTTCAAACCCGACGGGTGTTTTGCAAAGAAATCCGCCAAGCCCGGAGGGCCCCGCAGACAGCGATTCCCATGGCAGGGAGTTTGCAGGCAAGCGGCCACAAGCCGCAGACATTGAAACCGGCCTCGTGTCGGGGTCACCGGCTTGGTAACGAGCTGTGGTCCCGGCTGGAGCCTTTGGGTGCGCAGCCTGCACTGCCCCATCCCACACAGGGACACCGCACAGGGATCTGCAAAGGTTGGGGAGCTGCTGCCCGGCCCCACCGAGCAGCGTGGGGTCTTCAGGGACATTTCATTATTTGTTGCAGGTCCCTGTCCCTTGTGAGTGTGCTGAGAAGAGCGGAGTTAGGGCAGCACCACACCAAAGGCGCACACAGCCGTGCCCCCGTGCAGAATTAGCCCCGTGCCTCTCCAAATCCCATACACCTGCTGCGTCCCGCGCATCCCCAGGGGGAGGTTTCTGTGTCTGGATGTGCCAAGGTCTCAGGCATTGCCCGTGGTGGGAACCCAAAGCTGCCGGGCGTTTTGGGGCCGGCAGCTGGTAGGAAGAGCCGCGGCCGCTCAGCCGGGCCCCGGCCAAAGCCGCAGCCCAGCCACGGCGGCTGAGTGCTGGTTGGAGCGAGTGCACCGCGGGGCAAGGCGGCTTGGCGCTCTTCCCTCCTCCTCCAGAGGGCTTTATTCCTCTGTGTGTTTTATAAATAAAAGCGATCGCATTTGCCCGGTCTCGTCAGGACGAGCTGTGTTGGTTTGTGGGACAGCGAGTGTCCCAGAAGTCACACCGAGGATGCGCTTGAAGGCTTTATGCCTGGGACGTAGGAGCAGGGTGCTCAGGGCAGCCCCACGATGGGGGATGACGGAGAATTATCCACGGTGGGAGCGTGGCCACAGCCAGGCATCTCCTCCCATCCTTCCGAGCTGCACCCACGGCAAGCGAAGCATCGTCAGCCACCTCCTCGGCACCCAGCGACCCATCACCGGGGCAAAATTTGGGGCTGGGGGTGGAGGGGGTCGGGGCTGCCCAGCTGCTGCCAAGAGCTGGGGGCATTGGGGCTGCTCCAGGGACAGCAGCTGGGGGCAGAGCCGAGATGGGGGGAGAAGGCGGGCTGGGCGCACAGCCCCTCATTCCTTGCTGCATTAGGATCTAAGCAGCAAACGGCTGCTCCACAGGATGACCCTTGTGACCGAGTCCAGGAGCTTCTCCTTGCCCGGATCCAAACTCCGTTGGGACAACAACCTCCCTTCATCACCCCCGAGTTCACAAAAACCTCCTCAGTGGCTCCGGTTTGCAGCACGGAGCCGTCAGCCACAGCACCCATAGCCCAGGATGGATGCGCACTGCCCATCGCCAGCCTCGTGCCATGGCAAGGATGGAGCCGGGGCACCCGGAGCCGAGGCTGCTCCTCCTCGTGCCCCGCGGCTCCGGTGCCACTGGTGGGCTCCTCGTGGTCCCGACACGGTCCCGGCATCCCCACTCCATTGTTTTTCCAGGCTCAGCACCACCGCGCTCCTCGTCCGTGTTCTGGTGCTCTCCTGGCCGCCCAGATACGACAGCAAATTTGTGAGCTGCTGTGAAAACTTATTCTCGGGTGTGAAATGCCAAAGTACATAATCCTAGCCTCCCAGCTCTCTGACAGCGAGGCTGGCTGCCTGGGATGGGAAACTGTGTTTCAGTGTTTATCCTAACAGTCGTTTTATTTTAATGTCACGGGTTTGAAATCCCGTCTCCCTGCTTTTGCTGGGCCCTTTGATCCCCGTTTCCTCTCCTTTTCTACCCAACCGGGCGATTTCCCCTCCTGCATTCATGCCGGGCTGCTAGAGGTGGTGGGGACCCGATGGCACCCAAAAAACCTGGGGCAGTGCCACCAGTGTCGGGGCCACCGACCCCGCCTGGGGTCTGGGGGTCCAGCGGGGTCGCCCCATGCCCAGGGAGCTGCGGTGCCCCCCGTGGGGTCCCTCTGCCACCATCCCGAGTGCCCGAGCCCCCGGTCCCACTGCTGCTGTGCCACTTCTGGGGTGAGCACGGGGAAAATCTTGTTTGTGCTCCTCTAATATCTGCCTTCTGTTTTGCATTTGCCGTTTCTTCAAAGATACGGTGCGGCCTCTGCCAAGATTCCTGAGGAGATATCCTCAGCAATGCAGACCACGCTCCCCACCAAATTCAAAGAAAACAAATGTCAGGCCAAGGATTGATATGAAATAGTTTAAAAATGAGAAAAAGCTGCCTCAGAGCTAGGTTTACATTAAAATAAATTTCAGGACTGGGAGCCTCGGCGGCGTTTCTGCTCGGCAGCAGGGTGGAGGGCGGGGGGCAGTGGGGAGGGATTGGGTTACCTGCCAGGGAGGTGCCGTGGCCCTGCCCAGCCCCTCCAGCAGCCGCCAAACCTGGGCACCCCGGGGTCCCGGTCCCACAGCCCACAGTCCCCTTTCACCTCTTGGGGCACCGCACCCATCCTTTCCCCACCGCACCCATCATCTCCCCGCACGCAGCACCCAGCAAATTCCCCTGGTGGGGTGCTCGGTAGCCCCCCCGTGTGATCACCCATCCTATGCCTGGGGTCTCCCCACTGCAGGGTCTCAGGTGTGGTGGCAGCGGGGCTGGGGACATGGTGTGGGTGGCGGGCATGGTGCTGGGGGGGACAGGAGGTGCTGGGGAGGACGGGAGGTGTTGTGGGGACAGGAGGTGCTGGGGGGGGACAGGCAGCGTGGAGGCTGCACCCCTCCACACCGTGGGGCCCCTCGCCTGGTCCTGCCCTCGCTTTGCCCTATAAGGATGACTGACAAGCCCAGCCTTCGCTCGGGGATTTCACGGGTTTAAAGCATGTGACTTTTCCGCATTCTGTCAATTAACTCATTTAAAAAAAAAAAAAAAAAAAAAGCGTGTGGCTCCCTCTGCCCGGACCCAAACACCCCCGTCTTCCCCTGCCAACACAGCTCGAGCCCTTGGCACCCCGCGCCCCCTGGGGCTCCCCCTCCCCACCATCCCCGTCCCCTGCTGCACTCGGGTGCCCGAAGCCCCGCTGCTGAGCCCCGTGCTTTGCTCCATGCCCCTACACGGGGCTCAGCACCAAAACGCCCGCCCCGGTTTCCCCTCTTGCCCCCTCCACGTCCCGGCGGCGCGGGGAAGTCTGTGCCGGCCGCACTTCAAACGCGCTCACGCCCCGGCGAGGGGATCGGGTGCGCGACGCTCAGACATTAGCTTAGTTTATGTTATTTAATTTAATTTAATTTATGTGAGCCGATGTGAGATCCCAGAAAGCCCGAGGTGTTCAGTGGAAACTCTGACAAGCCGCTACCATAAACCACGCTCCCGTCGCCCGGCCAGCGCTGGCTCCGGCGCTCCCGGCTTGTATTTCAGATTTTCCCCATAATGACCGTTTCGGCGGGGGATGGAGGCGATCTGGATCCTTTACACCTTGGAGCAGCTCAGGACCTCTTAGCAGAGCTGGATGCAGCGCCCCACGAGCCTGCAGCACCGGAGGAAGCAGCCCCCGGATTCCCGAGGGGCTCAGCTCCGTGCCCAGGGGGATGCGGCCCCGCAGCACGTGCGCGGCCGTAGGGACGGAAGCGGGCTGTGTTAAAACCAGGCCGATCCTTCCCAGAACCCCGTTTGGAAAAAATTCCTCCAGCGCTGTCACAAGATGTTTCAACACCACTGAATCAGCTGTTTTGATTTTTCAATTTGAATTTTTTTTTTCCTTTTTTTTTCTTTTTTTTAGTAGTTCCCACATTTCTTTTGTCTCGGAGCTGAAAGCCTCGCAGGGAATTCCAGCCACTCTGCTTCTCTGGAGATGGCTCCAAACCTCCCGGCCCCCTCTGAACCCCGTGGCAGGGGCAGCCGAGCCCCGTGCCCGCTGTCCTCACCCTGCTCCCGGGGTGTGCAGAGGGGGATGAGGGGCCCCGGGTCGCCCAGAACCCCGAGGTGCAGGGGAGCTCTCGACACCCCCCAGCCCCAACCCATCGCAGCTTTGCAGCTCCACCCCTGGGACAAGGGTTGTCTGTCTGTCTGTCTGTCTGCCCCATCTATATTTGCTATAAACAAAGAGCTTCAAACCCCGAGTAACGCTAATCTGCAGCTAGCCAAAGCCACAATCTCATTACCGGGCTCCTAATTTCCAGTGCAATCCAATATCTGGTCTAATCTTCTTTAAAGGCTTCCAGATCCCGAAGCCTCCCTCTGCCCGTGCCTGGCCGGACCGGAGGGGGGAGCAGGGCCCACCCCGGTCCTTCCCCTGATATTTCTCCTTCCCCCAGACGTTGCCACCAGCTGAGCTGTCCCAGATACATGGCGGGTCCCAAATACACCGGGGTGGCCGCACCGATGATGATGGGAACGACCATCCTGGGGGAAAACAGACACTTCTGGACCCCACTCGGGGAAGGTGGCCCGTAGGAGCAGTGGACGCAGCATCAGAAGTGGGTTTGGGAGAACTGCTGTGAGGCTGGCGACCTGGGTGAGTTTAAAGGTTTGGTAGCATCAGAGCCAGCCCCGTGTCCCGGCAAGGCGGGGAGCTCTTGACTCGGGCGGGCTTTATTACCGCTGACCCTTTGCCAAGCCAAATGACGGACCCGGAGCTCAAGCACCAGCAGCGAAGAAGACGCAGAATGTTTTCTTGGTGGGACTTATTTATTTCTGTAAGCGACGCCAGCCCTCAGACAGACGAGCAACCAGGGCTGGCTCCGCTTCCCAGTGCCCTTTTGCTCCCCGGCTCCTCCCGATGTGCAGCCAGCACCCGCAGCAACCCCATTGTGAGCCCCCCTTGTGCCCCCGGCAGGAGGAGAAGCCAAAACCCGCCGGGCATCGCGGCCCCCGCAGGCACCCCGCTCTTCACCTCTTTCCCACGTGTCCGTATCCCGCTTTTGACGAAAGCAAACAAAACCCCGCTGAAGCGATCTTTTTTAAGGGCAGATTTTGCATGAAAAAGCACAAGGGCTCGCGGCGGCGGCGCTGGGCCCTGCCCTGTGGCACGGGGGCCTGGGACAGCTCTGCCCCTTGGCCCCCGTCCTGGCAGCACCACGGGGAGAAATCGGGGAGCGCCTCGCCGGGGCCATGGGGGGGGGGGGGGGGCGTGCCGGCCAGCCACGCCGGGTGCAGAGCCCGGGCCGAGGGACGCATTTATTACAAAACCTTTTGTTTGGGCTTCAAGCTGGAAAAACATTCGGCTCCTATTTTCCATGCACGGCTCCCCTCCGGGCTGTGTCATGCGGGAGCCTCCCTCTGCCCACGCTCAGCACCCGCTTCCCAAGCCCCGCGGCGGCTCCGAGCCAGCGCCGGTGCCCGGGCAGCATCCAGCCGGAGCGGGCAGCGCGGCCGGGGAGCCTGCTCCGGCCTCCGCACTGGGGCAGCTGCTGGTTCCCATTGCAAACCAGTTTGGCAGCAAGATGGAGCCGCACGGCGGGGGTTGAGGCCGGGGGCTCCAGCCTCGCTGTCCCTGCGCTGCCTCTGCTCCTGCCCTGCACGGGGGGAGTGGAGCTGAGGCCATGCGAGGATGCTCTCTGCGGCACAGCCGTTGGCACAGCTCACCGGGACACCACTCACGCTGTCCCTGTGGGGACATGGAGGGATGCTGAGGGGCCGTGGAGGCAGCCGGGCACCGTGCCTGCCCGGGGGCTGACCTTGGACCAGGAGCTTTGCAAGGCTCGGAAATCACACGGGAGCCCAGAGCGGGGCACATCCGTCACCAGACGCTCCGTCCCGAGGGTGGGCAGCGCATGAATCTCGGTCTCTGTTACTCAATTGTGCCGTGCAAAAGCCCAAGCACGCAGGGGTTCCCGCAAGCTCCCAGGAAAGCCACCATGCACAGATCCCGAGCACTGCCAGGAATCCCAAAATAACCCTGCAATGCAAAAAAGCTGCCCAGGTGCCAGGCAGGAGCATGGGCACGCACGTGGCTCATCCCCATGCATGCACAACTGCACCCTGTGGGGCCATTTGCGCCCCGTGCACCCCTCAGGAGAAGCCCCGGGCATTTTCCTGTTTCTGTCTTCGAGGAAAGGGGAAATGTTTGAGCCCCCAGCTCAAGCATGCCGCGCTCTGGAGAGCTCTGGGTTTCTGCTGTTGCTGCTGCACTGCTGTGCTTCGCCTAGGATTTATGGGCCTTCATATGTGGCAACGAGACATGGGGAAAAAATTAAATCAACCTATTCATCCTATTTTTCTAGAGGACAATTATAAAAAAAAAAAAAAAGAAAAAAAAAAAGGAGGAAAAAAAAGAACAGAAACCCTTCGATTTTAAACCCAAAAGCTATTGTGCGGGGAGCAGCGCGGGGAAAGGCTCCTGCAGCTGCACCGGGGGCCGGGCGATGCCCACGGCTTTCCAAGCTCAGCACCCTCATGCCCCAAATCTCTGCACCCAGAGGCTGGTGGGACCACGATGGGGCCGGGCAGCACCAGCTTTGCTGCTGATGGAGAAATAACTGGAATTAGCAAGGCTTGCCTGAAACGGCAGGGAAGCCTGGGGGGATGCGGGGCTGCTGCGGTGCTGAATGGGCTTGGCTGTGCCTTGGCACCCCGCGAGCCTCCTGGTTTCCCAACAGGAGCTCCCCGCTGCACAAGGCCAGCCTCCCGTGCCCTCGGATGATCCCTTCCAGGCCAGAGCTGCGGGGAAAATCTGAGGCAGGGGAAGTGCCTGCAGGCGGTGAGCCCCTGGGTGGCACCCGGTGCCTGCTCCCAGAGCATCGTCCTCGCTGGGGACAGGGACAGCCAGCCCCAGCGCCAGCCGGGGACATCCCAGTGGCAGGCTGGTGACGCAGGGGATGCCTCCAAGCCAGCCGAGGCAGCTCTTCCCCGTGCTTCCCAGCATCACGGAGGGAAGCGCAGAGCTGGTGCAAGGCGGGCGCAGGAGGGACGGAGGCAGCATCCGGGGCCAGCCCTGCCTCCACACCCAGACCCGGGGCTGCTTCTGCGAACAGCCCGGCCACGCGAGCCTTGGCGGGGCCGCGAGGCTATTTCGGGAACTTTCAGCACCACCCAGAGAGGTGTCCGATGCTTTTATTTATAAACCCGCTGGCTCCTGCCCAGCTACAAGCAGCTCTCTTGCAGGAAAAAGCCCAGCGGAGCCAAGACAAACAGAGCCAGCAGCATCCCTGCACGGCAGGAGGCGATGCCGGCCGGGCCAAGGATGCTCCAGACAAAATGCCCGGCCCTGGGGGCCCGAGAAAGCAGCTCGGAGGTGCCCGTGCCCAGCTCGGGGTGCTGCAGGACCAGTCCCCGTCCACAGCCCAGACAGCGGTGCCGTGGCTCCAGCGCTCCCCACGCACGTCACTGATGGAGATGCGCGCGGTCAAGACGCAAACCCTGCGGGTCCTGCCGAGAGGCTGAGCTCAGGTGGCTGGTGGTGAGGGTCCAGCCTTATCCAGGGGGGCAGAGAGGCTGCTCGGGCACCCCAGGACCAGCTCCGGACCCTGGCAGCGTGGCCACAATCGGGTCATTGTCAGCGTGCCGCCCGGGGCACGAGTGTGCCAGGGAATTAAGCAAACCCCGCATTTTCTGCTGGGCGCACTCGCTTTCCCAACACCGGCTAATCCCTTAAGCTGCCCCGTCAGCACGGCCCCGTTTGCAAGACAGGGACGCTGGCTCCTGCCTTCTCCCCGGGGTGCAGTGGCAGCAGTGCTCAAGGGCACCAGCACCTGCAGCGGGCCCCAGGTGGGTGCAGACAAAGGCGCAGCGAGCACAGGCGGCGTTGGGGACTCGGCTCATGGGGTCCTTTTGCCGGGTGGTTCTTGGAATAACAAAGTGCATCATCCAAAATAGCGAAACCACAAAAGGGGATGGGTTTGCAGCCCGGCGCACAAAAGCCCGTTCCTTGTCTGGAGGCCCACCGTGCCCCCCAGTCTCCTGGAGAAAACTCGGTTTAAGCAACAGAAGCGGCCCAGCCCCGCACGCTGATGCTGTCCCAGCAAAACGGGGAGCAAGCAGGGCTCAGCACCCTCCTCGGGCTGGCGAAACCCATGGCCCACCTCAACGAGTGCCTGTGCATCCCCAGCCAGCTGGGGGGGACAATAGAGTGACTGGGGGGGACACGAGGCCGTCCTGATGTGGCCCTGCTGGTACCTGCCGGGAAGGGAAGGGAAGGAAGGGAAGGGAAGGGAAGGGAAGGGAAGGGAAGGGAAGGGAAGGGAAGGGAAGGGAAGGGAAGGGAAGGGAAGGGAAGGGAAGGGAAGGGAAGGGAAGGGAAGGGAAGGGAAGGGAAGGGAAGGGAAGGGAAGGGAAGGGAAGGGACGGGACGGGACGGGACGGGACGGGAAGGGGTGTGGATGGGATGGAGCCCGTTGGGCTCAGAGGGATGCAGCTGTCCTGGCAGCAGGATGCAGGCATGCGGCCACCCGGCTGGGCCAGATTGCCCACTCGCTGCTGCCAGCTCACCCTGCTGTATTGCAGCCCCCCCAGATCTCACATTTACCCCACATTAGCATTAAATACTTAGAAGGAAAGGGCAGCCCCAGCTCCGGCAGGGCTCAGACAGGAGCAGGGAAGAGCAAGCCACATACACCCCTCCATCATAGTGAAATATGACGCTTGACACCTGCTAAACCCTCTAATCCTCCTTTATCCACCACAATCAGCTCTTTAAGGCAGGTTTGGCGCATGTCAGCCAGGTGAGAGGGGAAGATGTGTGAGCCAGCGAGCTCCCAGGCGTGCTCCCAGCCCGGCTCCAGGCTCCTGCTGGGGATGCTGGTGGAGCAGGGCAGCACCCAGGGTAATGGGGTTTGGGCTCTGCTTCCCTCCGGGATCTGACCCCAGGGAGCAAAACCCCGTCAGTGCTGAGCCCAGAGGGGTCTCACCGGTGCTAAGCTGCCCCTCTGTGTCCAGCGACAAGATGGATGCGGATTTATTCCTCCCGCAGCGCTTCCCTTGCTGCTGACTCTCCGAGAGCCCTTCGTTTCACTACTCCAGCCCCAAAACCCACTTCAAGTCCTTGCAACCTGCCACCTGAGCAAGTCCACTTCATTTTCACCCCAGGCTCAGGCCCTAGCAGCCAGAGGA
This sequence comes from Cygnus olor, assembly GCF_009769625.2. Lineage (NCBI taxonomy): Eukaryota > Metazoa > Chordata > Aves > Anseriformes > Anatidae > Cygnus > Cygnus olor. The sequence continues at coordinate 2,537,671 of NC_049191.1, forward strand.
CTCAGCAGGCCGTTTACCAGGACCTTTCCCAGCCAGGCAGGATGCCGCAGCCCAGCAGCAAGCAGGCAGCCGCTGTCCTCGTGCCTGGCGCTCACCCATGGGGCGGCTTCGCTGGCATTTCCCTGACCTTTGGGGACAAGCAGCGGGCTCCTCCCACGGCCCTGCAAATGTCAGACGGGAGGAGACGGCCGCCAGCTTCCCCCCAGACCTCGGGAAGGGACGGATGGTCACAGAGGGCAAAGCCGCCCCCGCGGAGGGGATGCGACTGCCGGGCAAAATGACAAAATCTGGATGTGTCGGGGGGAAAAAATGAAAAAAATCTGTGGTTTTGAGAGCTGGCAGCCGTGCCCTTTTCCTGCTCAGCACCACCCGCTTGCGTGGGCACGGCTGGCTGCGGGACGGTCCAGCATCACCCCTGCTCCCTGGGGGATGCTCGGGCACGGGGGGGGCCGGGGGCTCGCAGCGCTGTCGGCACCCGGGGAAGCCCCCGCCCCATCCGTGCACCGTGGGGAATTCGTGTCTGCCCGGCAGCGCTCGGTGCATTCCTGCCGTAAGCACCACAGATTTGCTGTGCTTTATGAAAAACAAAAAGAATGTTTCAAATGAAATTAATTCTTAGGAGCCCAACATTTCATAAAAGCGCTGCCTGGGCACGGTTTGGCACGGGCCCGCGCTTATACGCTGCACTGGCCTTCCCCCGGGGGAGGAAAATACCCGGCTCGGTGTAAAATAATTACAAACTCTTTGTATAGCTCCACTTATAAGTGCTTGGAGGGGCTCTGGGGTCTCATCTGAGCTCGTAGTTTACATTCAGCACTAACATCACACATGGTCTTGGAGAAACAACGACGAGGAGGCTTAACGGCAACGGGCACAGGAGGAAGCATTGAGCAGCGGTGAGCGCACCCGGAGCAGCGGTGCTGGCTGGCACGGCGTTTGGCACGGCCAGGGGCTGGTTGTGGTGCAGACATCTCTGCAGAGGCGGCAGGAAGGAAGGAGCAGGGTGCGGGACCCCGGCGAGGCGCTCCCGGTGCTCAGCGCAGCCCCGCCTTGGCGGGGGAAATGGTAATGAAAAAAGCAAAAAAGCCCCCCCCAGCTTCCTTTGGATGCGGACAGGGGATGTTATGCGAAGACGCCTGGTTCTCCCTTTCATCTTTACAACATAAATAATCAAAACCACGAAGGCCCCCAAGACCCGAAACCACTCTGCACCACCTCTGCCAGGGGATGCTCGGTGCGGCACGGCCCCTGCACATCGCCACCCTGATCCTGCCACTTGGGTGATGCAGAGCACTATTTCCCTCCGTCCACGAAGCCAAAACTCCCCCAGCATGACACCCAGAGCTCTGCGGGCATGTGGCCATCGCGGGGCTCCAGGACCCCGGTGCCCTCCCTGTGCCCGAGGTGCCTGTGCCCGCTCCGAGCAGCGCCGTGGTCGGCTCCTGCACCCGGGCTGGCGCACAGGACGGTGAGATTTCAGGGTGAGGTTATCAGTGAGACCCCGCTGGGGCCCAAAGGGTCTGGAATTAAAGGCAAAAGGAAAACAAAGGTATCGCTGCTGTAATCCTAACCCAAATCTGCGGGGATCTGACCCATGGCTTTCGAGTGCCAGAGTGGCACTATCAGGAAATACGAAGAAACAGCAATAAAAGTAGGCTTGTTTCCCTGCGCCGGCTGGCTGGCTTACAGTGCACTGCAACAGCTGAATAATACCTTTCTGAAGTCATTGACAATGCATGTTTGAGGCTGAAAATATGCTTATCTGGCAAAAGCCCACATACTTAACCTCGGCGGGTACCGGCGGCTCAGCCTGTGGCTGTGGGAGCAGGGCACGGAGGAGCCCAGCAGATCTTGCACAGCCTCCCCGGGGCACAAAAATGGGACGGGAGAGCTTGCTGGGAGCTGCTGACACCGAGCCACTTAAACGTTAGCAGGATGCAAGGGTGATAAGTGGCCGATGTTGAAATTAAAGCTACGAGGAATGCAAAGGAAGCTCTGCAGCTCCCTGCTGTGCCAAGCCTCCCCTCGCCTTACCAGCACTCCCCTGAAAATGATGGCTATGTGGTCCCGACATAAAATCTTCTCCCCACGGCGAGGTGCAGCTCCCCCACGACACCCAAACGCTGCCAACCTGGTGCTCCCCCTGCACCCGTGCTCTCACCCTGAGGAGCCAAGCCTGGAGCAGAGCCAACGTCTCGAAAGCAAAAAAAAAAAAAAAAAAAAAAAAAATTAAAAAAAAATGCAGCCAAGGCTTCCAAGCGCCGTGGTGAAACCACACGATTTTGATGGGAAGCCATAAATCAGTCCCAGGCTCTCTCAGCCTCCGGTAACTTCTTAAAACAAACCTGGGCTGAATTGTAGGACTTGTAAGGAAATGGGAAAGCAGGTGAAGCGGCCGCAGGCTTCGGGCACCGCAGCAAGCCTTGTGCACAGAGCTGCCCCTGCTGCCCCCGCTGCCCCGACGCTGGCTGTCCTTACAGACAGGGCAGCCTCCACCTCCTGCAGCTCGTGCCCCCTTGGTCAGCAGCACCCCGAGCAGCACGGAGACCTGTGGGTGCACAAAGGACGCACGCAGCAGCAGGAGCAGAAAAGAAATCCCCCCCCCTAAACCCAAAGAGCCAAAGACACCTGCCCTGCCCGCAGTTTGGGCACGGGGACGTGGCAGAGAAAGGGATGAATTCCCCCATGGCTGCGGAGAGCCGGGCGCTGCAAGCACAAGGTGGTCTGGCTGCAGGGGCTTAGGTTTCAGAGCAAAACAAAGAGGAGGCTCTGATTTGGCTAATGCGCCCCAGAAGAAAGGCTGTATCCTTGTTTGCTCCCACTGCTGCATTGTCTGCGGATAAAGATGGGGACAGATCTCATCTCGATACCAGCAGTATCATCTCATTCATCTGGACGGGGCTCTTTACAAGACCCCTTCTTTACAATTTAGATCCCTGGGAACTTGGAAGGCAGCAGTGAAACAAAACCCTCTGCAAGAACAATAACGAGGCTCTCAGCAACGGCCAGGGAGATCTGCACGGGAGGAAAAGAGAGCGGTGAGATCCCAGCGATCAGGGCTTTCTGGGCTGCTCGGGCTTGGGGATGGTTTGCAGAACTCTGCTGGTTTTGGGGGAATGTCTGGGGCCACATCCTGCCCAGGGAAGACAGTGCTTGCTGGGGGCTGAGAGTGCTGAACCTCAATGCTCAGGACTCGGGTCTTTGGTGCAAAATATCCAAGCTGGGAAAGCCCTGGCCTCCGCCTCTCCGTCTGCCCCTCACTGCCCGCACGGAGCCGCAGGTGGACATGGAGATGATTTTCCTCCTCCCCAGTCATTTCTTGCCAAGCCCTGTCCTGCACAGAGGCGCCCCAGAGAGTCTCTAAGGACAAACATCTCCAGATGGGACAGAGGGACAGGCTCAGCCCCAGGGAAGGCTGCGGAGACGAGAGCTGCTGCAGAGCAGCCGGGGATCTTGGCTGCGGCTCCTGCCTGTGATCCGCAGCTCTGCCGCCTGAACTCGGATGACACCGGGGCCACAGGAGGCCAGAGCTGCGCTCTGCAGATGGATTGAGGGTACAGGAGAGAACCTCACGCAGCTGCTTTTGGGCTCCTTTTTTCCCTTGTCCCTCTTCTAACAACCCCCAGCTCCTGCCTGCGGTGCTCGAGAGCAGGTCCCCAGGGAGGGAGCAGGATCTGGCCATGGGAGGGTGCTGGGGGGGTGGGGTCCAGAGGGATCACAGAGGGTTTGGGGCAGGACGTGGGCATGGTGAAGGGTCGGGATCCTGCAGCATCTCCTCAGGTGAGCTGGAGCTGTGCAGCACAGCACCCGACCTGGCCACCCGACCTGGCCTCTGCTGCCGGCCACGGCCCCGAGCAGACATTCGGGTGGCATGCTGAAATCCGGCCGGGCGAGAAGGCCCCCCCTTGGCAGAGGGGTTTCATCTCACCACTTTGTAGCTCGTAGATGATGCTCAGGGTTGCGCAGAGACCAGACAGTCCCGGGGAGGAGGCCAGACACACCGGGATGGGACTCAAGAACAACAATGGTGATGAGGGGAAAAGGGAAAGCAGCTCGTGGTGTCCGGCAGCGCCTGAGCTGTCCCGTGGGGCCAGCGGCACCGGGCTGAACCCAGCAGGAGGGAGGAGAGTGTGGTGCGACGGCCCTGGCATCGCCTGCAGCCCCAGGGGGCTCCGGTCCCACGGGATTTCTGCAGGATGCAGCCGGGGGGCTGCCAGCAGCACCCAGTCCTCTCCCCAAAACACCCAGGGGAGAGCAACCGCAGAGGCGCAGGGAGGCTGGCCCTGCAGCCAGGCAGTTAATTGGCCTCTGTAATTAGCCGGTGAGCGAGCGCACGGGGCACCGGGCAGGCTGCAGGGAGCCCCAGGGTCTGCACCTCTCCAAAGGGAATTCCTCGGTGGGAGCACCTGGGGGAAACCGAGTGAAATTCGGCGTCTCTTCATCCCTCCCCCTGCCGAGCTCCTCGGTTTTGTTGTCACAGACGTTTTCTTTAGCACAAGGGAATGGAAACTCTGCCGCTTCCCGAGCTGCGGACAAGCTGAAATATGAGAGAATGACAGAGGGGGTGTGTGAGAAAGGGGAAGGGAAGGGCCCTGCACGCCCCTTCCACTGGGGTTAATGCGTTTCGCAGGTGGCCCTGCCCAACGTGCTGTCACTGCCACGCTGCCCTCGCTGCACAGCTTGTGGGGAGCCCGGCTGCAGCGCGGGCACCAGGGGGATGTGGGGGCCCAGCCAAGGTGGTTTTATCACCCCAAGACCCCAAGAAGAGTCGGAGCATTAAAAGCAGGCATCGTTATCTCACCCTTCGCAGGAATCTCTGCGCCCCCCCACGAGCAGCCGAGCGCGCGGATGCACCACGCGGCGCCCGCGTCCCGTGATGGATCAGCTCTGAAAACAACACCCTGCTAATCTTCCTCCCCAGCAGCCATAAAACTGTCTTCCCGGTTCCTTCAGAGAGGATTTACAGCAGCTCGAAGCAGCCCAGAAGCGCTGCGTGGAGCGGCTGCTGGAGGCAAGAGCACCCCGCGGGCACCGGCCCCGCACCTGGGGCGCATCCTGGCAGCGGGGCCGTACCCGAACGGCTTTTTCCCTTATTTCCTCCCAAACCAACGCTCCCCAGCATGGACTTGGCAGCTCCTCTGGAGCATGCCAACGCCCCCAGGGACATGCCTGACCCCAAGACACTTTCGCCATTGGTACCAGCCCAGTTGCCCCCCCCAAAGGGCCCAGGAGGGGAAGGGATTTCTCAACGCCGAGCCGAGCGCAGCAGGCGCGGAGGAGCCCCGGGGCGGGCAACGTGCTCACGCCAGGCTGCTGAATTGTTGCTGCGGTTCCTGCGAGGCAGGGGGGCTCACCCTTCGCTGGCCAACGCTGGGCTCGTGCCCCACAGAAGCACCCGCTGCCTTGCAGCAGCTGGACCCCCCGTGGGGCTGGGGGGCTGCGTGCGCCCCCCAGCACAGCCCCACGGCCCCCCGGGTGCCGAGACGCTTACGGCACCGGGACGTCGGGGCGAGACGGCCGCTGTAGTGCTCCCCCCGCCCCGGTATCCAAATGGGAAACCGAAAACCTGACACAACGCGAGCTGTGCTGAGCCCCTGCCAAGAGCCCCGGACAGAAATATCCTTGATTTCACCAAGGTGTGAATAACTTTTGACACTTCTAGGGCTTATTGCCGTAAAAATCCCCCAGCAGTTCCCATTCACACTCCGCACGACTGTGTTTCATATGAATGGAACATATGAATCAGGGCGAAGGGTTTAAACGCTTCCCCGTACAAAGCGAAGCTCACTCCCCTGCCTCCGCCGCCGCAGCCGGGCTCTGCACAGCCTGAAACAAAGGGCATGGCAGGAAACGAGCACAACGCTGGGTCACCGAAGTGCTGCTCGGCGGTGGCATCCCACGGGGATTCTTTCAGCTCGAGCCAGCGGGACAGAGCTGGGCGCCTCCGAGCACCTCTTACAGTCCTAACCCCGCACCCTGGCTCCGGCCCCGTGCGCTTCCCAAGCTCCTGACAGCTCTCGGGTTCAGACCTCGGGGTGCCCTTCAAGCCGCAGCTCAGCACCCCAGCGCGCAGTCTGGAACGAGCTGAGGAAGAAAACTTCTTGATTTTCAGTCCTCTGCCCCAGCGCGTTAGGAAATCCACGCCCTGCTGTGCGGCAGCCCCGCGCGGCCGAGCTCTGGTGAGGCTGCGGGGTGCGGGAAGGCAGGCAGGCTGCCCGCTGGAAACGGGGCGATCCTTCCTGTAAGGATCTCTCTTGGGTTTTTGGAGCACTTTTGTTTTCGCTGCTTCTCTTGCCCCCAGGCAATAGGGCGAGGAGGAAAAATGTAATTCGAAGCCCGGCCGCAGCCTGGCTGGGTTTCTAGCTGCGCGATTTCCCCTGGCATCGCCGCCTTCGCTCCGTGCGCACGTCGGCTCCCCCAGCCCCGGCGGCACACGGGAGCTGAGCAGGGACCGGCGGGGGTCTCACGGGTGCTCATGTCCCCCCCTGTAATATTCAGCCCCTCTGAGAGATGGGGCAGAGGCAGAAAACCACAGTGAGCTTCAGGGGTGGGGTGCTGCCCCGCACAGAGGGGGCCGACATCCCCCAACCCGCTGCCAGGTCCCTGTCCTAAATTCGCCGGATCCGGCCCCCGAAAGGAGCAGCTTTGTTTCCCAGTGTCCCTCGCAGACAGATCAAAACTGCATTTTTACAGAAGCAATAAAAATCCCAGGAATTCACCGGCCTTATGATTTATTAAACATGTTCCTTATAGCAAAGCTGCCCATAGATGAGAAAATAGCTCCAGCGGGTTATTGCCTCGCCTGGGGCTAACGCACGGGGGGGGACCTGCCGTGCCTCACCGGGACCGCTCAGAGCCGGGGAGCTTGGTAGGATCGGGAGCCAATTAACAGCAACGCTCTTAAAAAAGAAAAAAAAATCAAATAAAATAAGCACCTTGTGCTTGCCAAGGTGTTTGGGAACGAGCTGCCGCGACCTGCCCCGGTGCTGCCGGTACCCGGGAGCCCTTGGGTGCTGAGGTCTGCCAGGGATGGGCACCCACGGGGCAAGGGCATCGCGGCACCGAGGTGCCGCCGGCGGCAACCCCAGAAGGTCGCAGAGCTTTCCCCCAAACACTTTTTGTTCCCAGCGCCGTGTTTTGCAGCAGGGGATAGAAAGGTCCAAAAGTTGGGGCCAGGCAGCGGCGGGGTCCAGTTGGGTCCCCCCGCGGTCGATGGCGCACGGCAGGTCCTCGGGGTGCAGGAGGCAGGCGAACAAAGTGGGTCAGGGGAAAGAAGGGATGACAAAAGGGAAAAATAAAGAACTAAAAGCATGCAGGCTAGGAGAGGACTGCAAGGAGGATCGCCCCGCTCTGCGCGGGGAAAAGCCGTCGGATTTATAGGGTCTGGTGATGGGGTCCCCCCGAGCCCCCAGCCCCATTTGCCCGCAGCCAGGTGAGCGGGGCGGGCTGGGGGGCGCAGCGCGCCCTTACCTTGGCCGGGGCGCTCCCGAGGCTCGCAGCGGGGGCTGGAGGCGCAGCCGAGCCGAGCCGAGCCGAGCCGCGCTGCCTGCCCCGGGCGGGACGGGGCCGGGACGGGGCCGGGGCCGCTCTGGCGGCGGGCGCGGGGCGGCGCGGGGGGCGCGGAGCGGGGCGGAGCGGGGCGTGCGGGACCGAGGGAGGGGGCGAGGGGGCGGCTCGCAGCCGGCTGGGCCGGGCTGGGTTGGCTGCGGAGACTTTTCCTTCCCTCTTTTCTCTTTTTTTTAAAAAAAAATATATATTTTTTCCTTTTTTAATTTTTTTTTCTTTCCTTTCTCTTTCTTTTCTTTTTTTTTTTTTTTTTCTTTTTTATTTCTTTTTCTATTTTTATTTTTAATTCCAGCCCAGGATTGTTCCTCCCTTCCCCAACCACTCTCCGGAGATAGCATGCAAAATAACTAAGTGCAGCCCCCCCCCCCACCCCCCACCCCAGCCAGCCCCCTGCACGCTGTCCCCACCGTGCCGGGGCACTTGGCTCCTCGATGCTCCACCGGCACCGCTCGCACCCCAAACCCTCGCTGGGTGCAGTGCCCCGGGGATGCTGGTGCTGGAAATAGTGACCCTGGTGGTGGAAAATGAGCTCCCTCCATCTGCAGATCCCCCAGCACCAGCCTGGGCGCTACCTGCCTCCAAGGCTGCCTGGGGATGTTGGGGTTCAGTCCTCTTCCCCTCCTTGGCCTGTCTTGCAGCCAGGGGCTGGAGCAGCCCCCACATTGCCCCAGAACAACCTTTTGTGGGCACGGGGCCAGCGTGAGCTGGAAGCATTTGCCCTCCTTTGCTAAGGTGCGGGGACATCGGGGACATCACCACCCCAAAAGTCCCGCAGCACGCAGCCAGGCACTGCTGCCCCTTGGCTCAGCACAGTTCTCAGTTGTGTACCCATACAACGGGGAGCCCCGGTCCCACCTCCTGCCCTTCCCAGCCACCACGTGCTGCCCCTTCCCGAGGCGGAGGTGTCACAGTGTCCCTGGCACAGGCCACCACTGCAGCTGCTGGGGACCAGGAACCCTCCCATGTCCTGCCCGTGGGGTGCAGACCTGGGGGCGCAGGCCCCCGGTGTGCCCAAGGAGGCAGATTAAGGTCGCCCAGGCAACGGGCATGGAGAAAACCCGTCTGGATCGGGGCGCACAAGGGTGTTTGTTTTCCGTATTAAGCGCCTGAGCAAGGGGGAGCATCAGACAGCTAATCCCCCCTCAATGCCTTCCCCCGGATCGCGGCCGCCGCGGGACCAGACCCTGCTCCCAGGAATGCTGATGTGCTCTGGCCTGGATGGGGCTGGGTGGGCGCAGGGGTGCTGGGCTGTCCGTGGGGTGCAGGAGAGGTGCTGGGCTTTGGGTGAGATGCAGCTGGTGCCGCTCAGCACGGCCCCGGTGGGGCAGAGCAGGAGGGATCGACCACGGCTGTAATTATCACAATTTGGGGGTTTGCAGGACTGGATGAGGAGGGCAGAAGCCGCCCTTGCTGCAGCCCCTGCTGCTGTGTTGCCTCCCTGTGAGCTGTGCCCAGGCTTGGGGTGAGCTCAGGGTGATGGGAACAGAGCTGGGAACCCCTCCGTGCCCTCAGCAGGCTCTGCCCCACTGCGGGTCCCATCCCCAGGACACGGCCAGCAGTTCGGGGGCTGCTCCTGGCCATGGCTGAGCCTTCACCTGCTGCTTGGGACCGTGGCCCCAATGGGGTGGCTACCAGGAGCCACCCTGCCGGCCCTGGGCTGCCTCGTCCCAGCGCTGTGGTTCGCCTTGCACACGGCTGCCCCCGCCCCGTGCTGCCTCCATCCCGTCCCCGCTGCAGACCCCGTGCCGGGGGGCGAGGCAGAGCACGGAGAGGCCTCCACCGGCCCGGCAGCTCTCGCAGAAACGGACCGGCCTTGTTTAACCGGAGCTCTCACTGGCGAAGCATTTCCTCTCCAAACAGACTCCTTAGCAGCACAGACATTCCTCTGTCCCACAGAGCGAACCACCGGCCGCAGCCCCGCTTGGTGCCTGCCTCTCCCGCCTGTCATCGCCCCCGCGCTTGCTCCCCCTGCGCCCTCTCTCCTGCCTCTTCGCTGGGCTGCAGCCTGGTGCCAAGTCGTGCTGCCCTAAACATGCTGTCCTGTGCCATCCTGACCGTGCCATCCTGCCCAAGCTGTCCTGCCCGTGCCATTGTGTCCATGCCATCCTGACCGTGCTGCCCTGCTCCATCCTGCCATTCACCTCCTTCTTCCCTCCACCCATCATCACCAGAGCACCGGGGACACTCGCTCCTTGCTGAGCAGTGTCCCCACGGTGCCATCCCCAAGGGCGCACACAGGGCACCGGGGTCGAGCGTGGCCACTGCAGCCCCAGGACGTGGCTCAGCACCAGGACGTGGCTCAGCACCACGACGGGGCTCCCACGGCTCAGCCCAGGCTGCAGCAGCGCAGAACCGGGCACGGCCGTGCCGAGCGGCTGCCGACGGCGCTGCTCCCCGGTGGGAGAAGGAAGCCGGGCTTAGCGCGGGATTTAGCGGCTCTGCTGTCCTTGACCTTTGGCAGCTCAGCGCCCGCCTGCCGTGCCAGGGCTCTGCGGTGGCCCCGGCCTCCCAGGAGGGTGAAAGGCTCCGTGCTGAAGACCTGCACCGGGCTCTCCAGGCCAGCGAGGGCTCCGGCACAGCGGCAGCACCCAGATTTGGGTGCCCGGCACCCTGCTGCGCCCAGGGGATGTCTCACGGGGCTCCTCCCCACCAGAGACATGTCCCAGCCGTTCCCACTGCTCCGCACAGAAAGAGCGAGAGAGCAGGGGGAGAAATAATTCAATCTAGGGCTGAAAAAAGCCTTAACTTAATTTCGGTGGGTCACGGACATAATCAAATCAGCCCTGCGCGTTGGAATATCGTTTCCATGTTTCCACAAGCTGGATAATTGTGCTCTGAAAACAAGCCCTTCGGTGCCTGACAGGAAAAGCTGCAGCGCGTGCGGGAGGGAGCCACGTGCCTTGGTGGGGCGGGGGGGGGGCCGGGAGTTTTCCTGCCCGCCCGGAATCCTTGGCCATGCTGGTCACTGCTCCGCAGTGTCCCCACGGCAGGTGACACCGAGCCCTGAGGGTCGCATGCACCCTGGGTTGCTTCGGCTGGGTTGCAACGGGGACCCAGGGACATCGCACAGGTGATGCCGCAACATGGGGCCCCACAGGCTGAGCCCGCAGCATCGTGCCCCCCGCTGCCCCTTGCTCCCGGTCGGAGGAGCAGGGCGCGTGGTCCCGGAGGGTCCTGGAGCAGGTGGGAGCAGCCCCGGGTGGGAGCAGGCGCGGGGAGCGAGCTCGGTGCCGGCCCGGCGCGGGGCGAGCCGCGGCTCCGTGTGGAGCGTGGTGCCAGATCCCAGCCTTCGGGAACATTCAGTGATGGATTAAATGCAATCTGACTACCACTGTGGGAGGTTGGAGAGAATTACTTCATACAAATGCACTTCGGAAAGTATTTAGAGTCAAATTTTCAAAAGCCCCTGAACGATTTAAGAGCCAAAATCCCATTTTCCAAAGTCACTTAAACGAGCGAGGGAAGATCAGCAAAGAAAAACACGGCTGCCAGCCGGGCCGGGGCAGGCCCTCAGCGCGGGCACAGCACCCGGGAGCAGCGGGGGGCTCGGGGGAGCCGCTGCGAGCTGCAAACCACAGCCCGTGCCCCGGGAGGAGGCTGAGGCTGCGTGCCTCGGGCTGGGCACGAGGATGCTTCGTCCTCCAGGAGCATCCCCGGTGCCTCTGCCCCCGGAGGTTCAGCCCCGGGGCTGTAAGGGGAGAAGGCAGGGAACCGCACGGCTCCTTCCCTTACCCCACAAAGGCTGCAGCTCTCCTAAAAGCATCTACAGTTCCCCGCTCAGCATCCTAATGAACCGCAAGGGCAGCTGGGACCCTCGGAGGCAGCAACCACGGAGACTCAACCCCCCCAAAGAGTAAATCCCAAAGCAATTAGCCTTGCAAGCTTCGGCCGGGCTGGTGGAGGTTCCACATTCCTCAGTGGCTATAAAGCTCTTTACTGGGATTGTTTTTCTGCGTAAGCCCTGCCCGGGGTACACATGGCCGTGGCTCCGGCTCCCAGCGCCTTTGGTGCATGTCATAAAAAAAACACTCTCAGCACGTTGACTTTGCTAGAGCTAAAAAGAAGCTGGTTTATATGCTTCCCCTGATAGAAAGCATAAAGGATCTGAGACAGAATTCTTGCTCCAGGATCCTTTACAATTCCTGGAGGACATTTTTGGAAAGGGAAGGGTTGTATTTACTTTGGCAGCCGCCTCCCCTCCTATATACATATGCATGGAAAAACTGCACTCACCTAACATTTCCAAGGCTCCCTTTTCTGCAGAGGGCCAGCCCAGGTGGGAGCTGGCGGCCCAGGGACCCCTGTTTGCAAATGGTGCTTTGAATGGAAAGCCACAGAGGAGTTAAGGTGAAACCTCTCCCCGGAGCAGCCCCGAGGGGTGATGCTGCGGGATGCGGGACCTGCCCGGGGTGCAGGGGACCCTGGGGGCTGCTGGTGCCCACCCGTCCGTCCGTACCCACAGGGCTGCCAGAGGAAAATCCTGCTTGATGCTGAGCATCCCTGCCTGGGCAAAGAGCCCTGAGCAGAGCCGGCTTTGGAAACGCGGCTGGGGTTGAGGGGGAGGAGGATGAGGAGGGCGGCTGGGCACCGCTTACGGTGCTGGAGCAGGAGCAAGAGGTGTCTCTGTCCCCAGGCTGCTGCAGGAGTCACAGGGGCAGCAGACACAGCCCCAGAGCTGGCTGCGGTGTCCCCGAGGGCAGGGCTGTGTCCCCTCCTGCACAGGCATCCTGCTGCAGGATGGGAGCACGGGATGAAGTGACCCACATCACTGTTAAACACAGCAAATTCAAAACAGGCACGTCCAAATCCTGCCGCAGGATATTGCTCGAAATAGCTTAGCGCAATTCCAGGGATGAGACACTCACGTGAGCACCAGCGGCGTCTGCTCCTGCGCTCCCAAGGGGCTGGGCTCGAGGAGCTCTCACCCACAGCGATGGGAGCTGGTGGTGGCAGGGATCCTGCCCGTGGTGCTGGGATGGGAACTGGGGACCAAACCCTCCAGGATGTCTTTTTCCTGAGCACGTTAATTCTCAGCTCGCTTCTGGGGGAGGCGTTGGAGCACTCCTGGAGCACTCCTATGGCTGCTGCGCCCACAGGGCTCAGTGGGCAGCTCGGGCAGGTGGGGACGAGACGAGACCCGGCTGCCCGAGGAGAGGCAGCACCCGAGAACAGGAGAGCAGCTGGGAAGCACGCTCCTCTCCTGGCTTTCCGAGCTGCACCTAATTCAAACCAGCTCCCCGAGGCAGCAGCTCCGCGCCCCTGCTCTGCACCACGGGGCTGGCGCAGCCGGAGCCGGGCACCGTCCCCGTGCCCCCCGTGTCCCCAGTGCCACCTCTCCCCGCCCTGTGCCTCCAAAGGTCTCCTCGGCTGCTGTGATTAATTCACTGACAGTGGGCTAGAAATAAATCCACTCGTTGGCACGTTGTAAATTCATCACGTGCTCGGAGCGCGCATTCCAGCCCGCCATAAACACCCCTGGCTCCTCGGTAGTAAATCTGCCGCCGGGGCCGGCCGCCGCACTGAGACCCCGCATCCCAGGGGGGCTGCTCCTGCCCAGCCGGGGGGGGATCCGCAGCACCCACAGTCTCCAGAGGGTGCTGTCACCCCCCCGGTGCTCATCCCTGCTCCCTGCTGCAGGCGTGAACTGGATCCATGTTCCCAGGCTGGGTGCTGCCATCCACGTGTCACCCCCATGGGTGCTGGGGACCTGTCCCATGGGAAGAGGGCAGTGTCCTGTGACCGAGCATCAGTGCGAGAGGAGGTTTGCTGCTCCCTTTGTGCTGCTGAAAAGTCTGTGCAGTAAAAGAGAGGGAAAAAAAATAATGTTTTATTATCCTCTGAGCAGCTGCTGCTTCATTTTATGGGGGTCACGCTCCGAGGCGGTCTGGACAGAGGAGCAGAGGCACAAAGCACAGCACCGGGCTGCTCGGCTTGTGCTCCCTGGTCCCTTCTGCCCCACAGTACCAGCACCCAAAGGTCCTTTGGGGTTCTGGTACCCGCCGAGGTCGGGCAGAGCAGAGCTGTGCTCCTGGCCCCGTTGGCTCTGTCGGGTCCCACCGCACAGGAGCAGGGAGGGGGCTGCGGGGGCCGGCGCTGCCCGGGGAAGCGCACTTGTTGCTTTATGATTTTTATCCGCTACCCTATTGTTGGGGCTGTCAGCGGGTCGCCTCCGGGAGGTGGAGCGGGGCCCTTTTCAATGGGTGCCGGTGTGGGGCCGCATCCTGCGGCACCCAGCGCGCCGGCGGCAGAGCCAGACAGTGCGTGAGCAGCTGCGGCAGGGCCGGGCGCTGGAGCGGGGGCCCCGGGCTCTGTCCCATTGAATTCCCTGGGAAGGGAAGCCCGGGGCCCTGCACAACCTCCCTTTCCCAGAGGAAGCCACGTGCTGGGGCCGGGGCATCGCCTGTGCCCAGAGCCACAGCTGGGGCAGGGCTGTGGGACGCAGGCACCAAGCCTGGGGGGGCCGGGGGCTGCTGCAGCCCCCCAGCACCGCGCGGAGCCTCTCACACCCTGGAGACATGGTGCAAGGCTGGGGGGACCGGGCACCACCATGGATGGGGTCCCAGGAAAAGGGGACGTGATGTCCCCATGATGGGGACAAGTGCCTTGGGGACACGTCGGTCCCCACTGCCGGCGCCCCCCTCCCTGCCTCTCCACCCCCCGAGCCCCCCGTGCCGGTGGGAGTGGTGCGCGTCGCCCCGCGGCCAGCCCGGACGCTCTCTCGGCAGCTCCGTCCCGCTATGAAATAATTTGTTATTTTAGTTGTAAACCAGCCGGTGGCCCCTTTCCAGACGGCGCGAGGGAGAAGCCAAGCGAGCCCCGATCCCGTTAATGACTGCGCCATTCAGGCGGCCCTGGCAGGGCTGGCAGCGCCTGCCCCGGCCTCCCCCCGCCGCGCAGGCGAGGCTGCAGGGCCGACGTTTTCATAGGGACCGAGGCGATGATGAATTGCTCAGGGTTGGCACCTCTCTGAGCTCCTTTTGTGCACGGTAAGCATGCCGGGGCCATGTGGGCGCGTGGAGGGCAGCACCGGCAGGCCCAGGTGCATCCGCATCCCGTGCCAGGACGGGCAGGGGGCAGGCAGGGCTCCCCCCGCAGCAAAACAAGCCGGGTGCCCTCGTGCGCCTTGCAGAGGGGCCAAAATCCAGCCCTGGGGCCTGCTGCTGGAGCTGGGTTGCTCTTGGGCGAGGCGAGAGCATCGCTGCTGGGGGCTCTTCCGAATCTGCTTTCCCGGTGGGGCTCCTTTCTCCCCAGCTGTGGGGTGAAGAGGCATTTTTTTTTCCCTGACCTGCCCTTACAATAACCACGCTCAGAGCCTGCCGGCTCGCCGGGGCTCGGGCTGCAGCAAGCAACACGCCGGAGGCAGCTGGGCTGCAGGATGCACGGAGCTGCTCGTGGCTTCAGCAATTAGTGTGGGTCTGGTAACGACTTTCTGCTGGAACAGAGGGAAAGTCCCTTTGAAACCTGCACCCCAGGTGCCCATCCCTCTCCCCGGCAGCCCCGTGGGTGCCTGCAGCCGCCCCGCGCGCACCTCGGTGCCCGTGAGCACAGCGGGGAAATCAGCAGAGCTTCGCTGCTGGGCAGGGATGCTCGGAAACCTCGTATCCCCAGGAGGAACAGGGCCAGATCCTGAGTGCCCAGCACAGTCTGGGATGGTGCTGAGGTTTTGCTGGGGCAGCCCCGAGCCCGGTGCAGCCCAGCCCGGGGCAGTGTGGGCAATGCCCTCGCCCCAGCAGCAGGTTTTAGCCGCGAGTCCTCAAAAATGCCAAAAATGCAACAGGAATCAAGGTTGGCCTGCTGATTTTTGATCTTTTCGCAATTGCTGCAGCACTGCTGTAAGTACATCCAGATGGCTGCAGACCACACAGAGGCAGCCTGCGCCCCTCTGCCGCCACTGCGGCCACCGCTTGGGCCACCCCGTCCCACCGTGTGTGACACTTGGGGACATCGGGGGCTTTGGGACACGGTGAGGGGCCGTGCAGAGCTGTCGGTGACTGTCCTGGCTGCGGAGCTGGAGGCCGTGAGGATGCAGCAGGTTGAGCCACGTGCCATGGGTGATAACCCTAATGGGGGTTGTAGGGTGACCTGTCCCCAGCACCACATCCTCCCTGTCCCCTGCAGCTCGTGGTTTGTCACACGGTGCCAGGGAGGCTGCAGAACCATCATCTGTGGCAAGGATGCGGTCACCTGCAAAACCCTGCTAAGCATAACAGCGAGGTGAGCATCTTGTAGCCGAAATTAAATCATTGTCAGAGGTGATGCCACACACCGTGTCCCCAAAGTGCTCACTCCGGCCCGTCGGCCCCCAGCATGATGCCAGCACCACCCCTGCTGCAGCGTCTCAGGTGTGAGCGCTGCTGCTTGGCTTTCTGTGCAGGGCTCTTTTCCCCGAGCTTCGTTTTTGCAGAAGCATCAAATGGGAGGGAAAATGCTCGTTTAGCTTTGTTGCAGGTTAGCTGCTGGGCCTGTGGAGTGACCTGGGCTTGTTTTGGTGCCTTGACCAGCCCAAAACATCTCCGACCACTGGTGGGTAATGCTGCTGTGGCGGCCGAGAGCTCATTTAACCCCCTATGACCATTGTACCTCCTGGGGGCCCGAGGAGAGCAGGCAGGGAGTGGGTTGGGCAGGGACAGGGCAGGTGCCTGGATCCATTTGGGGCTTGGCTCGGGGTCTTCCCACCCGTGGGCTCTTCTGACCCAACACCAGGCTCTCCGGTGCTCCTGTGCTGCTTTGGTTCCTTGCAGGAGCAGGAGCGAGTACCGAAAGCTCACTCACCAGGCACCGAACCCATGGTGGCTTTTGTCAAAAAGCAAGAGCATTTTGAGGGCGATCAGAATTTCCCTTTCTCCCAGCCAGTTCCCATTAAGAAAAACCTGCTCTGAGCAAAAACTGATGCCTGCTTCTCTTCTCCGCGGTCTCGCCGTGAGCAGAAGATAAAATGCCGGGCGCCAAGGCGGGTGCCGTGCCCGGCTCCGTCCATCCCAGTCCCCTTCCACCAGCCGGCATCACCCCACAGCCACCTCCCCGCGTGGCACCTGGCGGGGATGACCCCGAACCCTGGAGCTCCTCGCAGGGGTCCCAGCCCCGGTCCCGTTCCCCTCCGGGCCCCGTTTTCGGCCGGGCGCCCCGGAGCAGTGGCCAACGCTCTCCCCTCCCCTCGCTGCCCACCACACGGAGGAAGTCGCAACCGCAGAGTTCTTGAAAGCATTTTTTTGGTGGAGACCACCGGTACTGAGAGATTAAAATTGCTGTTGTTTCTTCCATTACTCAGCTTTCCTGAATTATGGGGTGTAATACTCAGGGAGTGGGAATAATTAGGGGAGAACAATGGCAGGCTTGAAGGCTTAAATACGCTTGTGTGGTACTCCGAGCGAGTCCAGCCTGCTGTCACATTTCTCTAGGCCTCCATTTTCCACGGCCCGTGCCAAGCCATTTCCACTCCGGGTACCCGGTCCTCGGCTTCCTCATTCCATGGGCTGCGCTCCCCGGCCCCGCCGCCCCGTTAACGCTGCGCTCCCCGGCTCTGGGCACCACGGCGCGGCTCCCTGCACCCAGCCCTGTCCCTCCGGGGGTACAGGGGGCAGGGGGATGATGGAGCCTGGGGATGCAGAAATGAAGGTTGGGGGATGCTGGAGCCTGGGGTCAGGCGATGCTGGAGGCCAGGGATGGAGGACGGTGGAGCCTGGGGATGCAGAAATGTAGGGTGGGGGAATGCTGGAGTCTGGTGTGAGGAGGATGAATGAGATCAGGGGATGCTGGAGCCTGGGGTAAGGGGATGTTGGACCCTGAGGTAAGGGGATGCTAGAGCTCAGGGGATGCTGGAGCCCAAGGCATGGGGGTGCTGGAGCCCAGGGCTGGAGAATGCAGGAGCCTGAGGGGATGCAGAAGTGAAGGATGGGGGGATGCAGGAACTTGGGGTATGGGGATGCTGGAGCCCAGGAGATGCTGGAGTCCAGGGTATAGGGGTGCTGGAGCTCAGGGGGTGTTGGCTCCCAGGGCAACCCCTGTTGCCTCTCTTTGCTCCTTTCAGGTCCCATGCGCTCAGCGGGGAGAGGCCGGGACAGGCAGTTTCAGTGCTCTGCGCTCGGGGAAGGCTTTGGGTTTCTCTCCTTGTGGCGCTGTGCAGCCAGTGGCCGGGGCCAGCCCCGCTCCATGGGGATGCCCCTTGCTCAAGCACCTTCCCGGCACTGCCTGGCCGCTGCGGGGCCGGGAGGAGCAATAACCCCACAGCCCCGGGAGTTTGGGCAAGAGGCTGTGGTGCCGACCCCGAGGCGCCGAGTGCAGGGGATGGGGCACGGGGGTGTCCGCGGGGTGTCCGTAGGGTGCTCCCCGCCCCAGGGTGGCACAGGTACATGGGGCCAGAGCCCGGGGCACCGCCGGCCCCATGCTCAGCACCTTGTCTCCAAGGCCTCAGATGTCAGAGCTAGTGCAAATTGACAGAAAATCTTTTTTTTTTTTTTTTTTTTTTTTTCTGGGGAAAAATAAAAAAAAGGGACATTGTTCTGCTGAGCACTTTCCCTGAGTGAGTTCCCACGTTTCGGCTGGCCGGGCATGGCACGCAGGGGAAGCCAACGGGCTCCGGGGGCTGAGATGAAATGTCTGGGGCTGTGCTCCGCTCGGGGAGGGGATTGTTTTTAACGCTTCAAACCCTTATTCTCCTCTCCCTATTAACTTAACTGCTGGGAAGCCTCCGCCACAGCCCGCTCGCTGCCATCCGAGCAGCCAGCTCGGTCCTGCCTGCGGCCAAACACTTGCCACGGTGGTGACGGGATGGGGACGGGGACAGGTTTGGGACACATCCCGGTGTGGCACCGCGCCGTGCTGGTGGTGACGGGGCTGGTCTGGGGGCTGGCACTGAGTGCTTTGCTGCAGGGGCTGGTTTAAAAATACCCCCCAAGTCCCGTAAAGGAGCTGATCCCCTGGCAGCCGGGGGATGGAGCCCGCAGCCACCTGGCAGTGCCAGCACCGGTGTCCCGTTGTGTCCCCGCTGGGGACAGGAATGGCTCTGCAAGGAGGACAGGGACGACCCTTCTCTGTGGGTGCTGCTGGTGGGACAAGAAAAAAAAGCCCTGGGCAGCTGGGGGATGAATTTAACCAGGGTTTGCACTGCCGGGGGCGAGCAGTGCCCCCAGCCCGGGTGATGGGCTCGGGCAGCTCCTGCCCTGGCGATGGCTGCGACGCCCCGCGAAGCCCCGGCTGGCTGCGGCTCGCGGAAGCGCAGCGCTCTTCAGAGTTTCCCTTCCTTGGAAGCCACAATTAAAACTATTTTAAAAGAAAACAAACATTTCTCATCAAAATGTCTGTCTTTCCTTTTCCTGGCCCGCAGCCTGCAGCCAAAGATCTCGTCACAGGCCAAGTCTGCTCCGCAGCAGCGCTTCCCCAAAGCCTCCTCTGGGCACTGTGGATCCACCCAGGTGGGACCTGGAGCTTCAGTCGCGCTTGGTAATCAGCCCCCGGCAGCTTTGCACCTTGTGCATCAGGTAGGAAAGGTTTTATTTTTGGCGGGGGGAGATGCTCCTGGATCCCTGCAGGTTCTGCGCTCGGGGATGGGAGCAAGCTCCTGGCTTTATGCAGAAGTGGTGCCGGGGCTGTGCCCCCCTGTTGGCACTCACGCACCTTTTTTCGGCAGGAGCAGGCGAGCCGCACGCATCCTGCACCGCCGGGCAGCAGCTGAGTGCCTCCAGGAGGGCAGCGCTGCCGCTGCCATCACAGCAGCGGCTGTGGTTTTAATTACCGGCACTGAGCTGCGCGGAGCAGAACGGGCAAACGAGGGCAGCAAGGCAGCAGGGAGAAAAGCAGTGGCCACTTTCCTCACCCAGCTGCCCCCGGGTGGTGCAGGGGGCACCAAGACCGGACAGCCCATGTCCTGGCTGTCCCTCGTCCCGGAGCACTGCACCGCTGCCAGGGTCTCCCCTGGTCCTCAGCCACCCGTGAGAATGCTCCTCGTTCCTTTTCCATTTGCCCAGTGTTTTACCAAGGACTCCTTCGCTAAAACCTTGAATTTCAGCGAGCAGGGTGCCGGGGGGGCACCCATGGGTGCTGCACCCCGCAGGGCGCGCACCCACGCTGCTCCTGGCACCAGCCTCAGCTGGGACCATCGGCCCTCAACCGCACTCATGGAGGCAGATCCTGAAACAGCAATTACAGCGTTAATTAAAGCTGCAATAACACCTCTCCTTGGGCTGGGAGCTGCCTGCAGAGGCTCTCCAAAAGCCATAAAAACCTGATGCAATCGCCCGGCTTCGGTTTGGATGCTCTTCGGGGATTTTCCTTCGCTAGTGCTGAGCTGCAAACCCTGCTGGGGCTTTGCCCGCCCGATCCCCAGCCAGCTTCCCAGGGCGGCTGGGTGCACCTCGCAGCCAGCACAGGGGGGTTGTAAAAACACCTGAGTCTGACAGATAGTTATCAGCCAGGAAGCACATCTGGTGCCCAAATTTGATGCACGAAGTGCTGGGAGATGCTCGGGTGGGTTGGCCGGAGCCAAGAGCCCCAGGGAGGGGACGGATCCATCCAGGACCTGTGCCCTGAGCATCCTCAGCGCTGCCCCCACCACGCACGGGGCCATCGCGTCCCCTCCATCCCCCCAGTCCAGGCACTTCTTTAAGCTGTGATTCCACACGATCCTGCTCCGACAGCTGAATTTGCATTGATTCCCCGTGGCAGGGCCATGGACGAGATCTCTGGCATTGGCCATCCTGGGGAGAGGACACAGCCGGGGCAGCAGCAGCTCCTGCTGCTCCCATTTCAGCACGTTGTGCCCGCAGCCCAGAGTTGGAGGCCGGCAGCGTTAGCAGAAGCACCCTCAACTCAGCATTTTATCACAGATGAGCAGCCAGGGGTACTCAGCCCAGCACAGGCTGGATCAGGGCTCCCCAGGAGGCAGCACCACGGCCCCAAAATCAGGGCAGAGGGACGGGGCTGAGCCCAAGTGTCCCAGAACAGGGACGGGGGATGATGCCCTGCTCCATCCCGGAGGGACAACAGAGCTGTGCTCCAGCAAACCTCCCGCTGGGCCTCTCCTCCGCCTGCCTGCGAGGCTGGGGAGCACCCGGAGCCTCTAATCGGGGGCTGCCAGCAGGTGCTGCGGTGATGCTTCCCCACCCCACCTCGCCTCTCGCCCTTTCCGTGAGTCAGGAAACGTTGAGCTGTTTATAACTAGGGGTGTTTTCCCCGCTTTAAGCTTTTTCTCATGGAAATAAAGGAGGAGCAAAGGTTTGTGCTAAACAGAGGAGGGAGAGGAGAGGAGGACAAAACCCAACTGAGCGCAGCGAGCTGGGGACTTCCCACCCGGCAGAGGTCAGAGCTTTTGGAGAAGCCATACGGCCCCTTCCCATCTGGACCCACGTCTGCATATCTTGGGGAAAAAAACAGCATTTTTCAACAACAGAAAAAAATACAAATAAGCATGAAGTGCTTGCCTGGAAAAATGTCACCTTTGTCACCTGTGCCGCTGGCCCATGTGTGGCCATGTGCAGAGGGGGGGGAGATGGAGAGGGGCACTGGGGCACGGCAACGAGCTGGGATCTCGATTTTCTGCTCATCCAAACGTGCTTTGTTTATCGTGCCGGGGAAAGGAGCAGAAACGTGCCTGTGACACAGCCATCCCCCTGGGGAGCTGCACTGCCCACCCCTCAGCTGCACGGTGCCAGCCCCGTTGAGGCGCTGCCATCCCCGGTGCTCGTGGCGAAGCGTCCCGGCAGCGCCGCCTCCGTGCGGCTTCAGCCAGCGCCCGGCTCCCGGCCCCGCACATCTGGCTGAAAGCTGTGCAGGCTGCCCTCGCTATGAGGACACCGGCCCGGATGCGCATCCCTCCCGGAGAGATTCCCCGTCCCCAGCCTGGCTCCTCTCCTGGCATCATCCCTGCCCCAGCAGCGGGATGCACGTGGGCACTGCCAGGGATGGGAGGCAAGGGGCTGGGATGTAAAGGGCTGGGGTGTAAGGGGATGGGGTGTAAGGGGATGGGATGTAAGGGGATGGGGTGTAAGGGGATGGGGTGTAAGGGGATGGGGTGTAAGGGGCTGGGATGTAAAGGACTGGGATATAAGGGGATGGGATGTAAGGGGCTGGGATGCAAAGGGCTGGTAATGCTCCTTCTGCCCTCTGCGGGCACCGTCGCAGCTGCAGCAGCTCTGCAAATCACAATTGTGACACCCCGAGTGCCCGGAGCCCCTGCCCAGCACGGGGTCAGGATGCAGCGCCGTGAAGGGGACCAGGCTGGGTGATGCAGGCTCCGTCCCCTCCCGTCACTGGGATGGGGTCCTTGGGATGCTCTCCGTGTCCCTCCTCACCCCCCCCTCTCCCCTGCTCGCTTGCCATTATCACCCCGAACACCGCGCGGAGATAGGAAGGGCTGCAAGCTGCCTCTCTTCCTGCCAGGTTAAATCGCTCAGCAGGAATGTCCGTGACTCCCACAAGTCAACTTTCCCCTCCGTGGTATGCGTCCAGGGGTCAGGCCTGGCACCACATGAAAGTGGAGGGTATTCAATAACCTAGAGCCGTGGAAGGGCTCCGGTCCAACCCCAACCATGTTGGGGTTTTTATTGATGCAGCATGCCTTTCCCCATTTGTTTCCTATAAACAGCACATGGGAATATTTAGTAGCTTTCAAGCTGAGCTTTTTGCATATTCTCCCTCGTCTACAATGAGCTACTTGGTAGTAGACACTTTTAATTTACTTAATGCAGTTCTTGCTTTTTGCTCCTCCAGAGGCTCTGGGCTGCTTTTGACCCAGTCGCCCCAGCAAATTACAGCACAGCTTTATAATTTTTGGGGGGGCAAGCATGAGTGCTGAGGGAGGAAAGATGACCTGGAGGGAGCCCTGGGGCACAAAATGCCCCCTTTTGGGTGCAAAATACCCCCTTTTGGGTGCACAGTACCCCCTTTTGGGTGCAAAATACCCCTTTTTGGCTGCAAGGAGACAGGAGAGCCGTGGCTGAGGCGTCCCCCCCCTGCCCTGGAGCAGCCCAGGGACCGTGGTCCCGATGACAGCCCCCTGCCAGAGGTTGTTTTGGGAGATGGGTGCATTTCGGGGCTGTTTGGGACTGTTCTGCTGCCGAGGCTCGGTGCTTGCGGGGTGCCCGGGTGCTCCTCTTGCCCGGTGCCTGGCACTAAGGATTCGCTGTCCCTCGGTGCCAAGCTCCGGCCGCCTTCATCTCCCCCCAATCCATGATGGGGTTGGGGGCAGCACAGGTGACCCCAAACACCGTCCCTAAGCCCAGGGGACTCAGGGATGCCCCCCGGTGTGGTTAAACCCTCTGCTCGGGGTCAAGGCAGCGAGCCTGCGCCCTGCACCATCAGCCAGGGCTACGAACCCCGCAGGATGGATGCAGGGGCGGAGGGGATGCAGCATGGAGGGCCCCAGGGCTGCTGCTGCACACGTCGCCTCTGCGAAGAGCCAGGCAGGAGCTGGAGCTGGCGAGCTCTCAGCACCCTCTGCCGGCTCTGCCGCCTGGCCCTGGCCTCTCCTGCTTGGGAAGGAGCAGGGCTCCGGCCGCTGGTCTGCTCTGCTCTGCTCTGACCCCACTGGGTTCAGCACCCGCTGCCATCCCCGCTGCCACGGCACTGACATGGAGAAGAGGCCCTCCCAGCTGGCTGGGGCCCTAAAACCCAATCTGCTGGGTGCTAACGGAGATCAGCACCCGAAGCCAGCAGCAAGCTTGCTGCTCGCCCCACCGAGCCACTCTGACGTTGCATCATTCCCCAAAATTTGATGCTGAACCCCTCCAGCCGCTGGCAGGAGCCGCGGGGGTGCCCAGTGCCTGGAGCTGAGCTGAGGACAGCAAACGCTGCCGGGCTGCCCTGTCCCCTGCAGGCTCCTCAGCAGCATTTGCACAGCTGAGACGAGCAAGGAGGGCTCAAACTGCCGCTCCTGGAGAGCCAGCAGCTCCCACTCCTTGCCCGTATGCTCACGCTCAGCACCCCAGGGCCGACAGCAGCGCTGGAGCAGCACCCACACCCAGCTAGCACAGGAGCAGGGCACAGCCGCCTCCTCCTGAGACGCTTTTTCCCCCGCTGTGAACGACCACAAAGAGCATTTCTTAGCCGCGAGCTGCAGAAGTTGGCCGCAGGCTGACAGCAGAGGCTCTGCTAACGTGCACGCCCGGCTATTCACCGGGCAGAAAAAGGCCGCTGCTCAAACAAGCAAACATTGACTGTCTGGTTCCCCAGCGCTGCCCCCGAGCACCACCCCCAGCCCCAATCCCTCCGTGCGCTGAATATCGGGCAGGTTCCCTTCGGGCAGCAGCTTTCACATGGGCCAGCAGCCAGACATTCTTCGGGCTGCGCTCCCGTCACCCTGCCAGCCCCGGGCATGGAGGCAAAGCCGCGGCGCTGCCCACAGCCCCTCGCCTCACCCAAAAGCAGCAGGGAGAAAGCAGAGCTGACACCGGGGTTCTTTTAATGCAATTGCTTTTAAAATGCACCCTTAAAATGACTTATAACGGCCAACAATGGGAAACAACTCAACTTTTTCGCCTCTGCAAGGTGACCACGTGGCGCCTCCAAAACCCGTTAGCCACAGCCGCTCGTCGATGCAACTCCTTGGGCAAAGGGACTGGGCAATCAATCCACACAACTCAGCGCTCCCCTGGAGAACCTCAGCTACCAGCAGGACAAATTGTACCCTTCTCTCACACCTTACACTCGGGCATAAACCTACAGAGGTGTCGGGCCTATCAGCTAGCTCCCGTGGAAGTCAGAGCTACGGACTTCAGGCTCCTAGTTCTGCGGATTTGTGCCTTCATGCTATGTAAAGCGATTCAAGAACTGAACGTCTGACTTGCTGAATAGGATCGCAGAGGAAAGCTGATTTTCCAGTATCTTGCTTTTTGAAAGGTAACACCACTTTGTGTATTTATTGTACAGGTGTCACCGACTGCCGCAGTTTGCCAGTTCACTTACCACGGGAAATTCTGTTTTAGCCTAAACGTCTGTGTAAGAATATACCCCACCAGCTCCTCCACACCGTGCAGTGTTTATACATCGCACAGGAGAGAAAGCTCCGCTTGCTGAAACGCATTTAATACCTTCCAGTTGTTAGCCTGAGTGTCTGGTTCTGCACACTCAGCACACAGCCCCAGGCTGTAGGGCACCGGGGGCATTACAGCCGCTCGTTCTTTCCCTCCATTTAAAATATTCAGTGGTTTTCCCAAACGATTTACTGGTCCTGCCCTTCCACAAGGGAAGCTGCGGGACTACAAAGTCCCATCAGAGAAGGGCGTTGCTGAGTCTGCTTCCAGAAGTGCTGCTGGGGGAAGAGAACCAGGCCACGTGGACCCCCTGAGGCTGTGGGTGCTGCGAGATGCCGCTGCTCGCTGGGAAAAGGAGCTTCCCAAGAGGGTGCCGTGCACTCAAGCAGCTCTCCCACATCACCCCTTGTATCAAGCTTGCATTTTACTAGTAACTTCAGAATCAATAAGCCAGTTTGGTCTACAGAAATGCTATGCGCTCGTCTCCAAGTGAATTTTAAACAACTCTTTTTAAGGACAGCGTTAGCAGTAAATCAGTAGGCTCTTACAACTTGGCCTCCAATTCCCGTTGTAAAACTTGGGTTCAAATTTGGACAGACTGCAGCTCTTTTAGGGTTGGAGCAGTAGTTCTTGCACAACCAAACGTCACAATTAGAAACTGAGTGTAGAAAGATTTCCCAGGGGAATATGAAAATGACATCACCTTATGAAAAAGCTTCAGAATGAACCTGTGAAACAAAAAGCAACCAGACAATTGTCTTCTACAGAAGATGGAAGTAACAGTAGAAGAATATAACATCATCTTAAACAGTCAGTGAGTCAGTCTGAACGTACAGGGGCACTAGATCCCTACAGATCCGTGATGAAAACACTATATCCCTACAGATCTGTGGTGAAAGCTAACGGCCAAAACCAGCTGGTCCCCCCCGGTCCCAAAGGGAGACCGGACGGCGTTTCACTCTTCGCCAGCTGGAAGATTGTCTTCAATCCGCCTGATGAACTTCATTCGGATTTCTGTGACGCTGTCCCCTTTCAGCGTGTCCTGGACAAACTTCACATCCACGGCCATCTGAACCTAGGAGATGTGAGAGAGAAGACGAGCTGTTAGCTCCCTTCTAACAGCAGCTTCCCAGCTGATCCTGAAGCACCAGCTTAAGGCCTCTGAGGACTCGACGTGCACTGCAGAGCCCCAGGGAAGCACTTATCAGTTCCAAGATCACATCCTCCTCGTACATCGCAGCCTTTGGTGGGCAGCAGGCACCTTGCCTAGACAAACAAACGTCCTGGTTGCTCTGCGGGACTCCCTTCAGACATCAGAGTCCAATTAAGCCCATCACTCAGGGCTACACGTCCTGCTGCTCCGTGCATGTTCCTCAAAACTCCCAGCTAAGCAGGAGACAATCAAGCCTACACAGACTCCTACGTTTGAGACACGGCTGTTGTCTTGCTCCAGCAACTTCCCCCCAGCAGCTACAAAAAGAGGATTTTGAAGTTTCTTAAAAATTCAAAGAGATATTAGTGTGTGTACGTAAGATGAAGGGGCTCGGTGAGAACTTCTGGGACTCTAAGCTGCCACATGCAACAGCAACCAAGCACTCCTGTAGCTTTGCTCTTCTCCTTAGAATTAATTTCAAGTCCAAACCAAACACAGACTAGACATTAAAGTATCCGCTGATACCTCAATTGTTTGTGCTTGTATCTCACTGGAAGAGAGACGTTGGCTCACCATTTCCAGGGCACCCCGCAGCACTCCACACAGAAGGTTGGAATAGATGAGAGTTGAGTGGTTGTCAGGGAGCTCCACGAAGTCCACCAAGGGGTTGTTTTCCAAGATCAGGGAGAACTCGTCACCTCCAGGACTCCAGTTGGTGATGCTCGGAGTGATGCCCAGGTACATTTTAAACGCTATCTGTTACGTCAAACAGAGTGTGAACAAGAACGTGACCCACGAAGTAACAGCATCGCTTTGATCTTTGTCAGACACTGAAGGGTTTTGAGAACACCACTCCTTTCTCCCAACGACCACTGGTCAGCAGAATTTAGGGATCTAATTCTGTCTTCTTTCTCCCCAAAAATCTCAAACTCTCAGCACGGTCCTGTGAGTAGCAAACACTCTATCCTCACATGCAAAACCAAGGGATATAGAAGGGCCTCCCTGCGGAAAGATGTCCACGGGCATCCCGTTAATTAGATTTCTTTGGGTTCTGGACGTGCTCTGCTTCGTTTTCAAAGGACTCCACAAGAGGTACAAACTGACATCAAGGTGGCTATTTAAATTCAGCTATTGGGTAGCTACCAAACACATTTCAGAAAGCATTTCTCACCATTCGCCTTCTCGCTCGGTACTAGAATCCCACGTGAACCCTTATATGAGAACACACAACAGCCCCCTGCACAACCACTCTGGCCACGCCACTCAAACAAACGCAAGCAGCAGTAACAACCCAACAAAGCTGTGCTTTCACGGTTACCTTTGCAATAACATCTGCAGTTTCACGGAAATCATGGCATCTTCCCACATTGGACCGCGCCAGAAAGTCTTCTATCAGCCGAACACCTATGTTGTAACCCCTGTGAGCGTACAGAAAAGCAACAAGCTGCAGATGAAAGAGTACATCTTTAGAAAAGCACCTCGTATTTATAAAAGAAGACGCTGGAGGGAAAA
The DNA here is from genome assembly GCF_009769625.2 of Cygnus olor. Taxonomy (NCBI): domain Eukaryota; kingdom Metazoa; phylum Chordata; class Aves; order Anseriformes; family Anatidae; genus Cygnus; species Cygnus olor. Next base: position 2,564,866 of record NC_049191.1, read on the forward strand.
ATAAACAAATCTGGGAAGCATCAGCATTAAAAATCAGCCTGCCACGTTTTTACTCTCAGAGGAGCACACAGAGATGTGCCTACTGGGAACTGGAGCTCCTGCCAGCCCCCGCTGCAGCAGACCCACTCACATTTTGTCGAGCTGCTTGTTGACGTCCTCATCATTCTCGTAGTCCTTGCACAGCTGGGTGACCAGAGCGCCGTACGTCAGCGTGAAGAGCTCCGAGTTCTAGGCAGAGGTAAAAGGGGTTTAGAGCAAGCTGAAAAGCAAACTGACAGCACTGCTGAGTCTGCGTCCAGCGCTGCTTCGGGTGGCCTGGAGAGGGGGAACAGAAACCTGCTGTCTCAAAGGTCTTTGCTGCTTAACAGGAGAGGTCTCAGTTCGTGTTTTGGCGAGGCAACTTTGGCCTCTGGAAAGAGAAATGCTCTTTCCAGTCGGGACAACCGAGCACTTTTGTTCTCTCCCTCTCTCCACGCCCAGCGCTTCCATCAACACGGCCCAGACCTGACCTGAAGAGGCAAACCAAGCGGCTCTTCGCACTCTAGCCATTCCTGGCACCCTCGTGAGCTGCCAGTTAGCATCTCCCTGCCTCAGCCAGCACACCCCTAGGGAACTGGAAGGACACCTCCTGGTCGCGTCACATTCCTTGCCAAGGACCTGGATTTGTTTCAGCCAGTGACCTCCAGGTGAAGGGGGCTGTGGCTCAAACCGTGCCTCTTATCTGTGTTTAGAAATTAACTGCAAACAGCCAGCATTGCTTAGGCTCAGTTTTTTGTCCTTTCAACAGAACAAAACATGCTCATCCGCTCGCAGATACAATTACACTCTGCTGCCAGGAGGAGGTGATGCACATCTGACCCCCGGAAAGTTATCTCGGCACCTAATTTAGATTACGCATTCAAATCAGCTCCTCAGACCCAAAACAGGAACAGCCCCGGGTGTTTCAGGGCAGGTCAGCGGATGTGCCGTGCACGTCCACTTTCTGTGCCTGGCTAGGATCTGAACTACTTGCGCCTGCTTTGCACAGACTTGCAGAGAACACAAAGGGAGCTTGTCTCCTCTCGCGGCCGCCGCCACCACAGCTCCTGCGTCTCACCGCACATTTTCTCACTTTCTCGGGAGCCACTAAGCCAGACCAGCGGTTACACGGCTGCAAAACAAAGGCTACAACAGGCTTTAGCTTTCCACAGAGCCCAAAACGAGCGTTCAGGAGCAAATAAGCCATCATCTTTCAGCTGTTATTTCTGCTTTCGGTTTAGGCAATCAGAAACAGTACAGAAAGTCTAAGCTCGGAGTAAAAGCCTCTCACCTACCATGAGATGCATAGATGCAGAAGGTGAAATGAATGGCAAATACCAATACTACAGAATGAAAGCAGCAGGCAGGCAGAAAGGAAGGGAAAAGAGACAACATCAGAGTTAAGTGACAACACTGATCCCACTTCATTCCGAACAAGTTCACACAGAGACAAACAGGAGGGGGAATCACTCCCAAACTGCAACAGTCAACAAAGAGAAACTGGGTTTATTAGAAGAGACGGGAATTCCATCTTGTCACTGCGATTCATGAGGTCAGCAGCAATCAGCTACCAAAAGACTTTAAGCACCCGAAAAGAACCAGTCAGGCTCCGGCTATTTGTGCTAAATTTTAGATCTAAAGAATTGAAACGTTCGTTTTTTTGTTGTTTGGTTTTTACTTACAATTCGGCCTTCATCTTGAAAAGATTGCTTAAGTTCACGTTACTCAGGAATGACAAGGTGGAAGCCTCCTTTAACTCAGCTGGAAGAGTCAGATATTTAGCAGAGAAATTTAACAAACATGCAAAGAAGGGCACATTATTTGAAGGATATAAGTCATTTTAGTAAGGACAGGGCTTGGCAGCTGGAGAGAGTAGGGGTGAGTGGATGGAGAGATCCAGCTGTTACCAGTCCCAGCTGTTGTCAGTTACCGCACAAAGCCACGAAGCCGTTGCTGTCATCCCCCCCGCGTTAGTGTTGCAATTTAGGAAACTTTCAAGTGTTGTAATATGGAAAACTTCTAAATTCTTATTTGTAACTAACTTTCCAGTCAATCTGGTGGAATTAAAGTGCCTGAAACCTTTCCCTTATTTACATTTTTAACATCGCGGGTCAGTAAGTAGTCTGAGCGGTTTATAAAGGTTCCGTGGCTACAGAAGTGCCAGAATCCTAAAGAAAGAGCACGAGTTCCTTAAGTACAAACCGCTGCCCCCCAGAGAGTGCTGGCATGGTGGGGACGGGCAGGACCAGCCGCTCAGCACCCACCTGGGGGCTGCCACTGACACCCTCGAGGGGGAACACGCAAAGAGCGGGGAAAGAACAGGTTTAACACTTGCTGTTGAATACAGAAACACAGGATCGTGAGGGTTGGAAAAGACTTTCAGGATCACCTGGTCCAACCACCCCCGTCACCCACTGACCACGTCCCCAAGCCCCACGTCCAACCTCTCCTTGAACACCCCCAGGGACGGTGACGCCACCACCTCCCTGGGCAACCCGTCCCAACGCCCGACCGCTCTTTCTGAGAAGAAATGTCTCCTCATTTCCAGCCTGAACCTCCCCTGGCACAACTTGAGGCCATTCCCTCTGGTCCTATCCCTGGTTACCTGTGAGAAGAGGCCGACCCCCAGCTCCCCACACCTTTCAGCACCCGTACCGAGCAGCAAGGCCTCGGACAGCAGCACTGCACGGCCAATTAACCAAACTGCTCTGCCCCCGAGCTAATTACTGCCCCTGCCCCAATTACTGCCCCTGCCCCAATTACTGCCCCTGCCCTAATTGCCCCAGCCCCGCTCACAGCGCGGCCCCGGGCGGCAGAGGCGGCAGTATTGGAGCTGCCGGGCCCTCACACGGCCCCGCGGCCGGCCGGGCCCCGCCGTTACCATTTTCTTGCTCTCGGTGCCGCGGCCGGCCTGGCGCGACATCCTGCACGGCTCGGCCCGGCCCGGCCCTGCCCGGCCCGCTGCCTCGCCAGGCCGTCCCGCAAAGCACCACGGGATTCGTAGTCCGCGCCGCGCCTCCGCCCGCGCTGAGGGCCGCGCGCGGAACTACAAGTCCCGCAGTGCAACGCGGGAGCGCTGCGCGCATGGAGGTGAGGGGTGGGGAAGGGGGGCTTCCCGGCATGCCCAATGCGTCACGTGATGGTGAGGAGACTACAAATCCCGGTGTGCAGCGCGGGTCAGGTGACTCCGCTCCCGGCAGGCGCCGGAGGCGGATGGGAGGGAGGAGGCTGAGCGCCGCTTGGGGGCGCCCACGCGGGGCTTAATTACAGTCATTAAACACAGAATAATGACCTGTGCGTAGGGTGGTGGGGACACGGCGAGGTGGGGGTGCTGCGGCTCCGTGCCCAACCCCTCCTGCACCGTGAGGTCCCTGCCCTGGGCTGTGTGCCTCCCCCAGGAGGGAATTTACCGCCTTTGGTAGGCGATTGCCGTGGGTGTGCTCAGCTTTTGGAGCTTCCCTGGCCCAAAGTGAGCCAAAATCAGTGAAATAGACATTGCATGTGATCTGACTCCCTGTATACACATTCCCTGGTTTGTCTGGTTTTTCCCCATACACACGTTCCCTGGTCTTTTTCCTCCAGGAGCAGAGGCTTCGTGCGCTGCCCAGGCACGGAGCTGATCAAAATGGGAACCCAAACGGCAACCCCATTGCGAACCACGAGCAGGGGCTGCCTGGTGCTGAGCTAAACCTCGGCCACCACCTCCCGGTTCGTCCTGTGGGAGCGGTGGCGCAGGAAAACCGCAGAGCGAACATCGCCGTGCCGTGTCCCCGCCGTGCTGAGCCGGCTGGGGGCACGCAGGGGGGCTGCACAAGGCCGGCACCGTGGCAGCCTCGTCCCCGGGGACGTGCGAGCACAATGCTGCAGGGACCCGCATGCCCTGGGCTGCAAACTATTGGAAACAATCATTATCAGACTACTGCAGCTACTTATCTATCTCCTTCCATCCAGATGCGTGTCCATGGGGGCAAAGCCCCAAGGGAGAGCATGGCTCTGCACAGATGAGTCTGGGGCTGCTGAAGGGGTTTTATGGGAACCAGGAGCTGCCGCCCTATTTCCTTGGCCAAAGGCAACATGGCAGCAGCAGCTGGGTCAGCGACTTCTCAATATTTCTGCTCTGGCTTCTGCCCCCCAGAGCACGGCTGCTTCCCTTCGTGGCCCTGCTGGGAGCACCCAGGCGCAGCAGCTGGGGGCAGGAGCAGAAGTGGGGCAAGCGGTGCCCCCGAGCACGGGGCCGTGCCGCACAGCCCTGGGCTGCAGCAGGGCTCTCCCGGGGCCGGCTGTGCCTGTTCCTGCTGCGGGGCTGCCCCTGCCACGGGGTGCGTGGGGGTGAGCCGGGAGCCAGAGCACAGACGTGGGCTGCCACCTGCCACCGCGGCGGGGATGGGTGACGGTGCCAGAGTACAGGAGGGGGCATGATGCAGGGCCTGGCTGCATTGCCTTGGCGTGGTGCTGTGGGGCTTGGCATGGCCTGGGCACGGCACTGGTGTCCCCAGTGTGCGGGTGGGGGCTCCAGACCCGTGGCCAGGCAGTCCGCGTGCTCAGGCCAGCCCTGCCGTGCTTCTCCTGCTGCTCCTGGCACCTTGCACGAGCCTTTCCCCCGGCCGCAGTGCCAGGCTCCTCACCAGGGACACGGCAGCGCCAGGCTCCTGGGCGGCATGCCACCAAGTGCCGCCCTGCCAGGGGCACGAGCTGCCCGTGCCTCTCCTGTGCGTGCCACGTGTGTGCCCCCAGGTGCCCCTCGTGCTGCTCTGGCGCCGTTCTGGGACCAGCGGCCCCACTTCCACCCTGAGATACAGTCCCTAAATTGCATGCCCCTCAGATGGCGCTGCCTGGGTCTCTTTGGGGATGGGGGGGTTCTGTTTACAGAGGGTCTTTTCGGGGGGATCCCACGCGCGTGGCTCTTCCCATTCCCTTCCCAATCTCTCCCAGAGCCCAGGACCCCGCTCTGCCCCTGCCGCAGGGCCGGCAGCAGCTCGCTCCGCCCTGCCGAGCTGCACGCACCCAGCCAGGGGCCGGGAGCACCGGAACGGGGCTGAGCCCGGGAGCCCGCAGCGAGCCGAGAGCCATGGCGTGCCGAGCCGCGTCCCCCGGTACCGCAGCCCCGGGGGCTCCCTTCCTGCTTCGTCCCGGCCCGGCACGTCCCAGGGCGGCATTAATGGGACTCGGGGCTGCTGCCGTGCTGCTGTGCGCGGTGCTGGGCCCCGAGCCGAGCGAGGCTCAGCCCTTCCCTTTCCGAGACCCAACGCTGCCCTGGCGCCGCCGCCTCGAGGACCTGCTGGGCCGGCTGAGCCCTGATGAGATGGTGCTGCAGGTGAGGGCACGGCGAGGGGCGGCGGGCACGGCCCCCAGCCCCTGCTCAGCCCCTGTGGCCCGCAGGTAGCCAGGGGGGGAGCGATGGGGAACGGCCCCGCGCCCCCCATCCCGCGCCTGGGCATCGGGCCCTACAACTGGAACACCGAGTGCCTGCGGGGCGACGCGGAGGCGCCCGGGTGGGCCACGGCTTTCCCCCAAGCGCTGGGGCTCGCCGCTGCTTTCAGGTAGCAGGGGGTGGTGGTACCTAGTATGGGATGGGGGCCCAGTTTGCTGGCATGTCCTGACCCCACCCCGTGCTCTGCCCGCAGCCCCGAGCTCGTGTACCGGGTGGCCAACGCCACCGCCACCGAGGTGCGCGCCAAGCACAACCACTTCGCTGCCACCGGCCGCTACGACGACCACACGGGGCTCAGCTGCTTCAGCCCCGTGCTCAACATCATGAGGCACCCGCTGTGGGGCAGGAACCAGGTGCCGGGGTGGGCAGGGGTGTGATGGGGTCGGGGGCTGAAAGGGGGGCAGGATCCGGCCACCCAGGGCCGTGCCCCAGCAGCCTGAGGGTGGCAGCAGCTCCGCAGGCGCTGGCTGTGGGGTGTGAGGGTGGGGAGGCTGGGGAAGGGTCCCCAGGGGGAAGCACGGTGGGGACAAGGGGTGACCCGGCCTCGCTTCGCCCCTCCGCCAGGAGACCTACGGGGAGGACCCGTTCCTGAGCGGGGAGCTGGCGGCGAGCTTCGTGCGGGGGCTGCAGGGCCGGCACCCGCGCTACATCAAGGCCAGCGCCGGCTGCAAGCACTTCAGCGTGCACGGGGGCCCCGAGAACATCCCCGTCTCCAGGCTCAGCTTCGATGCCAAGGTGAGGGCGGCGGGGGGCACGGGACAGCGGGTGGCCCCCCTCCCGTGGGTGCTGACCCCGTCTCTGCCACAGGTGCTGGAGCGGGACTGGCGCACCACCTTCCTGCCCCAGTTCCAGGCGTGCGTGCGTGCCGGGTCCTACAGCTTCATGTGCAGCTACAACAGGTACGGAGCGTGCTGGGGGGCTCGGGGGGGGGGGGGGGGGGCTGCACGGGGAGGTCTGTGCCCACCCGGCTGCCCCATTCGTGCCGTCCCCATCCCTTCCCCATCAGGATCAACGGCGTTCCCGCCTGCGCCAACAAGAAGCTGCTGACGGACATCCTGCGGGGCGAGTGGGGCTTCGAGGGCTACGTGGTGAGCGACGAGGGGGCCGTGGAGCTCATCATGCTGGGGCACCGCTACACCCGCACCTTCCTGGAGACGGCCGTCGGTGAGCAGGGTGGACGGGCACGGGGTCCCCGGGCGCCACGCAGCCCTGACCGGTGGTCTCCCTTCTCTCCGGTGCGGCAGCGTCGGTGAACGCCGGCTGCAACCTGGAGCTGTCCTACGGGATGAGGAACAACGTCTTCATGCACATCCCCCAGGCCCTGGCCATGGGCAACATCACGCTGGAGGTCAGCGGGAGGGAGCCGGGGCTGCTCCGGGCTCCGGCTGCCCCGTGCCGAAAGCGCGGCTGAGGTTTTGGCACCTTGCAGACGCTGCGCGCCAGGGTGCGGCCCCTCTTCTACACGCGGCTGCGGCTGGGGGAGTTCGACCCCCCAGCCATGAACCCCTACAGCGCCCTGGACCTCGGCGTGGTGCAGAGCCCTGAGCACCGCAACCTCTCGCTGGAAGCTGCCGTCAAGAGCTTCGTGCTGCTGAAGAACCAGCGGGACACGCTGCCCCTGCGCGCACGCGACCTGCCCGGCAAGCGCCTGGCGGTGAGCGCCGCACGGAGATCCAGGGCTGCCAGCTCCATGCTCCCCGGTGTCCCCGTCTTTGGGGAGCCCCGGGCTGCGTGGCGGGGGGCTGCGGGCGCCCGTCCTCACCCCCTCTACCCCCCGCAGGTGGTGGGCCCCTTCGCGGACAATCCCCGGGTGCTTTTTGGGGACTACGCGCCGGTGCCGGAGCCGCGGTACATCTACACGCCCCGGTGAGCCCGCGGTGCTGGACACCCCTCGGGCTGGCTCTGCCCTTCCCTGGGGCCGGGGTGGGCACCGTCCCTGCTGTCCCCTGATCCCGCCGTCCCCTGGCGCAGGAGGGGGCTGCAGATGCTGCCGGCCAACGTCAGCTTTGCGGCGGGGTGCCGGCAGCCGCGGTGCCAGCAGTACTCGCGGGCAGAGGTGGAGGATGCGGTGCGGGGAGCCGACGTGGTGCTGGTGTGCCTGGGGACAGGTAAGGGGGGAGCGGAGGGCAGGGGCGCTGCCCCTGGGGCACACGCACGTGGGGACGTGGTGTAAGGGGTTGTCCCTTGGCTCCCGGTGCAGGGATAGATGTGGAGACGGAGGCGAAGGACCGGAGGGATCTGGCGCTGCCAGGCCACCAGCTGGAGCTGCTGCAGGACGCCGTGCGGGCAGGTAGGGCTCTGCGGGGGCTGCCTGGTGTCCCGGGAGCAGGGCCAGCAGGGACAGGACAAGGAAAAGGGACACAGCGCCCTGCAGTTGGGTCCCACGCGTGCCCCATCCCGTGGAGCTGATTTGGCACGGGGCTCGTGGTGACACCCCGTGTCCCCGCAGCCGCCGGGCGCCCCGTCATCCTGCTGCTCTTCAACGCGGGGCCCCTGGACGTGAGCTGGGCGCAGGCACACGACGGCGTGGGGGCCATCCTGGCCTGCTTCTTCCCCGCCCAGGCCACCGGGCTGGCCATCGCCAGGGTCCTGCTGGGCGAGCAGGGGGCCAACCCCGCCGGCAGGCTGCCGGCCACGTGGCCAGCGGGCATGCACCAGGTAAGGGCAGGGCAAGCAGCACCCCGCAGCCCTCGGTGGTCCCGGGGGGGCTGTGGGGTGCCCCCATTCAGCCTGCACCAGACGGCCCCGCTTCCCGCAGGTGCCCCCCATGGAGAACTACACCATGGAGGGGCGGACGTACCGCTACTACGGGCAGGAGGCCCCGCTCTACCCCTTCGGGTACGGCCTGTCCTACACCACCTTCCAGTACCGGGACCTGGTGCTGAGCCCCCCGGTGCTGCCCATCTGCGCCAACCTCTCCGTGTCCGTGGTGCTGGAGAACACGGGGCAGCGGGACGGCGAGGAGGTGAGCGCGGTGGCCGTGCTCACGCGGGGCCCTACGGGGTACGGATGGGGTCGGGGTCCCCTCGGCTGACTCCCCCCGGTCCGTGCAGGTGGTGCAGCTGTACCTGCGGTGGGAGCAGCCGTCGGTGCCGGTGCCCCGCTGGCAGCTGGTGGCCTTCCGCCGCGTGGCCGTGCCGGCCGGCCGGGCGACCAAGCTGTCCTTCGGGGTGCTGGCCGCCCAGCGCGCCGTCTGGACGCAGCACTGGCACCTGGAGCCCGGCACCTTCACCCTCTTCGCCGGTGGGCAGCAGCCGGGCCAGCAGACGAGGGCGCCTTCGGAGGTGCTGAGCGTGCGGTTCAGCACCAGCGGGGCCGCACGGCCGCTGCGCGAGTGCTAGGGGCGGGAAGGGGCACGGGGACGGGTCCTGGGCACGGGGAGCAGGGGGAAGGAGGAGGCTGCTTGGACACGGGGAGCACAGCGCTCTGCCTTACAATAAAGTGCCCAGCGCTGCTCCAGGAGGCTGTGTCGGGTCAGGATGGCTCGCTGCCCTGTGCTGCGTGGTGGTGCCACCCCCAGCGCACCCTCACCGCGGTTCAGAGCCCCCCCTGACTGCCCCGAGCTGCTATGGGGTCAGGTCCAGCGCAGGGCTTGGCCATTCCCACCGCTGCCTCTCTGTCCCCCCGTGCTGCCCGCATCCTGCCCGCTCCTCGCTCTGCTGAGCCCTGCTGGGGACGGATCCTGCCCTGCCCCCCCGAGTGGGGGGAGACGTTCCCCCCTGGCCCCCCCTGGGCGCAGGGAATGTGCTGGAGCTGGCCCAGGCGGCTCCGGGGCAGCTATAAATAAATAGGGCTGGGGCGCACGTGGGTCTGGGCGGCCTCAGGGCACGGGCAGGGTGCGGGGCTGCAGCCGTGCCCCCCCCCTAAAATGGGGTCCAGCAGCGATGCTGGCAGTGGAAGCAGGGATTTGGGCTCTCATAGGGATGGTGTTGCAGGATGGGGCCCCCTTGGCCCTGGAGCTGTGGGGCTGGAGGATGAGGTGGGGCTGGCGGGGAGCGCGTGAGGCTGCCCGGCACCGGCACCATTACATCAGGGCACTAATTACAGATGCTGCCTGGGATAATTACAGAGCTGGGGCAGGGCAGGGCAGGGCTCAGCCCGGCACTGGCCCATTTATCACCTGCCCCCACGGCGCACCGTCCCGCAGCAGTGGGGCTTTGGGGCTGGCTGCAGCGCCAACCCCATAGCGAGCAGCTCGGGGGCCAGACCCTCACCCCTGGGTTCCTGCTGGGGCGCTGCCCTGTAGCTGGGGGGGGTCAGCAGGGAGCTTTTTGGGGCCGGGGGTTCAGATCAGCCCTCGTGGCCATGGCACGCAGGGCAGCGGGGTGGGAGCAGCCTGGGGAGGGGGCAAAGTCCTGGGGCTGGAGGAGGGGGTGTGGGGCAGAGGGGGCAGGAGCGGTGGGACGGGGTGTCCGTGCAGCGCTTTGCCCGCTGATGTCCGCCCCGTCGGCAGGGATTTGTTTGCCCCCCTCCCCTCCCCGCTTGCCCCCAGCCTCCTGCAGCGCCGACGCACGCGCTGGCAGGGCAGCGGCCACGCAGCAGCTGTAATTACCTTAATTAATAACCCTTCGATTTGAGGGGAGCTCAGCGCCCCGCTGGCTTCCCCGCAGGCAGAGCCGCTCGGGATCGGGGTGGGGGGATGCTGGGGCTGAGAGGGGACAACCTGGGGGGCAGCCCCCTCCCCAAACCAGCCCTGGGGAGCGGGCGGGGGGCATTGCCCCCCCTGCCAAGCACCCGGGGAACGCGTTTGGCTTTGGGGTTGGCTTTGGGGCTGCCCGGGCTGCGCGGCGTGCTCGTGATGAGCTCATCGATTTTTCCATGAGCTCGGGCAGGGCGGCTGCTCCCAGCACCCACGGGAGCGGGGGGGGGGGACCGAACCCAGCACCCCTGGTGCAGCAGGGCACTCGGTGCTGCCTGCCTCTTGTATAAGCCCAGCACGGCTGCTGGGAGCCCTCGGCATCGCCGCCCGCGCCGGGAACGCCGGTGGAGCCCTGCACCAGGGCCCAAACCTCCGAGGTGGCCCCTTCCTCGCAGTGCCCCGGCTCCGGGCTGGCTGGGGGACGCTGGGCATGGAGCACCATCTCTGTCTGTTCCCCCCTGGGACTTGCAGGGCTGTGGTTCCACCAGGAAAAGGGTTTGGGCACTGTTGACACAGGTTGTGGGGTGGCCCTGGCCCCGCTCCCTGGGTCCCTTGTGCACTGTGCTTGCAGATGAGGGGCTGGGGGGCTGCTGCAGCCCCCAGGGAGGCTCGGCTGCGCAGGCACCTTGAGCAGGGCCATTCCCCTTCCCTGTCCTGGGGTTTTACCTGTGGTTGTGGGTTCACCTGGATGTGGGTTCATCTGGATGTGCTCCTGGGCTGCGTGCTCCCATCCCGTCCCGTCCCGTCCCCGGAGGGCCCTGCGGCTCCCGCAGCCACGCTTGGCCACGCAGCATTCCCCGGCGGGGAGTCTGCTGCCAGCAGTTTCGGGGAAACCACAGCTCTGACCCGGCCAGGAGCCCGCAGCACAAAGCCCTGGGGCGTTTTGGGGTGGTTTTGGGGCGGTTTTGGTGCACGTGGCCACATCGGAGGTGGCACAGAGCGGGGCCACCCTGTCCCTGCCGGAGGCTGCCGAGGTCTCCCTGTGCCCTGGTCCCAAGGGTGTGCCGAGCTGGGTGTCCCCATATGGCCCTCGTGCTCCCCCAAATCCATGCGGGCCCTCCCCTGCCCCGCTGGGAGCCCCCTGCCCGCTCCCTGAGTCAGAGGAATGCATTTCCGGAGAGGAGGGCTGGGATTTGGGGAAACCTGTTTGCCGGGTAGGTGAGGAGGAGGAGGAGGGATGGCAGGGGATCTCCTGGCCTGCCGCTGACATCATCCCCAAAACAGGCGCTGCCTGCACAAACCCGAATCCGTGCATCACCACGTCCTGTGCTCATCAAGGTCCCTGCCTGCCCCGCTGCTTCTGGGGTGCACGAGCTCTGCCCCCTCTCCTGGAGAGCCCCAGAGCCCGTGTTTTGGGGTGCACGAGCTCAGCCATCTATCCTGGGGATCCCCAGTGCCTGTGTTTTGGGGTTCACGAGCTCTGCCCCCTTTCCTGGGGATCCCCAGTGCCCATATATTGGGGTGCATGAGCTCTGCCCCCTCTCCTGGGGATGCCCAGTGCCCATGTTTTGGGGTGCACGAGCTCTGCAGGCTGCTGCATGGGGCAGGGGCTGAGCTGGGGGGCTCTGATCCTCTCGGGAAGGGGGGGTCCCGCCGTGACCTGCCCCATATTGGGATAGGGATGGGATGCGTGGGGCTGAAGCCCTCAATCCCGGGGCGCTGGGTGGTGCCGGATGCAGATGAGCGGGGTGTGGGTGGCGGGGGAGAGCGGGTGGGACCCCACAAAGAGCCGAGGGAACCCCGTGTCCCTTTGGGGTGACCGGAGCGCTGACCCGGGTGGCAGCGGCCGTGCCCCCTGTGCTGGCCACGGCTTTTTGGGGGCAGAGGGTCCCGTTGGTTACCGGAGCATCGCCAAACGCCGGTGGGAGCGAGCCCCAGAATTTGGGAGAGAAGAACGGGGGACGCAGGCGGGCGAGCGCAGGGCTGAGGGGTCGGCCTGGGGGGCACGGAGCGGGGTCGGTGGGCGAAGCCCCCCCAGCCTGCCCGGTTCCCCAGCCCCGCCGGAGGCCCGGGGCCGGGGCGGGGAGCTCGGAGCGTCCTCCCCCACCGGGCTGGGGGGAGCGGGGCGGCGCGGCACGGCTCGGCACGGCTCGGCACGGCTCGGCCAGCCCTCTGCGCCTCCCCGCCACGCCATGGAGAGGAGCAGCGCCGGGCGGGAGCCGCAGCCCCAGCCCCAGCCCCAGGCAGCCCCCGGTAAGGCTCCGGGGAACCGGCACCGGATCGGGCCCCTTGGGGTTGGTGGGCGGGGGGGGGGGGAGACACAGGAGCAGGGCGGTGGGGCTGGAGATGGGGGGGGATGAGGGTGCAGGATCCGGCCCCTGCTACTTGGGGAAGAGGGCAGGGAGGGAGGAAGGGGTGCAGGATGCGGCCATGGGGGTGAGGGAGCCCCCCAGAGCCGCAGTGGTTGCCCCGCTCGGGCGGGGGTCCCGGATGCGGCCCTTGGCGCTCCCCTTGGCGCGGCGGATGCCGGAGCCCAGCGGGGATGCGGCGGTGGCGGCGGGGCCTGGGGCGGTGGCGGGGTCCTTAGGGGGGGAACCCACGGATGGGAAAGGGGGGTCCGGGAGATGTTTGGTGCTGGGGGATCCACCCGTGAGGACAAAGCCCGGCGGCGCGGGCCCGTCCCTCCATTTTGGCAGTGGGAAGGAGGCGCGCAGCCCCCGGCCCCGCGGCTGCGTCGCGGCGCTGCGGCGAGATGGAGCCTGCCCTTGAGGAGACCTCCCCGGGGGGCTCCGCTCGGCCATCGCCTCCTCCGCCCGGGGCGATGCTGGCACGGAGCTCCCCTCCTCGCCCCAGCACCCCGGGCACCCCGACACCCTCCCCGGGGAGCCACCACGCACCGTGGGGTGCGGGTGCCATGGCGTGGGTGGCCCCCTGCTTCCCACACCCCACTCGTGCCGCGCTCGGCACCGCGTCCCCGCCGCGTGCCGGCACCTCGGCCGGGGCGTGGATGAGGAGAGCGGCTGGTGGTGGCCGGCGGGGAGGCGATGGGGACGGTGCCCTCCTCCTGCCTCCGCCGGTGCCCGGGGCCGGTGCCCAGCGCTGCCCCGGGGGGAGCTGAGCCTCCGGGCCTCTCCGGTGCGAACGGGGAGAGGGCAGCGGGGCCGAGTCTCGGGGCGCCGATTTGTTTTGGCTCTTTCTTCCAGGGGCTCCGGCCAAGTGCTCTTTGGCCCTGGACGGGTTGGTGTCTGCCGGAGAGGGGCTGTGACTAAGCAGGGCTTTGTGGCGGGGCCGCTTCCCACTGATGGAGGAAGAGGAGAGGCAGCTCCCCTCCCCCTCGGCCCCCGGTGCCCGCCGCAGCCCGAGTGGGAGGGCCGCGGCGCCGCCGTGATTCATCGGCCTCGGCCGCCCGGGCCCTCTCGGAGGAGGGCAGGACGAGCTGTCTGCCTCCCTGCGAGCGCCCAAATGCCTCTCGCCGTTTATCGGAGGCTCTTGAGCGAGCTGGCTGCAGATAGCGAGCTTGACAAACGGCGCTGCAGACATCTTGTCTGCCTCCGCTCGCCTCCTCTGCCTCCCCTTGTTTGCAGCGCAGCCGAGCATCTCCTTCCCCTCCGGTACCGTCCCCGGCCTGCGTGGGGAAGGGGGACGCTCCCTGGGGCTGCCCCCCAGCAGCCTGGCCCCCCATGTGCAGAGGCACTTGCCTCCGTGGAGGCTGGCGAAGGCCTCTCGAGGATGGACCGAGGTTGAGGTTTCTGGGGACAAGGCCACCTCGCAGAGGGAGCTCCCCTCGTGTGCATGGATCCTCCTCTGCAGCTGCTTGTTGAAGTGTCCTCGATCCTTATGTGGGTGACCCAAAGGGCCAGGAAGCCCACGCTGCTCCATGACTCCCAAAATAATGCAGGTTGGAGGCCCCAGACCTGCAGGGTTTGCCTCGTCCTGGCCTCCAGCAGGCACAGGGACTCCTCCGGGGGTGCAGATGGTCGCAGCGGAGGATCCAGCAGAGGGGTGCACGGGGGGCACTGCCCCATGGCGAGCTGGTGGGGTGAGGAGCAGGGCACAGGGCACAGAGCAGGCAGGGCTTGGTGCTTATTTGGGTCTGCCTCGGTTTCTCCAGCCCTTCCTCCCCCTGGCACGGAGCGCAGGGAGGGTGCAGGGCGAGCTGGTCGCCCGCCAGCGCCTGCGTTTGGGAGAAGGCAGCGCCGGGAGCGCTCGCCCAGCTCCGGGCCGCGAGTGGAGCCGCTGCTGCGAAAGCGTCAGAGCAACGTGATGCGACGTGCGGGGCGGCGATGTGACAGTCCCGTGGTGCCATGTCCAAAATAGCCAGCGCGGCTCTCGCTCCTCGCAGGGCTCCAAGCAGGGACGAGGACGGAGGGCAGTGGCAGCAAGGGCAGCTGCCCGGGCATGGAGCTGGATCCTGCAGCACCCCAGCCCCCAGTAGGTGCCCGCAGCCACCTTACGAAGCTCAGGACCTATTTTTTGGAGGTGCTGAGCCCCTGCTCTCCGAGCAGCCTGAATCTGATGGGAGCAGAGCCCTGCCTCCGAGCCAGCTTTGTGATTTCCCAGCGTGATGCTCGCGGGCAGCTTTGCAGGAGCAGGGCATGGGGTGCCGGCGGTGTGGGTCACCCCAAGGACGAGGGCACCTCGTGTCGGCGCTGCCCAGACGGACGGCAGGCAGGTGCCCAGGCCCCTCGCTCCAGTCGGGGCCGCGCCATGACCACGGCCAAGTGGAAAGTTTTATCGCTGGGGTGGCGGCGCCCAGGAGCAGCTCCGGCGCGTTCTGCTTTCCTCTGCGGGTATTTTAAACCCTGGAAACCCCCCCCAGGCTCTGGCCCCGCTCTGGCCACGAGATCCCAGCTCCCAAGTTCCCCTTGTTGCTCTCGTCACGTCACCGCCGGGCTGTGGTGTCCCTGCACACCCTGCCCTGGGGCTTCAGCCCTGTGCCCCCCTCACCGCGCCAACCCCCAGGAGCGGGTGGGCAGCAGGACCCCCGCCTGCTCCCTCTGCGGCCCTGCTCCTGCCCTGGCAGTGCGTGGGGCTGGCTCCTGGGACCCTCCCCACGGGGGACAGGGTGTCCCCGCCGTGTGCAGCCGCCGGGGTGCCACCAGCCACCACCCCCATGGCGCAGGGCTGCTGGTGCTCGCTCTGCGCATCGCCCGCATCTGAGATGGGGACGAGGGCGTGCGTCAGCGCTGCGCCTGCATGGGCGGCCAGGACATGCTGGGGACGTGCTGGGGACGTGCTGGGGATGTGCTGGGGATGCTTACTCACTGTCCCTGCCCCATCCAGGTGTGAGGGATGCTGCAGCACGGGCAAATCCCCTGGAGCTGGGTGGGACCGGGCAGGGGATGTCCCTGAGGTTCATCTGAGTCATGGTGAGGTGGGGTGGGGCAGGGGCAGCACTGGGGCTCTGAGCACCCCCGTGCACCCCGCGGGGCTCTGGTGGCAGCCCCTGTCCCTGCTGGATGCCAGCACCCACAGAGCAATCCCAGCCCCTGGGGCTGCTGCTGCCTCCCTGCTCCATGCAGGTGGCACCAGGACCTGCTGAAAACGAGGAGAGGCCCTGGGGGCGCATCCTTCCCCCTCGTGGAGCTGGTGGTGCTGCCATCCAGGTGGGGGAGGCAGCTGGAGAGCAGCAGCACTAGGAAGGGCCGAGGGCGTGCGTGTGTCCCCATGGGGCTGCAGGCTCTGGCGAGCCATCGGTGGCTCCAGGGCTGGGGTTGGCATCGGGGTCCCGTCCCCATGCAGCACTGGTGCCGTCCTTACCCACGTGCAGGGACTTGTGCCCTGGGGTGGCGGTGGCAAAGGTGGCCGGGGGCTGTTGTCCAGGCACTAGGACATCATCCCTGTTGGGGTGGCTCTGCAGCAGCCACGGGCAGGCCCCCGCTGTGCCCACCTCCCCTCCTTGGGTCAGGATAAGCCCCGTCCAACGTCCCCAGACCTGCGACCTGCCCAAACTGGGGACAGCCTGGGGACGCTGCGGTGGGCCCGGCTGTGCCACGGAGCGGGTACGTGAGGATACGGCGCAGCGGGGGGAACCGAGGTGAAAGCACACTGGGCTGCCCTCCCCTGCCCCTGCCCTGCCGTCGTGGGAAGCCCCCGCAGGGCTCCGCTGCGGCCGGGTGGCGCAGGCTGCTCTCCTTCCGAGAGCCGCCCCCGGGCTTCGATGTGCTCTCGCTTCGCGGCACCGGGGAATTGCCTCTGCCTGGCTGAGCAGCCCCGGCCGCGTGCCGGAGGGGCTGGTGGCGCTCGATGGCACCGCGATGCCTGGTGTCCAGGCCACAAGGAGCCAAGAGAGGAGCCGGGATGGGCTCCTGGCACCTCAGCTCTGCCCCCGTGGTGGTCCTGGCATCGGGGTGCAGCACCTCGCCGGGTGCCCAGCACCCTTCCCGGCCCCACAGCCCACTGTGGTCCCGCTGCTCTGGGCACAGCACCGTCCCACGTCCCCCACCGGTGCCGCCCGGGCTGGGGGCTGAAGGGGAGCCGTGTCTGGGGGCCGGGAGCTAATCCCCTCTGGAATGCCCCAGGCTGGGGCAGAGGGGCCCCCGCCCGCCTGGGTGCCGGCAGCGTTGGGTTTCAGGGCAGCTGCCGCGCCGGAGCAGCGACAGGGACAGATGGCGCAGGGCTGGCCCCGCTTGGGCTGCGGCTCCCGGGGTTTTGGCCATGCCCCGCGGCCCTGCCCCGGCCGTGGGTGCCGCCGTCCCTACGGGCAGCGGGGCGGGACGGGTCCTGCCCGCGGGCTGTGCTGGTGGCTCGGTGCCCCGCAGCGATGGGTGGCAGGATGGCACCCCCCCCGGCACGGCTGGGCGCACCTTGGGGGGCTCGGGGGAGTTATGTCCATCTGTTCCGAGGTGTCAGCCCGGCCGTGAGGCTTCGGCTCAAGTGGCGGCCCCGCGGGCTGCGTCACACTTGTGTTGGGAGCGGGTGGGGAGCCTTCCTTGGGGCTGCCGGGTGCAGCGGGACGGGGCTGTCCTGCGGGATGTGGGATGTGCAGGATCGGGCCAAGGGACGGGCCGGCTTCCTGCGGCACAAAATACCCGGAAAGGCTGCGGGAGGGCTGGGGCTGGCCGTGTCCTGCCGTGGGGCGGCCAGCGCAGCCCCAGCTCGCCCGAGCCCATCCAGGGAGCGCCCGGAGCTCCCGCAAGCTGCAGAGCCCCCAGTGGGGGGGCTGGGAACCCCGGACCCTGCGCCCATGGGTGGAGGGGTTCCTGGCGGTGCCTCCCTGCGCAGCCCGGGGCTGTCCCCTGGGATCGCCTGGCCCCGGTGCGGAGGAGCGGCGCCGGCCGGTGTTTGCACAGCCCATACTTTGCCCGTCTCCGAAGATTGCAGAGAGCTCTGCAAACACGGCCGAGCTCCCTGCGTGACAGCGCCCCGGGGCGAGAGCCGCTTCCCGCGGCAGCTCCTTGGCTCACCGGGTCCCCGTGCAGCCGGTTGGGGACACGGGTGTCATTCCCCAGGGAGAGGCAGTGACCCCTCCTGCTGCACGGGGATCGGGGCTGCGATCCCCAAGGGTGCGTTTGGTGATCGACTGCAGGGGGTTGCTGATATCCGCGGGGTGCCACGGCCATACAGGACCCACAGGTGGCCCCAGCACATCCCACAGCTGCACAGAGCCACCAGCACCACGTCCCAGCAGGACTGCCCAGGATGGAACCACTTCCCTGGGTGCTCCGTGCCGGCGGTGCCCCCAGGGCGCTGCTTTTTTTGGGGGACACCCCGGGGTGCACCGAGCGGCCACGGCGCGGGACGGTTGAGCGGGGAGGGGGTTGTTTTCTTGCGGCGGCGGCGGCCTCGTGTGCATTCCTGGGGCATGAGTTAATGGTTGTGCGCGGGCCACGGCCGCAGCGCGCCGCGGCGCTGGGGGACACGGGCCGCAGCGGTGACGTCAGGCCGAGGGGCCCGCGCCCATCCTGCCTCCGGCCGCACCGGCGGAAGCGGCCCCGCATCCTCCGGGAAGCCCGTGGGTTCCCAACCCACCCTTGGGTGCCCGGCGTGGGGTCCCCGTGTCCAGCCCCCCGCAGCGGGGCAGCAGCTGCCGGGGGAAGAAGGGCGGCTTTGTGGCCGCGGTGCCTGGCGGAGCCCCGGCCGCTCGCGCTGTGCTTTGCGCGGGTGGCGCCTGGCACCCGGCGTGGGGCGGCGTGGGGGGTCCCCCCGGGATGGTGGCAGCACCCAGGGGACAGTGCCCAGCCCTGCGGCCGGGGGCGGCCTTGCTGCCACGCTGCTCGCCCCCCCAGGGTTGTTTTTGGAGGGGGACGGGGCTGCTCTGACTCCCCCCGTGCATTGACCACCTCCTCTCTGTGTGTGTTGCAGGGAAGACACCGTCCCCGATGGGAGACAGCGTGCTGCCCCTCGCCGTGCAGCCCCCCTCGCCTGGGGGCACCCTGCATGGAGACAGCCCCCCCCCACAGCATGACCGACCCGTCCCTACAGCCATCACCCCCCCAGGACAGCCCGCCTCGCCCGTCCCTCCGGCCGTCACCCCCTCCAAAATGAGCATCTCGCCCGTCCCTCCGGCCGTCACCCCCCCAGGACAGCCCGTCGGCCCCGTCCCCCCCGCTGTCGCCCCCTCCACAGAGAGCGGCACCCCGCAGCGTGACCGACCCGTCCTCGCAGCCGCCGCGCCGTCAGGACAGCCCGTCTCCCCCATCCCTCCAGCCGTGGCCCCTTCGGCGGAGAGCGTCCCCCCCTGGTGCGAGCAGCCCCCCCCCCGGACCTCCCCGTCCCCACTCTATGGAGCACCCCAAAGAAGAGGCATCGCCCCACGCCGCCGGCCAGCCGCTCCCCGTCCCTGCTGCCCCCTGCCCGGCAGAGACGCTGCCCCCCGGGAGCACCCCCCAGGACCCTGCCGCCAGCAAAGGGCCCCCCCCCGATGCCAAGAGCCCCCCCGGCAGCACAGCCGGACCCCCAAAGGACGTGCCCCCCAAGGGCGACCGCTCGGCCCCAGCTGCAGCATCGCCGGCTTCGGCCGCCAGCCCCAGACCCAAGCAAGGTGGGTGGCCCCGGGGGCGCAGCCCTACGGGGACGCTGGCACCCATGGGTGCTGCTCCGTGTCTCGTGGGGGAGCGGGGTGCGGGTACGGGCGCTGCTCTGACCATTTCTCCCCGCTGCAGACGCCCAGAAAGCCCAGGCGAGGCACAAGCAGGCCAAGGAGCGGCGCGAGGAGCGGGCCAAGTACCTGGGTGAGCAGCAGGGGAGCACGGGGCTGGTGGATTTGGGGTGCTGTGAGCCCCCGGAGCCCCACGGGTGTGCGCTGGGAGTGAAAGTGGATGGGAAAGGGGCAGGCGGGGCAGCTAAGGAGCTTGGCCAGGTCGCTGGCAATCCCATTAGCTGCTATTAGCAGGCTGAGCCCGCAGGGCAGAAGCAGCTGTGCCTGCGGGTCTGCCCCCCCCCCTGCACGTGGGTGACCCCGCTGCATTGCCCTGCACACCAGACGATCTCGGGGCTCCCCAGTGCCCCCCAGTTCAGTGCGGGTGCCCCTGGCTGCGTGGGAGCCCGGCTCCATCCCGTGGGCAGGCAGCAGCTCGGGGCGGCGGAGCCCCCGCGCCGCCCATGGGGCCCCCTGGTCCCCGCGCTCTTTCCACCCTCATTCCCCCATTGTTTCCCCCGAGCGGTTCGGCGGGCTCCCGGGCTCCCTTTTGTCCTCGCCCAAACTCCTCCCTCGCCTCGCCACGCCGCGATGCTGCCGGCCCCGCACACCCGGGGAGCCGCTCGGCCCCGTGCCGCGGCCGCCGCCACGCGTCCCCACTGCGGCCACGGGGCTCTCTGGGTCGTTGGGGAGCAGCGTCCCACCGGGGGGCTGTGCGAGGGTGCGACCCCCCTGCCCGGGCTCCCCCTGCAGCTGCCAAGCGGGTGCTGTGGCTGGAGAAGGAGGAGAAGGCCAAGCTGCTGCGGGAGAAGCAGCTGGAGGATCGCCGCAAGCGCCTGGAGGAGCAGCGGCTGAAGGCGGAGAAGCGCCGCGCCGTCCTGGAGGAGCGGCAGAGGCAGAAGCTGGAGAAGAACAAGGTGGGGCCGGGGGCTGGCGGGGTTGGGGGCTGGCACAGCGGGGATGTGCAGCCCCGTCGGGGCTCCGTCAGGCCGTCCAGGGCCCCTCGGGCACACGCGTGCCTCAGCCAGGGCGGGCGTCGCTGCCCCTTCTCTCTCCGAGTGTCCCCGTGGCTGTGACAGCCCCAGGCTGGGGGTCTCCGGGCAGTCCTGTTCCCGCTGCCCGATCCCAGCCTGAGCCCGTCCCTCTCCCCGGGCAGGAGCGCTACGAGGCGGCCATCCAGCGCTCGGCCAAGAAGACGTGGGCAGAGATCCGGCAGCAGCGGTGGTCGTGGGCTGGGGCCTGCACCACGGCTCCTCCGCGCACAAGGACGGTGAGTGCGGGGCTGGGGCGCGCAGCGGGGCCCCCAGGGCCCGGGGTGACAGCTCGGCTCGGCTCGGCTCGGCGGTGCTTGGGCGAGGAGGATGAGTGCCACCAAACCCAGCGTGCTGCTTTTCTGCTACGTCGTCACCCCCGCCGCGCTGTGCCGGGGCCCGGTGGGACCCCTCGGCTCTTCCCGTTTCTCGTGGCTCCGTGCCCTGCAGGCTGGCTGTGACCGGAGGCTGCGTCCTCCCTTCTGCAGTCTGCGTCCTGCGCAGGGCCGCGGGCGGCCGCGGGATGTGGTGCGGCTCTGCCAGCCGGGTGAGGTTGTGGAGCCGTGCAAGGACGTCGCCCACTCATTGGGATTTGTGCTGCTGCGTGTCCCCGCGTCCCCCCTGATGTGTGGGGGCAGCGTTTGGCCCCAACGTGGGGGTGAGCAGGGCTGTGTGTGCCCCCGGTGCGCGTGGCCGTGCCGTGCCCCCTGTGGGATGCTCGTGCCCCACAGCAGGCTCCTCTCCTCGGGGCACCTCTCTGGTGGTGCTGGCACCACGGTTCTGCGTGCGGAGGTCCCAATGCCCTGTCCCGAGGGGACAGGGCTGGGGTATAGCCTACAGCATGGTGAGGAGCGCCATGTCCCTGAGCCACGGCTGCTCCCCTCGTGCCACGGGGTGGCTGCGGCAGCCGTGGCTGCGCCCGGCCGGGCTGCGTGTGCCGGCGTCGGGTGTGCGGCGGTGCCTGGTCAGGCTGCATAGAGGTGCTGTGCGTGCAGGTGCTGTGCGTACAGACGTGGTTTGTACAGGCGCTGCGTGCCCGGCTGTGGCTCGTGGCACACTCAGGATCAGATCTCTTCCCCCGCCGTGCGGTGCCTGGCAGGGTTTGGCAAGGGGACGCTCTCCGGGTTCCCCTGCCACCTCCCGTGAGGACACGCGGCCAGCGCTGCCACCAGCGCTCTTGTTTGCTGACCTGGCTGCTGCCTCCTCCATCAGCGGGCTCTCTGTCTGCCCGGCTGGGGCAGAGGGGTCCCAGCGCCCTGCCGAGGCGTTGCTGTCCCCCAGCACCATCCTGGTGCTGCCACGGAGAACCGGAGCTGCTGTGAGAGTCGTCCCGTGTCTGTCTTGTCCTGCTGCTCCTGGCTGGCAGCTTTCGAGGTCCAGACCGGGTTGTGGGGACCCCAGGGTGGCGGGGCCAGGAGCTGCTCCGGTCCCCGAAGACGAGATCCCTGCATGACTCCAGCATGAGCGGGGCTCGCGGTGCCGTGCGGGACGCCAGCGCCGCGCAGCCTGTCCCCGGACAACGTCGCCCCCAGTCCCAGCTTCTCCGCACCACGTCCTCCTCCTGCCCCCTGCCCCTCCGCAGCCCCACAGCCCCACGTCAGTGCATGCTGCATGCGGGGGGACCCCAGCCCAGCCCCCCGACCTTAATGCCCTTGTGTCTTTTCCCTCCTCCAGGTGCGAGCCGGTGCTCGGTGTCCGCCGTAAACCTCCCCAAACACGTCGACTCTATAATCAACAAGCGGCTCTCCAAATCCTCCGCCACCCTCTGGAACTCTCCCAGTAGAAGTAAGAGCCCTTTGCGTGTGCCCGCAGCGCAGTGGGGCACAGCCCGGCCCCCGCCCCACGCTAGGGACCCCCCCCCAGGCAGGCAGCGCCCACCCACGCCCCCCGACCCTGCCGGGCCGCACGGTGCCCGCGGAGAGGAGAAGCCGTTCGCTGTTTTCTCTTGCAGGAGGAGGCCGGAGCTGGCCGGTGGCTCCTTGCCCAGCCACGGGGCATGGCAGAGCCGGCTGGGAGGAGGAGGAGGAGGAGCACTGGGTGGTGGCACTGAGATAGGGACTGGGATGGGGATCAGGGAGCCTTTTTGCTCCCTGCACCAGGGCAGCTTGTGCTGCGCGAGCCGGATGGGTGCGAGCCGTGTCCGATGGGTGCAGAGGCAGCTGCAGCACGGGGCTGCCCACCACCTGGAGCCTGCTCGGGGCCGGTGCCCACCGTGACGCCCGTCCCGGGGCCGGGTGCCTCGGGGCACCGTGGGTGCAGCGCTGCGCCGGGTGCCGTGAGGTCGTCGTGGCTTGGGCGAGCTGCCCAGGGCTGCTGGCCGTGCCGCGGGGCTGTGTCCAGCGCCGGGGCTGCTGTTGTGTTTCTGGGTTGCCTGGAGATGGGCGCGCACCGCCGGGTATAAATAGCTGGAGCAGCTGATACAGGCGGCTCCCGACGGCCCCCGCGCTGGGGCTCAGCCGGGGGGGGCACCCCAGGGCTGTCGACATCGTCTTGTGCCCTGCACCGGTGCTGGACTCGGTGCTGGGTCCCCACCATTGCTCCAATGTCTCTGTTTTCTCCCCTCCCGGCAGCAAGGTGCTGCTCCCTGCCTGGCCAGGGGTCCCGATGGAGAGGAGCACAGGGTCCCCGTCCCTGCGGGTGCTATCCACGTGGCCGTGGGGCGTTGGGTGCCAGCAGCAGGTACCGGAGAGCAGCTGGCAGCGTCCCCGTGCCCAGCTGAGCCAGCAGCGTGGCTGCAGGCCACTGTTCCTCGGGTGCTGCGAGCCTGGCCTGGCTCCTGCGGCATGCCTGGCAGCTTCAGCGCGTCTCCTTTGGGGCAAGGGCACGGTGCAGTGCCCTGCAGCAGCCCTGCGCCGAGGGCTCGGTCTCGGTCCTCACCGGGACAGGGTGCACGAGGAGGGTGTGCGCCAGTAGCGGGTACGAGGAGGGGACCGGTGGAAAGGGCGGCGGGGAGCAGAGCTGGCCCCAATGCTGCTCGTGCCGCTCGCTGCGGGTGCATCTCGGGATGGGGCATGGGGATAACGTCGTCGTCCTGCCACAGTGCCGTCCCATGGGTGCCTGGTCACCCACCAGAGTGTGCACCCGTGCAGTGCCATGGTTGTCCATGCCAGGACAACCCCGTTGCAGCTGAGGTTTGGGCACTATCTGGGGCTTCGCAGCTGTGGGGCTGAAGGAGAGGGGCCCGGGGTGGTGCTGGCGGGCTCTGGGGAGCGCTGAGGGCTCCTCTCCCTTCTCAGACCGCAGCTTGCAGCTGAGCCCCTGGGAGAGCAGCATCGTGGACCGGCTGATGACGCCCACCCTGTCCTTCCTCGCGCGCAGCCGGAGCGCCGTGACGCTGGCTGGGAACGGCAAGGAGCAGGGTGAGAGCAGGGGGGGGCACGGGACCACGCAGGGCAGGGGGCTGGGAACGGCAAGGAGCAGGGTGAGAGCAGGGGGGGCACGGGACCACGCAGGGCAGGGGGCTGGCAACAGCAAGGAGCAGGAGGAGACCGTGGGGGGCACGGAACCATGCAGGGCAGGGGGCTGGGACCGCTCCACCACGGGGCTGTGAGGAAGGAGCCCGCAGCCACCAGGAGCTGGTGGTGCTGGTGCTGTGCCGCCCGCGTTGTGACGGCGCTGCTGCTCCGGCCCGCAGTGCCCGTGTGCCCCCGCTCGGCCTCCCGCCAGCCCCCTCAGCCCCTGCCACAACCACCGCCTGCAGCACCGCTGCTGGGAGCGGCGGAAGGAGCCCCGCCGCAGCCCCGACGTGGACGCCGCGCCGCCGGACCGAGTCCTCGCCCGCTGAGTGTCACCTCCCGCGGGGACACCCGTGGGTGCTGGCTGTGCCGGGTCGGCCGCGGGGCACGGCCTGGCTCTGGCCGTGCCAAACACTGACGCTGTCTCTCTGTGGCCGGAGCAGAAGAAGAAGGAGAAGAAGGAGAAGGAGCGGGAGAATGCCAAGGAGCGCAGCGCCTGTGTCCCGCGAGCGCAGCCTCAAGAAGCGGCAGTCACTGCCCGGGGCACAGCCCCGGCTCCTGCCCGCAGGGGACAGCAGGTAGGGACCCAAAACCGCCACCCTGTGCCCCGGGGGGCTGCCCGGCCCCGCTAACCCCCTATTCTCGCTCCATTTGCAGCCCCGGCCCCAAGAACCGTCCCTCGTCCCCCGCCACCCCCAAAGGCCGTCCCGGCGTCCCCCAGCCCGGCCCTCGGCTCCCCCACAAGCGCCCCTGCCCCGCAGCGCCCATCGTCCCCCCAAGGTGCGTGCCAAAGCCCGGGACGAGCGGGGCGAGCAGGAGGGCCAGGTGAAGGCACGGGAAAGAAGGAGGAGGAGAGGGGCTCGGCCCCCTCCGACCCCCCAGGGTGCCCACAGAGCCGACAGCAGGTTGGTATGGACGGGGTGGCCATGGGGACGGCAGGGCCAGGGGAGCGGGAGCGCATGACGCCGTGTGCACCCCACAGCCACCCCCGCTCACGCAGCCCCCAGCCCCGCTGTGGCCACCCCCCCAGCAGACCCCCGGCCGGCACCACGGACCGGGAGGAGGCCGCTCGGTGCTGGGCGAGGAGAAGCGGCGCCAGGCCCGCGAGCATCGAGTGAGCGGGAGGAACGGTAACGTCGGGAGCAGGAGGAGCGGGAGAGGTGGGTGTCCTCCCAATTCAGTCCCCCTTGGTCCCCAGCCCCCGAAACCTGCTGAGGGTCCCCTCCCCGCAGGCGGCTGCAGGAGGAGCGGGCGCAGCAGGCGGCGGAGGAGCAGAGCCGCAGGGAGGCCCTGGCGCGGCAGCGGGAGGAGGAGCGGCGGCTGCAGGAGGAGCGCGAGGCCCAGGAGAGGGCCCGGGCTGAGCGAGAGGAGACCGAGAGGCTGCAGAGACAGGTCTGGGGTGATGGGGTGCGGGGTTAGGGGTGTACAGGTGGGGGGGTGCAGGGGGGAGAGGGGAGGGAGAGGTGGGGTGGAGGATGGAGGCAGGACTGGAGGGTGAAGGTAGGGCTGGAGGGTGAAAGCAGGACCGGGGGATGAAGGCAGGACCGGGGGATGAAGGCAGGACCAGAGGATGAAGGCAGGATGGGAGGATGACGGCAGGACTGGAGGGTGAAGGCAGGGAGGGTTTCCTGTGGTCCCCCCCACAGCGGGATGCAGGAGCGTGGAGCAGCCCAGCCCTGCGATGCCCGTCGCAGTGGGGTGCTGTGGGGGGAGCACGTTCCCAGGGACACGGGACAGGGCTGTGCTGAGCCGCCTGCTCAGTCTGTCCCCACTGTCCCCACCCCATCCATCCCTGCCGCCCCCCGCTGTGCTCCAGAGGGAAGAGGCCGAGGCGAGGGCACGCGAAGAGGCCGAGCGGCAGCGCCAGGAGCGGGAGAAGCATTTCCAGCGTGAGGAGCAGGAGCGGCTGGAGAGGAAGAAGGTGAGGGCTGGGGGCTCGCCTGAGCGCGTGGCACTTGGGGAGGGGTCCCCAGGCAAGGGGTCCTGCCCAGCAGTTGGGGCAGGTCCCCCTGGCGAGGGCTGTGCCTGAGCCCCCGTCTGCCCTGCAGCGCCTGGAGGAGATCATGAAGAGGACGCGCAAGTCGGACGTGGCAGATGCCAAGGTGGGTGCCCACCCTGTGTGCCCCGTCCCGAGCTGCTGGGGACAGCGGGGTCCGCAGCGCCCTCACCTCCCTGCCGCTGCCCTCACGGCTCTCCTCTCCCTGCAGAAGAAGGAGGACAAGAAGATAATGACGGAAGCAGCCGAGCAGGAGGATGTCACAGGTACACACGGCCACTTCTGCAGGGCGGGGACAGCACCTGCAGTTCCCTGGGGTGGCCGGGGTCCCCAGAGCCATCCTGCTCTCTGCCTGGCCATGCCCCATGCCTCCGGGGCTGATTTGGGGCTCTCCTCGTGTCCCCAGGCCGTGAGAAGCGAGCGGGGCCAATGCCCAAGGCAGAGGAGCTCCCCGAGACGGAGACACCGAGTACGGGGTCACCGGGGATGCTGAAGGGCCCCTCGGGCGAGGGGCTGCAGCCGAGGTGAGCACAGGGGCGGTGCAGTGGGGCGAGGAGCGCGGGGAGCCTGGCTCAAACCCGACTTCCCACCCCAAAGTCTCCCCGGCCAAGGAGGTGGCGGCGCCCGTGGTGAACGGCATGCAGCCCGGCAAGCACGAGAACGGCTTCTCCGGCACCGAGGGCTCCCCGGAGCTGCTGGAGCTCTCCCACCACGCAGCAGCCCCGGCAGCATCATCCCCTTCGGCGACAAGGAGCCCTTCCTCAGCAGGCCGTGGTCAAACCCCCTCAGGTCACAGGTGAGAGACGAGGGGGGCTGCGTGTGGGGCAACACTGCGGCTGCTCCAGCTCTGACAGCAAATCCCTTCTCTCCTCATCCCCACAGAGGTGCTGTGATGGCCTGGCCCTGGCAGATGTCCCCGCGGGGCCACCGCGCACGTGCCACCACCGGCCTCCCGCGCAGACCCGTAGCTGTTGTCAGAAGAAACACCGCGCTGCTCCCCTCCGCCCGCCACCCGCACCCGGCCCCGCCGCGGGAGCCCAGGCGGCGTGAGGCCCCGGCGAGGCGGCCACCGGCCCCCTGCCCGCGCCGGGGCCTCCTGGTTTCTCTCTTCGTTCTCGTTTTATTTCTTTATTATTATTATTTTTTTAAACATGCACCTTATCAGACTGACAACCCTCACCCTAGCAGCCTGCCAAGAGCTGCCCCCCCCCCCCGCCCGCCCCGGACATGTGGTGTAATAATGTAGTTATTTAACTTGCTGGGTACAATGGATGTGAATACTGTAATAGAGCTCGGCCGGGGACGTGTGGGGACGGCGGGTGTGGGGCTGGTGGGGGGCTCGCCGCGCCCTCGTGTCAGTGTCGTGCATTTGGACAACTCCAACAATAAAAACGGACAAGCGCCCGCGCCTCGCCTCGCTGCGTCCCCGGGGCTGGGGGTTCGGAGTCAAACGGCGGGGCTCGGCCCGTGACAGGGCCCGGGCTGGGCGCTGAGGGCTGGGCACCGCCCGCCAGGGCCCCGCCGCCATTTTGCGGCCCTCCCTGCGCCAGGGAGCGGGCGAGGGAGAGGGAGGCGGAAGCCGCGCCGTGCGCCGCGCTGAGCGGGGGGTGCTGGGAGTTGTAGTCCGCGCGGCGCTGCCCGCGGAGGGGAGCGGTGGGGGGGGGTGGACTACGGCTCCCGGCAGCCTCCGCGGGCGAGCGGGAGCGAAGCGGAAGTGCGTGAGGGGAGGTGGAGGCGCCTGCCTGCTGCCGCTGCTGCTGAGGAGGCCGCGGGCGGAGCGGGGCCGGTGAGTGCGGCCCGGCCCGGCCCGGCCCGGCCCGGTTCGGTCCCGTCCCTGCCCCTCCGCCGGACCCTGCCCCGCGCCCCCGGCCCCGTTCCCGTACCCCAGTCCCGGGGCCGAGCCGCACCCGGCCGGGCTTTGCCCCCTCCCTCCCCTCCCCCCCCCCCCCCCCCCCCCCCCCCCATCCCGGGCCTCACCGCGGGCCTGCTCCCGGTGCGCCCCCCCCCCCCCCCCGTATCCCGGCGCCCCCCCCCCCCCCTTCCACGTTCCCCCCCTGTTCCCCCTCCCCGGTTCGCCCATCCCGGCCCCGGGCCCCGCTCCGAGCTCCCGGCCTCGGTCCCGCCACGGCCTCGTGGCTGGGCAGGGCCCCCGCCGCCCCCCCCCCCCCCGGCTCGGCCCTGAGGTTCCGTTCCCTGCCCGCTCCTACGCGGCCCGGGATCCCCCCCCCCCCCCCCGGTGGTGCGGCAGGGAGCGGGGTCGTGTCCTGCGCCCCCAGCCCTGCGGCACCTCGGTGAGAGGCTCAGGGCAGACCTCATCGCTCTCCGCAGCTGCCTGAAAGGGAGGTGTGGGGAGCTGGGGGTCGGCCTCTTCTCACAGGTGACCAGGGATAGGACCAGAGGGAATGGCCTCAAGTTGTGCCAGGGGAGGTTCAGGCTGGAAATGAGGAGACATTTCTCCTCAGAAAGAGCGGTCGGGCGTTGGGACGGGTTGCCCAGGGAGGTGGTGGCGTCACCGTCCCTGGGGGTGTTCAAGGAGAGGTTGGACGTGGGGCTTGGGGACGTGGTTAGTGGGTGATGGTGGTGGTAGGGGGCGGTTGGACCAGGTGAGCTTGGAGGGTTTTTCCAACCCTAATGACTCTAGGATGCTATGACACCTCATTTTCCTAGCTTGTGCTGTTTGGGAGAGGTTAAAGTGCTCGAGGCTTTTATAAACACGTTTTGAAGTCTCTACAAGCTAATTGTTCCTCTAATTGCCTCCTGTACGGCTTTCTGAATGCGTTGACAGGTCAGAAGGTGACGTGATGAGTTCAGAACAGGCCGCACTCAGTGTGGTAGCCTTGCAAGCTGCGGGCTAACTTCTGTTTGCTCGCCCTGTGCGTGAGGCCTCCATCGGGTGTGTGCTGCTACGTGTCCCGCTGCGCTTCCTCGTTACAGATCAGAGAGCAGCAGTGCCCACCGTGGGCTCTGAGCGTGTCATATGGGAACACTTTATGTAGGGGAGGGGTGCCCTGGACAAACGTGTGATGAACAATAAGCGCAACTGTTGGGAAAGTGGCGTGGGGTTGTTGTAACTGCTGGGTGGGCGGAAGGAGGAGGGCCCTTCCCTACCTGCTGGACGCTTTCGGGATGCTCTTTCCTAAGAGCACAGACACCCAAATCATCCAGTTCCTTCCCGCAGAGGACTCTCGCAGTGTTCCTTCCCTCTAGTAGCAGGCAGGTAATTAATGTAGTTGTTCACGGGAAGGTCAAGGGGAAGTTTTGGGTCCGTCTTCAGCGTGCCTTTTGTGTGGGCGCTCCCGCCAAGCGCTGCGGCCGCGGAGATCTGTTCTGTGGGTTTGCGTTGCATAACCTGATCCTCATCATTTAAACGTTTTTCAGCAGCTGGCTTTTGAAGCTTAGCCTTGCAAATTGCCTTTACGGGAGTGTGTTGTGGAGACAGGAAAATGGTTACTTAGACATACCCGGGTGTTCTTTTTAGGAATGTAATAGTTGGGTCTGCTTGCCCTGGCACTTTGCAGGTGCTTAGCCCAGCGAGGAAATGGCTGACTCCGTGAACTGCATTACCAGTTACACAACCTGACAGCAGCTAAGAGGATAAAATCGGGCAGTTATTGTGGAAAGCTGTCTAAAATGCACGTTCCTGTGACGTAGGATCCCTTGCAGAGCCGAGGGCCTTGTGCTTGCATCTAAATTTCCTTTGGATTCTGCTGCGCGGTTTTGTTTCGCATCCTCCCTGCTGTGAATTCGTTGCTCCCTAAAGTACGGACAGGGAGGGACGCGTACGACAAGCAGATTTCGGGAGTGGCCCCAGAAGTCCTTAGGAAGTTACCCATGTCGGTTGCAAGCGGTGCTGCCGAGGCAGGACGCGGGCAGGTAGGCCTTGCTGTCCTGAGACGTCATCTCAAAATGCAGCGCCGTTCTCCTTTGGCTGGGGCTCCTGCTCGGGGGAGGAAGGGAGAAGGGCAGGGCAGCGCCCCCAGCTCCACGGGGGAACACACGGGCGTTTGAGCTGGCACCCTTTTCCATCCAGGAATAAAAAAAGGGGCGATGTTTCGATGCTTACCTGCCAGCTTACAGTAAAGAAACGCCCCCGGCTGTGACAAGAAGGCGTCTGCGACGCTTTCCTCCTGGTATCTGTTGCTTGCTGTGAGTGCCCTGGAGTGAATCCGGCCGTGCGGCACGCGTGGAGCTGACAGGGGCAGGTGTGTGTGCTCCGTGCGGTCCGAGCCCTGCCACCACTCTTCGCACAAGTTGTGCCTGTTTGTTACACCGTAACGTCTTCCTGCTCCCTTCATCCTGAACTCCATGTTTACAGACGCTTTATTTGTGCGCAGAACTAATCTGTTGTTCTCCTCAGTCCTTCAGCAAGCCCTGCTCACAGAGGTTCCTCCGAGGGCTGAGATGTCGGCGCAGCCGTGCCCCCTGCCATTAACTCTTCCAGCTCTGCTTGGACTAAAGCATCTGTATTATAAATTTAATGGGCGCTCTGCTAAATAATGTAATTTAGCCGTCTGCTGGTTTCTGCAGCTTATTTAGGCCAGGAAGCTTTGTAAACTCTACTTAAGCAAATAATTAGTCATTCAGCTCCAGCCAGGCCTGTGTTGAGCTCGCTGGTGATGTTAGAGGTTGGCATGCTTGCCCAGCACCTCCAGGGATGCTTGGTGCCATCGAAAAACCAAAGCGTGGAAGTGCGTGAAACAGGATATAAAATGGGTGCTCATCCACACAAGGCAGCAGATTTCTTATTTTTTTTTTTTAACCTGCTCCCCCTGTCCGCTGTAGCAGAAATCCTGGCTCGTGGAGGCCTAGGAAGTGCTGAGCTGCACTGGTTATGCCCGGGGATGCTTTGGTTGTGCAGCAGCGGCGTTCCCTTCGTAGTTTCACCACCCTCACCCCTAAAAGAACAGCGCAGGTTTGCCAGCAGCTTGATTTTTAGCCCGCTTGGCTTTGTGTTTGCAAAAAGGCAGTTGGCCGTGTCACAGCTTGGTAATTGGTCCAGCGGCTACGTAGCCCCTGGACTTCTTTCCGCACCTGGAAAAGTTTGCCCGTGGAGCCGTGAACAGCTCGGTGTGCCAGGACGATACCCTAAGTTTGGGGGTCGTGGTTTCCTCCGAATTACCACGGCCCGGGGAGCTGCGCGGTGCGATGGAGTTGGTGCCGTGCATTTATTTATCCACGCAGCTGAGGGCACGGGCAGAGCGAGAGCGCGAAGAGCAGAGCTGGTGGCTCCCGGGGAGCTGCGGTAAGGCGATCCTGCAAGGCTCTGTCAGCAGGGGGTGGTAGGCGCCGGGGTTGTGCTGGTTTGCCTCGTGTTCAGCCCCTCCTCTGCCCGCTTCCAGCTGGCCCCGCTCGGCTTTGGGGTTGGTAGGGTCAGCGAAAAGGCTCAGCCAGCTCAGGAGCGGGGCGTGAAAGGGGGTCGTGAATTTCCATCGTGGGTCCCCGAGTGAGGGGAACAGGTTCAGCACCAGGGCTCATCCCCTCCTCCCTCTTGGTGCTGGAGTCACCCCGAAGCAGGGACTGGGATCGAGCGGGTGCCATTTTGTGGGTGGCAGGCTGGGTTTGTGACTCCGGAGCCTCTCCTGCCCCGAGGGAAATCCCCGTCCCTCCTCAGGGGCTGGCCGACAGCGGCGGTCACCGCCGTTAGGTCCGAGACAGCGAGGAGTTCTGCTTAATTTAGCGTCATCGTGTCAGAGCTATGAATAGGCGAGGCATGGGACTGCGTTCCGCGCCAGCTGAGCGCTGTGTTTGCGCTCTCCCCCTCCATGGTAACCGGAAGCTGTCGCATCCCTAAAAAAAATAACGACACGGACAAATAAAAAAATAACACACGCAGACAATAGCCAGTCTGGGGCGCAGGGCCCCGGGGGCGCAGTTCCCTACCCGGGACCAGCTTTCTGCCAGTGCCCTCCTGTCTCACAGGGAAATGCTCGGTACCTTTCTCCCCCGCTGTAGCCGTGCGAGGACGAAGCCTCTCTGCAAAGCCCAGCTCACAGCTTCTGCTCCTTGACACGAGAGCAAGCGGGGCCGCTCGCCGTTTCATCTCCAAATTCGTCACCCGGCCATTTTTAGCCTGTCCTGATGCAGTGTAGGGTAGCTGGGGGGGGGGTAAGAAAGAAGAAACTCTGGCTGAGAAGTGCGGGTGCTGTAGCTTGCGTGGCCAGCCAGCACATGTCCTCCCCATCGCTGTTGGCGTTTCGTTTTTACCTTTGGTTGAGTGCAAGGAAGAAATGAAAGCCGGGCAAGTAACCCCAGAAGTTTCTCTGCTCTGAGAGTACAAACAATGATGGCTTGGGGAGCGGGGTGGGGGCGTCAAGCTGAAATCCCGGTCTTAAGAGAGGAGGTTCAGTGTTAACAGTGCTAACCTGTGCCTTAACAGAGGATCGTGTGTGTGATATCAGCAGGGGGCTGGTACCTGGTTATTTTGGGCCCTGTGAGTTATTGCAGTTAATTGCTCCTTTGGGGCTGTGGATGAGATCAGTTCCCTGAGTTCAGGGTCTGCGTAGTCACTGCCTGCCTGCAGTGGGCATCTCTGGGTGGCCTTTTACTACTGGGAAACAGTGTTGGGACGGACGGGTAAAATCAGAACCCAGTGCTGTGCTTGTCATGTCTCGGTTGGTTTAAATTCGGTTTTTCCTTTTCTCCTTAGGTGAGAGCTCAACCGCTTCTAATAAAGCAACGTTCAGAAACACCATTGATGGGAGACCTATACGAGGTACGTAACCACGTCATGGGCATCCTTTTCCGTGTTTTTTTCTCTAGGGTGACAAGACTCAGGTTGAGGTAGGTAATGTCCAGTGTTGGCTTGATAATAAATCCGTGAATGGGTTTGCTTTTGGCAGCTTATAACTGAAAATTGCCACAGCCCGTGTTTTCGTAGGTTAAATGTGTGAAGAGTGTTAATCCCTCAGTACAGACCCAGTTCGGGGGCTGTGTGTTTCAGAAGGTACCCCAAATTCAATTGTTCTTGCCAGTACTTACTGTTTCTTTGGGAGCATAACTTCCAAACTGGTTAAAGCGCCCCGTGGTCACTGTAACGAAGGAAATATTAGCGTGTGTGGTGTGCTGGGTTCCAGACTGTGGGGACCAGAGCGGGCTGAAAGCTTCACTGGAGGTCACGGTTTATTCCTCCGTTGCTGCACGGGGAGTAGCACAATAACTTCAATTATTCATGGCTCTGAATTCTTTTGGTTAACTCATTTGTGAATAGTTTTCATATGTAAAATAAGTTGGAGCATTTCTCGCTTCTCTTGCTCTTGGGGGTTCTAAAACTGCAGTCACAGGGATTCGTAGGCCCCCAACGGTTTTGACAAGGGTTCAGTTCACATCCAAGTACCACTCAAATTAGTAGGGCTGCTCTGTGAGGAAGCAGTTAGTTTTGAGTAAGATCTGAATTTTCTGCTTGTCTGCTCTTCTGTTCCTGGATTGCGTAGGTCTGGAAGAAGAAAGCTGTTGAAAGGTTTTTCCCTTTTTACTATAGATTTTTCTTCCCGTATTTAACAGGAAATCCAGCTGCCTGACTTCTGTTACAAAAACATGCATGCTGATTTCTAATCAGCTTTTTCTTGGATATGTTTGCATTGAGCTCCATGTCAGTAAACAATCTGAATAAAAACAGAAGACTTTAAGCTCGAGGATGCCTAAAACAGTTTTTAGCTAAGTAACTAATGTCAGAATTAGTCACCAGTCAGTTTACAGCTGGTCAGATTATTTGGAACGGGATTGTTCAGCACAGCAATCTGCAGAATCTGTCCTTTCTGGAAGAACCTGTAAATAATCTTCCAGCCATTCTATAGAATCTGCTTTTAATTATCTGAAAGCAGCGCTGAAACTTAATGCCAAACTTTTTAAAATATTAGTTTAATTGTCTGAAAGCCCAGGCATACTTTAAGGAAAATCTTAATTTTGAAAGCAGATAGAGTGGAGAGAAATTGGAACAGCTATTGACAAACTGAGGCTTCTCTTGCCATGGCAGAATAATCGGAACTTTTTTCCCCCGAAGCGTGTTTGGCATGTGTTGAAATAGAACACACTGTTTTGAGTTGTTTTGTTTTTCGTTTTAGCAGTGTTGTCCAGGAAAATTTTCGCTGGGGAGGTTGGTAGGTGTACTTGCAGGCTTTAGTATGACTTCTGACATTCGTCTCCTGAAAACATACCCTGGATACTTGCTGTAGGAAGAGGAATCGCTCTTCTGCTCGTTACCTTAATGAAACTTGAACTGCGTGGTTAGAAACGGCGTTTTAATTTGCAGTCCGCCGGGGCGGCAGTGGGAGCCGTGCAGGTGGCTCGTTCTCCTGTCCCCTGAGCGTTCTGTTCATGTCGAGGGCCTGCTTAATGTTTGCTGCAAGACCAAAGCTTGGCTGGACGAGGAAGAATCGAGTAGAAAGAATGAGATTATTAGACTTTGATGCCTGAGCTAGTGAAGTCAGAGTGTGCTTTCTGTACTGTGTGTTACCCCTGGCACTTCTTGTGTGCTCTGATGTCCAGACACCTGCAACTTTTTTCACTTTTAAGTTCTTTTTTTAAGAAACTTGTGCAACTTCAGTGCACAGCTTGCTGGTGAGCAGGTGTTGCATAGCAAGGTTAATCTGTCGTGCTTTTGGACGGCTCTTTGAGAACAGGAGATAATTTGCTTCAATGTATTGATATTTGTCAAACGTGACTCATTTAGGAATATTATTTTCATCTTTTAACCTACTGTAGGCACTCTGATAGCCAAAACTGCTGTGGTCATGTTTTATTTGCGCTTTGATAAAACTTCCAGATCTGGTTTCTTGCACTGAGATTAGGACTGCGATTTTTAGCTCGGATTTCATCATTAAGAGCAATGTGGTTTTGGTTCAGCAATAAAACACGGCCGACATCGAGTATTAATGCTGATTTCCACGGAGGGGGGTGGCCGTGGTTAATGGTTGGTTCAGCCTGTTAGAAGGGAGCGCCAGATAAATCCTCCTGTCCCAAGTGGGCTGCGAAGCCAGTACTGCTGCTGCTGGAGTGGCTTTCCACAGTCCAGGAAAACTTTCATCTGCTCGGGCTGGAAGATACGCAGGAATTGGAGGTGCCACGTGTCCTCTCACTACTTTTTTTGGGGTTTTGGGGTGTTGTGGCCGCATGCTGCTGTGCGAGCTGCCCCTCAGCTGTGAGCAGCCCCGACAGGTGCACAAGCCAAGTGCTGCGGGGACTGCGGCGAATTAATGCACGGGATGAAAAATAACCCTTTGGAGCACTTGCCGAAGAAAATAAAAACTCATTCTTTGCCAGATACGTGTCTAATAAACGACGTTGCTCTGATTTGACACGGGCATTAGGGTGCTTTTACTGAGAGTAGGGAGTCTGAGTGCAAGGGGAAGTGCAGAGCACCGAATTTATTACAAATTTATTTTCTGTGTGGTTTTTACATTAGCCCAGCAGCTCAGGTTTGCTTATTTAACCAGTTTGTTCTCGTTGGTATCATTCGGTGTTCAGAGAGCGACTTGGTATCGGACAGTGCAGCTCGCGTTCTGCAGCCAGGTATTAAATTGAAATGAGACCGTGCTGAAACGTGTTTGAAGAGATGCTGGCAGTTGTTGAGTTTTATTCAACGCTTCGTTGAGTTTCCTAACTTGTGTCACTGTATGTTAACTAACATTTGGTAGTCCTTACAGCGCTGCTCGTGGCCAACTCTCCTGACATCCACAGATGCCGCTTACCTCTTCAGCTTCCCTGTGGGGTAGATCAAAAATCACCACTTCTGTGTGTTTTCAGGGCCGTAAATTACAAGATCATGTATAGGACTGTGTTTTTAATTGCTCGGTCAGATTTTCTGCCTCTGTAATTAATAAATAATTTCAGTAATTGCTATTGTTTAAGTTCATAAACAGCTAACTTATTGTTTTCACTTCAAAAAGAACACAGGGCTGATTTTTCTGTTCAACATTTTCCAGCCCTGGTATCTTCCGAGAGTGCAGATTGGGAAATAGGGTCCGTGAGCAATCCATAATTTTTACCTTCTGGGATTTTAAACTTGCAAAGAGGGAGCTTTTTGGCTGGGACAAAGGCTACTGCAGTTTGAATGGAGGAACGCCTTTCAAATGTCTGATCCAAATGGTAAAAAGCTTGTTTTTGTAGAAAACGAAACTAACTTACTAGGTGGTTCTGTGAGTGTTTTCATAAGGGTATTTCTGGAGGATTGCTGTTTTCTACAAAGTGGACTGTGTGAGATGTTTTGTAGGATTTTTTTGTTGTTTTGTGTTGAATTAACTAATCTCATTTGTGTCTTGGAGCTCAGGATTATGAATTGTAGACTTGGCTGAAAGATTTTTTTTTAATTATTCACTGATAATGGAGGCTGTTATGAGCAAATCAAGTAGCAGTTCAGCTGTTTCTTCCCGAACTGAACATTTGTGCTAGTGGATGACAAGATGCCTAGGCAGGAATGTTTTCACTAATGAGGTAGTCTCGTTTGTGTTGGGTCTTACAGCAAAATAAACTATTTTTTTTTTCATTAAATGCTTGCCAGAAGGGAGCAAGTAGATTTGTGTTTTCCTACGGCAGTTCTATAGGACTTTATACAAAAGCTCTTACAAAATATTCAATATTTGCAACTTAATGTTTTGTAAATACTGTGTAATGAACTGAAACTACAGTAACAAGTTTTGCAGTGATGTGCTCCTTCCTAAGGTATGTACATAAACCATTTCACTTGTTACCACATCTTCCAAGTGTTTATACTTTGTCTGTAACACACTAAGTGCGTCTTCCAGGGACATACCTGCTGTGTTTTCCTCTTCGCTGGCAGGCTGGGGTAATGTGTGGTGTTAGCAGTCCCTAATGGCATGCCAAGGATGGAGAGATTTCAGCTGTAACCCTGCTAAATGACCGCTCCGTGCAGGGCTCTGGTGGTTCTGCTCTGTTCTAACATCTGCGAGAGGTCTGAAATAACGAGTGCTGCTTGAAAGACTTCAAAGAAGGAGTGGAGGATGGAAAAAGACAGTAATTAAAGTAGCACAGGCCAGTTGGAAATAGGAAACAAATTCCTGGAAAAAGGCATTGTGAAAACAAGAAATGTTCTTCGTTTGACCCACGTCTTGGCATATAGAAATGTTCTTTATAGTGTTCTGGGATATGAAACTCCTGGGCTATGGTTTCTGCTTGAGCAGCGAGCGTTGAGCACGTTTCCTACCTTTCTTGCCGTATCTGGAAGAAAGGTTAGCTCCTAGTTGTTGTGTATTGTCTTGGTTCTCTTTTTTATTGTAGTAGTGCTCTAAGATGAAAACCGTATTCTTCTACAGAAGATAATTCAGCCCAATCTTTAGCTGGATGACAAATATCCGCAGCATATCGTAACAGGAGTTTGTGGTAATGTTGTTTGGGGAATAAGCATGAAAACAGAAGACGTGAAGTGTTTTCATCACAAAGCAAGAAAGAATGGTTATAGCCAACTTTTCCAATATCCCCTGCAAAAGGCTGAATGTTAGAGGCCTTTCCCCAAAAAGCAAGCTTTTCCTTTTTAACCCTAAAGACAGACACAACAGCATTAAAAAGTCAGTGGTATGTTTTCATTTTGTTCCCCAAAAGTTGGTAAACGTGGTGTAGAAGACACTAGACCTTCCCTCTTGGATGAGAGTAGGAGTTGGTTGCCGTTTCAGAGCAAGAGTAATCTTCAAGTAGCCTTTGAAACCTTTTGTTGTTCAGGGAAATAACCAGAAAGGTGTATCTTCGTAAGTATATCTTTGAACAGGTTTATTTTGTGGTTGAACACAGAGTAAATGACATTCCTGCTGGTAGCTCAGGGGTTTAATAGCATGGAGTCATTTATGAGGGTCTGTTTGCTGTTGTTTTCTCCTTAAAAAATTTACACCCCCCTAGCAGTACAGGGAGGAATACTGAAATATAATTACTGACCTGTCAAAGCTCTGACAGCTCACAGGGACTAGTGGCACCCTTTGAAGTCAGTGCTATGCTGATGGATGAATTTGTCAGGAAAGCAATTATTTCTCTTGGCTTCCGGGTTCTCTTTAATGACATGGGAAAATACAGAGTCCCGACTCGTACAAATGAGCTGAGAGAAACTGCTTCAGTACTGCTGTGCAGATGGAATGAAAACTGTTAGCGTGTATGTAAGAGGAGATGGGATGAGGAGCGGGGCAGGCAGAAGAAAGGAGGAGGAAGTAGACACAGAATTTGGACAGCTTGAGTCTAGAAATAATGTTCTTCAAACAGTCCATGAAAGAATTCATGGTGACATGGGCAGTAAACTTCTGCAACTACGTCTGCTCTGTTAAAATGTTTAAGATAACCGTGAGCGTTCTGGGTGCAGATTGGAATGACAGCTTAAGGAAGCTGGACTGCTTTTGATCACTGACAGCAGTAAGTAAAAGAATGTAAATAAAAAGTGCTTCAGTGCCTTTTCTTCTCGTTTCAGGTTTGTTTCCTGATTTCATAACTTACAAAGCTGAGACAGTAAAAACTGACTGTTGAAGGGTGCAAGGTGTGAATCTGCTTGAGCAGGTAGGCATGCGATAGAAAATAAAATGTTCAAAGGTGGTAAAACTGCGTGTTCTGGTGCTTGGAATATACCTCCCGATATCCCCTATATTCTGGGTATGCAGCATGTTAAACTTCATTGGTTAAATTTTTTTTTGGCTGAAGCATTGCACTGATTTCAGTCAGTGGCCACTTGAAAAGCAGCATAAAATTTCTACTTAACTGTTCTGAATAATCCGATTCTGAAGCCTAGGTAGGCAGTGGAAGTGGCTAGCAGCAGTAGACTTGACAGTGTGTTTTTTCCATTGCTTGGAGCAGAGTTGAGCGCTCGTTTTGAATTTTGTCAGAAGACAAAACTGGTAAAACATTAACATCTCTGACACCGTTTCATGACAAAAGCTTGTCTTCGGGCAAAGTCCATTGAAGTGGCTTGGTAGGAGCGTTCTCTATTCCAGTTTTTCTCTCTTTGAGTGTTATGATGGGTTGCAGCAAAGATTTAGAAATGGAGAAGGCAAACTCTAATTCTTGAAATAGCCTCCAAGCTTCAAGAAATTTTGTCAGAGGATTCCAGGCTGCTGGTTCTCCATCTGGAAGCCCTCTGCGTGTCAGCAGGAGCAATCGTGTCCCTTTAAAGGTAGAGGTGGAGTCAGTGCCATGGGAAGGCAACTCAGGAGCTGGGAGCAGGAAGGAAATGTGAGCGCTGTTGGAGCAGGTTGCTAATGAGGAGTCTCCATAGCACTGTGTAAACGCTTCTGCTGTAGTCCCCTCTCAGGACCAGGCACGCTTTGTCTTCTGATGCTTTGCAAAGCTGCATCCCCCTGGGAGCTGAATGAGGCTGTGTGCATGGCTTTGGGGGCACAGCATCACGCTCAGTGGAAAAACCTAAAAGGTGTAAGGTAAGTGAGCAGCCACTGCTGCCTTCGCTGGTCGGCTTTGCTTCATTTACAGGTGTCTCTGTAACATCAGGGTAATTCTTAGCAAGTTTTATAAGAATAGATTCTTTCAGAACAATTTTTTTTTTTGTTTAGGAGCTGAACACATTTTATTTCAGTAAGTAAATCATTAATTCTTAGAAGGACTATACGTGTGCCACAGTATGTTTACAACTGCAGTGTTAACATGGGGGAGATGAAGTGACTCCAGTGCTTGGTTTGTTTAACCTCTTGGTTCCCGATTGAG
The DNA here is from genome assembly GCF_009769625.2 of Cygnus olor. Lineage (NCBI taxonomy): Eukaryota > Metazoa > Chordata > Aves > Anseriformes > Anatidae > Cygnus > Cygnus olor. The sequence continues at coordinate 2,604,096 of NC_049191.1, forward strand.
CATAGAAACTTGGTTTCTATTCTAGTAGTAATTACCTCATGTTAGGAGTTAATCATCCTTTTAAAAATTGGCAAAGATTAAAAATAACTTCTAAGGCAAGGGAGCTTTTGGCACAGGTACTGCATGTACCACGCTAGTGTTTGGCTAGTAAGTGCTGCAGATCAAAGTAAACTGCAAAGACTCTTAAAGAGCTTAAAGCAAGTGATACTTTTAAGGTCTATTTTGGGACCTTCTGAGGACTTACACCTCTTGTTAGTTAAAGAGGCTCAGCTTTAAAATTGTGATTTAAAGTGGATCATGTCTACTCTCCAAACAGTTGTCAAGCTAGCCCGGGGTTGGAGGGAGCAGTTCTCCCTTTCTGCACCTCTGTAATTGCATGACTGTAAATGTTGGTATTTACTGTTGGTATTTAGGGGAACTATTTAAAAAAAAAAAAAGCGTGTTAAGTTTTTGGACGGTATTTAGCTCTTTGTGCAATGTAACATAGCTGTAATTGTGGGCTGCAAGCCACTTCTGCTGTGCTCTGTCAGGTCAGCTCTAACCACGTACTTTTTCTTGGAAAATGATTTATCTCAGAAGAGACACAACCAGGAGGAGCTGTGGTGAGAACTAAATTCTAATGGTACTGGCCTGTTAAAATATTTCAACTCGTGTTGAATTCAGGCTTGATAACATTAACTTAGAGCTGGTATTATGTCGAAGTGGAGCTTGTTCTTGAACCTCAGGGTTGTCATTTAATAGAAAGCCATCCTGAAATTACACAGTTCATGGGATAGTTTTGTAATCTCCTATAATGTAGCTTTTCCCTGACATTATTATATCAAAGCCCCAGAGGATTTAGTTGGGAGCAGTTTTATGATTTTGGGATGCAATTTAGATCATCTTCATGCTATTCAGTTGTTCCTATTACCATTGTTTCTTCTGTTTTGTTTCCATGTTCTGGTTTAGTGTGCTAGGTTTTTGGTTGGCTTTGGATTGATTTTTGGCTAGCTGACCTTGGAAAAGTTGCTGTTTCCACAGTTGTATTTAGTGAATTAAAAGGAAATATTTATAAATGGGCCTTTCATACGTTCTTTCCCTGAAAAATGACCATGCATAGGAGTGAACTTAGCCGTAGCAGTGGTAGTGCTTGTTGATTTCCCCTGGTGCATTTTTTTTCTCCCTTAATAGAACAGGAAACATTAAATCTTTTTTTTTTTTCTGCAAACTTTCTTCTGTGGAATGATGTTAAAATATTTTAGTTGAATGGGTATAGCTTTGTTAGTACAGTGAAAGGGGAGAACGAGAACGTGTAACATGATCTTAGAAATAAAAACAAGCTTTCCACTTCTGGAAAGTACCAGCCCGTGATGAAGTAGGGCCCTATTTCCTAGCAGCTGCCCCCGTGATCGGCATTGTGCTGTTCCTCAAAGCCGTCGGAGCGTTTGGTAACCATATATGTAATTTGGCTGCGTAGAGCAACTGAAAGTGAAAACAAGTCAGTCCACTGGAATTTCCTTAAAATGGATACAGAGAGAAGTGCTCAATCAGTCATGTTTACATAGCTGAATGTCTCTATTTTAAAAAAGGAGGTAAAAAAAGGGATAAAATTCTAGTAATAGAATCCCCTCTTTTTTTTCTGGTTGCAATTCATCAGTCCTTTTTGCTGCAAATCGTTGATACCAATCCAGTGCTCAGCTACCGCAGATTCTTTGCAATCCTCTCCTTGTTCCCAGAGCAGGGCCGCCTTCCTCCTGTTCTAGAATGCGGGGAGCGAGCGTTGCAGAGTGTTTGCTTCACAGATGCTCTCAGCTTTTGGCGGTTTGTTTTCCTCCTGCCTCTTTGTTCACTTTAGGATTTGAGATGCTTTTTAGCTGTTTAAATAATTAAAGTAACTCGGCATAAACTCTGGACCCGTCACAGCTACTATTGATCTTCAGTTTTCAATGATCTCATGGATTTGAACAGTGTTACTTTCTTCTCTCCTAGGGCAGCAGAGGCTAAGGACTTCCTTACTTAAGTGAGCAGATTCTTACATGGTCTCAGAGCCACAGACAGTCACAGCTTTCACATGGACTGCTTTGGGGTCGTGGTTTCTCAAAAGTGTATTGAAAAGGGCAATTTAATGAGCTCATGACAGCAGCTCTTCACTTAACACTTACTGGAACTATCATCCCTTTGAAGGAATGAATGTTCAGTGACTCCTTTCCAACAGACCTTTTCACCAGGTTTTTGGCATTACCACCCTTTTATCATTCCTCGATATTTTCTAAATACCAGTTAAATAATATTAAAAACCAGTTTAGGCTCAGGTGAAGTCCGAACCAGCTTGACCTTGAGCATCTTGAAGTCAGGAATGTTGCCGTCAGTGAGGCCAGTTGTTCTGCGGGCTGCTGCGAGTCGCAGTGCTCTGTCCCTCCTTTCTTACGCTGGTAAAGTGCCCTACATCTGCCTGAGCCCAGAAGCGGAGAAGTCTGTTGTCAGGACCAGAAGTAGAAGCAAAGTCTTTACTTGTTTTTCTCTTCTGCCTTTGCTGCGGTACTGTAGGACGGAATAATCACACAAAGCGTATCCTGAAAGAGTGGGCGCGCAAACCACGGCTGGCACTTCAGTGCCCAGGTCTGCCAGGCGTCTCTGCTCGGCGGAGGTGTGAGATTGATGGAGTGCAGTTGCTGCCTGCAGTGCCTGGGAAGGGGGGTGGAGGGTGAGGGGAGGGGGTGGAGGGTGAAGGGGAGGACAGGGCAGCTGCAGCTCGCGTAGCAGAGAGCCTGGCAGCGTGCTGGTGAAATCCAGCAATATTCAGTGAGCGTGATTGAATTGCGGAGCTGTTCTACTTCCTTGTGATAAGGCTTGCCAGCTAAAATTCAGCCTCCCTAGCTGCTTCTGATAAAGCTAGGAATTTTATTTATTTATTTTTGAATCAGGAACCTGCAGTAGATTGAACTGGGAACTGTCAGGCTCCGGGGGTGATTTTTGCAATGGTATACCTGAAACCGTGACAGCTCGGGTTTCTTTTCCGTAACTGCACTGCATGTAGGAGCTGCTGTTTCTCTCCAGCAGATACTGGGCTCGCTTTGCTATGACTGTAGTTGTGTAGCGTGCACGGTATCGGCAGCTTGCCTTTGTGCTTTCAGAGTGTGTATCGCAGCTGTCCAACGACTGCGTCTCCACCAGGGATCCGGTGACAGGAGAGATGCCGCTTAGGTTCAGTAAAGCCGTCTAATTTCAGTCTCTTCTGAGAACCCTGATTGCCATGGGAAGGTGTATATTAAAAACACTGGTTAGACTTTTACTAAATGATCTTTTGGGGCTCTCATATGTATTTTGAGCTTCCTTAAGTTACTTGAGAGGAGGATATATCGTGATTAAAGCTGAAGTGCTGATAACGTACTAGAACTAAATAGGCACTAATAAAAAGCCAGCTCTTAGTTAAGCATGTGTTATGTTTATTCAGTAATATATTTTTATTAATACAGTCACAGTTGTAGTTTCTGTTTGATCAGAGAACCTAAAATTCCACCTCTGGATTTATTACGTTGCACCTGGAAAAACAAAGACGTTTAAATCTTTTTCTAGGCTGCTGCCTCTACCTGGAGCTGGGATAACGTAGTGGAGGCTGATTTGGAACAGATTCTGGCAAAATCTGTTGGAGGGAAACAAACGAACAAAAAAACAATGTTTCATGTTATAGGAAGTCTTAGTGACCTGCCAATGATGTCTTTGAGAGGAGGATAGGTGACAAATCTTAAATAAGAGAACAAAATATAATAGCAAGTTGCCTTTTAGTGCACCGATTAAAATTGAGATCGGGTTTCCTCGCGGTGTTACTGGCAGCCTCCATGTAGCTCGTGTGGGGGTTGCTTCATGTGAGAGTTGGTTCTGACTGCTTGCCTGACTCAGATTGCAGTCGGACGGATCTGCAGAGAAATGAATCAAACACGGTCAAGTACATATGACGATCGGTCCAACCCTAGAACATGACGTGCAGAATTACGAGGATCGCTTGCTAGCACTGGGGATGTTTCCTGACAAACCAAAAATACGTTAAATTGTAATCTGGAAGCTATGGAGAGTTTTCTTCTTCTGAAGTATCGTTTTTCATGCATTATATATAAAGTTCCAAAACATGAATGAAGCTGTCTACAGATCCCCTTTCAATGATAAGTCAGGATAAAAGTGGGTTTTTTTCAGTAACTAGAATTTTACTGTTGTACATGTGTATATACAAGCAGAACTGTAAACCTGTCATTACACCATTTTCGCCCCTTCGTCCAAATTCCGTATGCAGCATTTTACTAACTTTAGGACTTTTTGCTAATGTAATTTCTTGGAAGAGATTTAAACTGCAAAGGTTTATGAAAGGATGTTCCTGTATGCCACGTAAATATAAATGTTTCGTGGTGCTTCCTGGAAAGCCAATCCATTGCTTCTCTCCGGTCTGTGCTTTGTTTTTCTAATGAACTAATGTCTTTTTTTTTTATTTATTTTGTTTTGCTGCTGGATCAGTTCCTTGGTCTGATTCATCAGCACAGAAGTAAGCAACTTCAGGAAGGGGATGAAGGGTTTTGATGGGACCTCTGTTTATGATTTGGTGATGGTACCACATGCAGTGCACGTTGGACTGTAGCTCAGCTCTTTTGCTTCCCGATTGTCGTAACCTCATCAAACTGCCTTGCTGCTGAAAGCAGTGCTCCTGTCTAGCCAGGAATTTGTCTGCTCCTCTGTGTCGGACCTGGGATTTACATGGTGAGGAGGTTGGTTGGATTAGTGCATTGATCTCCTTGAAGTGTGAGGGATTAATTTTTTTTTTTGGTGTTAGTTTTCAGGTAGATTAGTGAGCTGATACAACTCGCCGAGTGCTTGCACTGTTGTATAATCCAAGCCAACGGAAACAGCCAGAGCTCTCACCACGCCACAGCGTGGTGTTGGGTGTCCTGATGGGATTTCAGTCTGCTTAGAGAGCAACGTGCTAAGAGGGAAGCACCTGCTGAAACCTGTCCAAAACCATCACTTGCTTTTCGTGCGAAAATTGCGTTCTATGATGAAGCTATGGTCATCTAGTAGTCTTGCTTCCCTTCACGTGGTGGAAGTAATTCAGGTGGTGGGGTGAAGTTGGTGGCCTGTTAACAGCAGAAGCAATTTATTTAACATTTGTAAATGAAACTTGGTTAATGTGAGCAGGTTTTCTTCTCAGCTTCATCCACTGCCCGTGGAATTGCAGAGTTCAGATCTTGACCCTGCCCACTGGTGTGGAATAGCTGAGGATCCGGACAGCAGCTATCAGTAGCATGGCTCCCCTTCCCACCTGCTGCTGCTCCCTCCTGCTTCTAGGAAGGGAAATAGAGCCTGGGAACGTAACCTGAGGGGAGGGAGCACAGTTCCCCTCCTCTCCTCCAAGCCAGGGGCCAAAGCCTTATCCATTTCAGCTGCAGAACTAAACTGAAACCAATGGGGAATCTGAAGCTGGAGCGTATTTCGCAGCACGATCAACTTTTGAGTTGTAAGGAATTTTGTTTGTGGCTGGATACAGAAATTAAATAGGTCAGCTATTACTACTGTTTCAAAGCACTGCAAGTGCAGAACAGAAATGGCACGAGCTGTTCTGATCTGTCGCTCTGGTATGTTAGGTTTGCTCCCAGCCCTTCGTGGAAAGGAGGTCACAAAATGTGGTTGTTCGTACCGTGCAGGGGAAAGTTTGTGAAGGCCCCTGTCGGAAGCTCCCTGACAAAAAAAAAAATCTGACCAGTTGAAAGAAACACAGCAGTTTTAATCCTATCGAGATTTGTCCCGACCTTCAAATGTAAACCGTATGCTCCGGCCCTTTATGTTAACAATTATTGTGGGTTTTTCTGTCCTGAATATTCCTGAATGTTTTTCTTTCCCTGAAGGTAAGAGGTGATAAAAGTCCTTTAGAAAATCTTGCGTCTCGATACAAAGTTTTGCTTACAAACTGACAGATCAGATAGTCGTGTAACTGAAAGGATTATCTGGTCAGACTGTATGCCCTAAAATCGCCTCTTAAGGGACTCTTGAACCTGTACCTGGTTACATTCCTGAAAATAACACAGATAATTCTTATGCGGTAGCTACTTTGAGTCACTTAATACTACAAGGTATTACCTTCTGTCTTTAGTATTTGAATGACTCCGTGAATATTTGGAAGGACATTAAATTATTTTGGCTGCACTACAACTCCCCACTGGATGATGCACTGATCACAGCAACTGCATGAACTGCACAAACAGACAGGACACGTCTTGGATTTAACCTGAGTGTTCATAGCTAGACAGATCTGTGGAAACAGGGTTATTAATTTATCTTGGATTATTGTTTTTGTTTGTGATTCCTTCCAAAAATTAGAGAAGAGTCTGGAGGGATGAGAGAGGTCGGCAGATAAGCTTTATTTTATTTCTTCAGACTGCCAGATGTTGCCTGTTCTTTCAGGTCTCCAGTGTGACTTCATTTTTCAAAGTTTATTTCGCTGTTTCCTTCAGGTGTAACTGACAGGTGCTTGCAAAGATGTCTAAAACCAACAAATCAAAGTCTGGATCCCGTTCTTCTCGTTCAAGATCCGGATCAAGATCTCGCTCACGTTCCTTCTCCAAATCTCGCTCGCGTTCTCGTTCTGTCTCACGGTCAAGAAAACGCAGGCTTAGGTAAGTGTGTTCAGCTCTGAAGTCTGCGGGTGTGACTGTGTTTTTTCCTCTGTCCTGTTCAGGTGGTTTGTCACTTAGTGCTTTTCTATATAAAGCCTTCGATTAGTTTCTAAGGACAGATAATGTCCTGTGTCTTAGGTTGTTTCCTGCCAACCTATACAGTTCTGAAGTATTTTCAGTGGACTAGGACAAGAAATTGGGACTAGTTCTTAGCACTGTCAAGACGCTTCAACTCTTAACAGAGTTACTCTTAACAGAGTTACCCTATAGCAAGTCTTTGGTGAACAGCAATTTTACTTTTTTCTTTTTAGATCTCCTTCCCCTAATAAGAGTGCTATCAGGTACAGCACAGTTACATCAGAAAGTGGATTTGTTAGCATAGCTAATTTTGTCAGGGATGCAGTCTGCAGTGAAGTTGGTGCAGCCATTTTACGCCAGGCTGTAAGAGAAGACGTCTGTACTTTCCCTCTTCCTAAAAGATATTAATAGAAGCCCATGCCAAAAGGTGTTTTTCTGTGCTCTTCTGCAGTTCTTAATTACTGCTGTATGTAACGTGATAGCATTAGGAAAAGCACAGTGGTCTAACCACACACAATCTCTGTGAAGTTCTGGTTTCCCATATTAAAGGGTGGCCGTGGTTGATGATGTTTGAAATTGCCAAATCAGGGCAAAGTACAAAAAACTTGGCATTTCATCATGACTGACAACCTGTGTACACAGAATAATTTTAGCAGATTTGAAATGCAGTTGATCAGACGTACGTTACTCCTCTGAGCGAGAGAGTTTGAGTGTGGGTTCCATAGAGCAGGGAAGGAGAGTTAGAAAGGTTCGTAGCAAAGCATGCTCCTTTGTTTTGTTAAACATCTTGGGCTTTTTTAAGCTTTTAATGTAATTGATCCCAGGCTTGAGGGGCCTTTGCGGATGTTGCATGCTTTCTCTCTTGAAAATGAATTCAGGCGAGTCTTAATGTCAATTAACAGACACTGCTGTGAAAGGTAGGGGCAATTTTTGTGTTGCTATTTCCCTGCCCCTCCTGTCAATGTACAGGAGTCAGTAAAAACAAAATTCTAGTTCTGGTTGGACAAAGTAGAAGTTAATTTCACTGCAGTTAACTTTGAGAAATCACTGATGTGCATAGTAATTGTTGTTCTTACCTCCCTGAATTGATTCTGATCTGGCCAGTTAAAGGCTCGTTCCTTCCCTGGCTATCGGGATATCTGCTTTTTTCCTTTTCTTTTAGCTGAGCATTTAGCTGTATCTGGCAAAGACGTGCTAGTTGGACTGGGTATAATGATGTTCAGCTGCTTTTTCAGTGATCTCGAATGAATAACACTTATTCTGAAAATCGTTAGTCTGTAAACACATGCAACTGTTAACAATTAAAGAGATTTTTAAAATACAGAGGCCATAATAAACATCCAGTTGGAGAGAGGAGGACATGACAAAACTAAGTTAGAGGCGGAGACTTCAGTCGAACCAAGTTCTTTGCAGAAGGAAGCTGGAATGCTGGAAAATACGTTGTCATTTGGGATTATCTGCCTTGCTGTGAAGGAACCTTGACAGTTGAAAACAAAGGCACCCTGTACAAACATGATTGTTTCCTCTGTGCTGCTGCTGAATCTGCTTCTGCTTTGTAAATAACTTTTTTTTGGAAAAGAATCAATATGGAGGGGCTTAGTACAGGCAAGTCATCTTGTATGGCATTAGGATATTCTCTGAGGTAGGTCTAACACGATGTCGTGGCACAAAAATCTCTTACTGTGTACCTGAGCATACGTCATGAAAAGTATTTTACTCTTTCTTCTGGAAGCTTACTGTTTTTTCTAAGTTGTGTTGCTCTGTTGGAGTCTGCCTACTGTTTCTTGCTTTCTTGATGACTTTTTCATTTTTAACTATTGCAAAATGGTGCGTGCTTTAGAGCTGGAGCAGAGTGTTAGCTGCTTAGCTACAGGGGGTAGCAAAGTTGGGAGAATTGTCATTACTGGTGGCATTTATTTTGCATAGAACTTACTGTATTTTTTTAAAAGGATTTCTTGTAAATAGTCTCTGCAACTTTTGGAATGAAAGTTTCTTGCTGTAAACCTTTCTGAAATGATAGAATAGATTTTGGAAGCAGCATACAACAGGTCCCTGGCTGGTAATTAGTAACAAATGCAGCAATGCTCTGAAAACGGGAGCGTTCTCAGTGCTTGCGACTAGGATTCCTTCTAAATTGTTCTTGCTGTCTGTTTCTGTGCTTTTCCTCCTTATCGTTATGATTTGAATGAGGAGGTGTCTCAGGTAAGTTGCATAGGCTTTCTGGTTGTTTGAGGCAAAAGATGAAGCCTGTGCTTAAATTATCATTAATTTGTTTGATAGCAATGACTGTAATGTATTTGATAGGTGGAAAAAATAGAAATAAAATACATTTCTTACTGCCCGCACGTACTTCAATGTTTTGGGACTTCTAATGGCAGCTTTGCATTGCCTTGTGTGTGGTGGTTTGGGATGTGAACAGAGAGGGGGCAGCAGAGTTGTGTATTGCTGCTCTGTAGAAGACATACGTGTCTACTGGAGCGTGTTTTATAGGGTCTGTATGGGTCTCTTTTAACATAGGGAGGGAGTGTGGAAACCGTTTTAACAAATATTACGTACTTAAATTTCATTTTGAAAAATATTTCTTATTTAATTCTACTAGTTTGGACACTTTCTCTGTTTTAAAAGCACAATTTGCTAAAATCTCAGACGTTAAACAGAGTTTTGTGTTTTTCCAACAGCTGGGAAATACTTGCTCTAAAGCTGGCACTTAAACCTGAGCTACACTGGGGCTTCTGAGCAGTTACACAGCAGCAGTGTGTAATGTTCCAACATTTTAACGGGAGAGACTGTTGAAACAATTATCCCTTAACGTTTTGTCCTTTCAATCAGTCATCTCACAGGGTTTTTGCTTGTCTTGGATCCAGTTCCGTTCTTTATACGCACAGCTGGCGCTTTCGTGCTGTGAGCGGAGGCAATGCTGGACGGCGCCATCTCGTGGCACCGGGCTGGAGAGTGGCTGCCTCCCTCTGCAGTCCTGCTCGTTTGGAGTTCCAGCTTCCTAACTGTGGCAACTGGCTCACCTTTTGAAACTTGACCTACAGAGCAGTGTGCCATCTGCGCCCCTCCTGCTCTCCTCGTGCTGAGGTGTTGCAATTTGTTTAACTTACCTGGCACAGAAGTGGGATTTCATCTTGATCATCAATTTCAAAAGTGTTTGAGAACTGAGGGACATGGGAGAGGGAAGATAAGGCTTCAAATAAAAAGTTAAGAAAAAACTTTTAAAATGCCTTTTTTCCTTTTTATCAGTTCTAGGTCTCGTTCAAGATCATATTCTCCATCTCATAACAGAGAAAGGAACCATCCAAGAGTCTATCAGAACCGTGATTTCAGAGGTCATAACAGAGGATACAGGAGACCGTATTATTTTCGTGGCCGAAACCGAGGGTTTTATCCATGGGGCCAGTATAACCGAGGAGGATATGGCAATTACAGGTCTAACTGGCAAAATTACCGCCAAGCGTATAGCCCTCGTAGAGGGAGGTCACGCTCTCGTTCACCCAAGAGGAGGTCTCCTTCACCAAGGTCTAGAAGTCATTCTAGAAATTCCGATAAGTCATCTTCTGATCGGTCAAGGAGGTCTTCCTCTTCTCGGTCTTCCTCAAATCACAGCCGAGTTGAGTCTTCCAAGCGTAAGTCTGGAAAGGAGAAGAAGTCATCTTCCAAGGATGCCCGGGCATCTCAGGCTGCAGGAGATAATCAAGGGGATGATTCTAAGGAGCAGCCGTTTTCGGGAGCGGCAGCTCAGGATGTCAAGGCATCTGAGGGATCAAAACCATGGCAAGATATGAGCACCTATGGGACAGGTTCGGCGTCACGAGCTGCCGCGCCTGAGCTTAGCCCGAGGGAACGCAGTCCTGCGTTAAAAAGCCCTCTCCAGTCGGTTGTGGTGAGGCGTCGTTCTCCTCGGCCGAGTCCGTTGCAGAAGTCGAGCCCTCCGCTTTCCAACCCGTCGCAGCTGAGCTCTTCTTTGCAAAGCAGCACCTCCTTTCAGGCGGGCTCTCACCAGAGTCCGTTTGACCATGGCTCGGCAGGCTTGAGCCCGACGAGGAAGAGCCCTGTGTGCAAAAGTCCAACGCCAATCGGTTCAATTTACAGTACCTCTCAGAAGGAGGAAACCACAGCTCCCGGAGGAGGAGCCTTCTCAAAGAGGCAAGTGACGCGTTTCTCTCTGTGGCAGGGTGTTTTGACAAGCCAGCTCGCATGTGTAGGCGTCCCCACGAGCACTGCAGCAGTTCTCAGCCTGTCTGCGGGCTCCAGCTGGAACAAGGTGCCCGTGTGTGCAGGGTGCTAGGTAGCTGTGGGCATGGTACAGCCTCGGTGGTGGAACAAAACGCAGACCTAGCCCCGTGGTGCAGGAAGTTGGGGGTCGTTTTCTGATTTAACTTGGCTAGTTCTAGCAGTTGTTAGTTCCCTGCAAAACTGTTTATAGTGCATGAACGCTTGAAATGAAGATGTGCCTAGTGAGATTTTCTGGCAGCCTAACAGCATGCACTGGAAACTTGCATTTTTAAGTAATTTACTTTTCGGTTAAAGATTTTTTTAAGTAGTGTATTCTTCAATTACATTAGGCATTATAAAATCAAAGTCAGTCTTGCTGCATGGCCTGCTGCAAGCAGCCGAGGGCAGTTGTAGTTCTGAAGCTTGTGCCTGTGTATGTGGGTGGTATGATGAACACCGAAGTCATCACTGAAATTAAGAGGCAAGCACCAAAGTCATCACTGAATTAAGATACAACCTTCTATAGGGAAGGAATCAATTTACCACGTTTGTGTTTGCTGGGTTAGTCCACTGCGATTTCTGCCTTAAGGTGGTGCTTTCTTTTAACAGATATGGCAGCATTCACAGGTGCTTTAAGTTTATTCCTTTTAAAGTTATTTTGGACTATCCTATATCAAGGATGTATGAACTTTAAAAAGGAAAAAAAAAAAAACCAATGTAACTCTGGTTTGGGCTTTTCAGAGCATTGAACTAACGTCCTTGGGCATTACTGCTTTCTCCTCAAAGCTAGGGTTTTGCTTAATGATTGCTTTAAAACCTAGTTCTGATGCTTGAAACTAGCTTATGATAAATTGTTGTTCTTACTAAATGTTTTGTCTTCTCCCAGCAAAATATTCCTCACTGTTAACCTTTTTGCTTTTATTTGTATTTACAGTCTGTCATGAAATATTTAGCTTACCTATGAAACTTGCATCCAAAATTTGAAGTAGCTTTTGAGGCTTTTATTTCCAGTGTGTTGTTTAAAGCAGAACAGCCCAGTTTGAAAGTTTTGATGTGTTGTTCTCCTGAAGCAGGTTTGTAAGTAAATAAACTGATTGGGTAAGATGCTACTATTTTCCTTAAAATGAATCTGTGGGTAAGTGTATTTTTTACTTGCTTTTAAGCCTCATTTCATCAGTTATGCATATCCATTTTCTTCTACATTTATTGAATTTATTGAGAAGTAAAAATCTAAAATCCAGGCCGAGAAATCTGCTTTACATTTTAGTTATTTAGGGCCTAGAGACAATCTTTTGTACGTGCATATCTCAGTGTTCTCTAAGATTTGACTGCTTTCCACTGAAGTATTAACCTCTTTGATTTTTACTAAGAGAACTGTTGTAATGTGTCTTCTGTGAACAGGTATCTGGAAGAGCAGAAGACTGAGAATGGGAAAGACAAAGAGCAGAAAGTAACAAATGTTGAAAAGGAAAAACCTAAAGAAAAAGGGAATTTCTCTGAGTTGGGATCAACAGATGGAAAGGCAAAATCTGATTCCTATACATCCAAAGCAGACTCTGAGAAGGGATACCGTGGCAGTCAGTCGCCCAAGCGCTACAAGTTCCGGGATGACTTTGACAAGCTAAAGGCACCGGAGTTCCACAAGGAAAGTCACTATGGCAAAGAGGAAACGGATGAGCAGGAGAAGAAAGATAAGACAAAGGGCCGAAAAGATTCGGAGTTTGATGATGAGCCCAAATTTATGTCTAAAGTGGTAGCGACGTCAAGTAAAAGTCAGGAAGAGGAGAGGCAAGGAAAATGGGAAGGCGTGGTGTTCTTGCCACCTGGAAAGGAGAAGCAAAGGAAATCTGATGAAGCGGAGGAGGAAAGCTATTCTGAAAGATCAAAAAAAGAAGAGAGGCCAGCATCCAAGAGAGCTGAATCAGGTCACAGGGGCTTTGTTCCTGAAAAGAATTTTAGAGTGACCACTTATAAAACAAGCCAGGAAAAAAGTTCTTCCCCACCACCAAGGAAGACTTCAGAGGTAAAGGAAAAGCCAGCAACGAAAGGAGATGGGCTAGCTCCTGGCAAATCCTCCTTTTCCATTACTCGTGAGGCCCAGGTCAATATTCGAATGGATTCCTTTGACGAAGATCTTGCACGGTGTGTATTTGCGATAGTTTTGGGCAGGTTAAATAGTGATTTTGGCTGCCTGTTTGTCTTCTTGAGATCTTATGTTCCTCAAATCTGAGAAAGGCTACGTAATACCGTATCACAATTTGTATTGTATCAGTGTTAGAGATGAAATTTTTTCTGGCCTTAGAACACTTATGGGATCCATTTGTGTGGCAGGAGGTTGGAGGGGTTGCCAGTTTGCAGATAATGTGTAGCACAGAGGTTAAAAAACTTCCTCGTTTTTTTCCAACTAGATTAATTTCAGATTGTAAATGTTTCTACATCAGTTTTTATGCTGCACCAGCCTCTGGAAAGAGTCAAGTACTTGGTGACTTCTTGCTTCTAGAAGTTTGTGATACAGTAAAACTACAGTGCTGCTTAAATGACATTTCTTCTGGAGAGCATTTATGCGTATTCTCAACGTAGCATTACTGAAACTCTAGGAAGCTCTGACAGACACTTAGGCATTGTTTTGAGAAATCTTAAGGCAGTAAAAAGTTGCTCCAGAAAGCACACTTGTACAGCAGTAGCCAGTAAATGTTAATATACCACGTGGGATGTTAGAGGTTAATCTCGAATTTAGGAACAGTAGCAGAGGATTATAGCCAGCTAGTGGGGTGGGAATGAGCTTGTGTTTCATAGCTGTCAGGGTTTGATATCTCTGCAGCCCTCCAAGTACAGAGCAACAAGTGATCTGAATTAGTACAGTAACTTAGATTAGTGTATTTTAAAGATACTTAAATAAGCAATTAGCTTGTGCAATTTAATGTTATTACGTTACTTCATAGCATTACATAAAAATTCTTCTACTTTGATCTTCTGAAACAAACTGCTTCCCTTGTTCTACTTCATGTGGTCTGTTTTCTCTAGTCCAAGTGGCATACTGGCTCAGGAACGCAAGCTGTGTCGTGACCTTGTGCATAGCAACAAAAAAGAGCAAGAATTTCGTTCTATTTTTCATCATATTCAGTCTGCTCAGTCTCAACGGAGTCCTTCTGAACTGTTTGCTCAACACATAGTGACTATAGTCCATCACGTAAGAGGTGGGTCAAAGTCCCTGTATCCTCAGATGAAGGTTCACTCCCCCCCTCCTTGCCCAGACAAGTGATTTTCATGTACTCTGGTTAATGCTCAGAGCTGTTCTCCAGCAGATATGCGATAGATGAGGATAGCAGCTGATGGTCATGTAGTCGTGGAATTATTTAGTTGGAGGTGATTCCTGGAGCCTAGCTCAGCCTCCTGCTCAAAGCAGAGCTAGCATGCAGGTTGGATCAGGTTGATTTGGGTTGTGTCCAGTTGAATCTTGAAGAAAAGAGAGAGACACCACTTCCCCTCTGCTCGTACATCACCTACTCCAGCACCCCAAACAATCCCGATAACTTTCTACATTCGCCAGTTTTGAGCTCTGTTTCATTGAACAGCCTAAAAGTCTAGCTTTATCCAGAGACAGCCTTGCAAGTACCAGTTGCCTGCACACCCACCTCGCCATTTACATTAAAAAAAAATTCTTCTGGAAAGGCAGAAGAGGTGTTCTCGCTTTTGCCTGAACAATATTCAGGGAGACTGTGGCTTAGAATTTGTATATTCTGTTGATTTGTGTATATTTACCTAAATCATGTCTGTAAAGTGAGGTCACATGCCATTAATTTCAAGAGTAAGTTGCCTGAGTGAATTGTTAATTTCAAGAGTGAAATTGAAATTTGTCAGCAGTGTAGAGTTGCTCATGTGTGTGCTTCATGTGTCCTGCAACTGAATTTGACCAAGCTGTGGGACTGATGCGCTCTTTCTGTTTACAAAAATGGTGTTAACATTGACGTTTGCTCAACCACCCCACAGAGCATCACTTTGGATCGTCAGGAATGACACTGAATGAACGCTTTACCAAATACCTAAAGAAAGGAATGGAACAAGATGCAGCTAAAAACAAAAAGAGCCCTGAAATTCACAGGTTGGTGGCATTGCAGGGGGATTTCGTGTTTCCTTCTCTTAAACTGGAGTCATTCTGGAGTAATTCAAGAATAGGAGAGAATGGGTGGATCTGTACCTAGTTAAGAAAGTCGTGCAGTATGGCTTGCGTGTTAGAGTTGTGTCTAGTCTCCTACCCAGCCTTTGACAAGACAAAGGAAGTTAGTGAGTAAATCCTTGAAGGACAGAAGTGATGTCTTGGTGGAAGAGGAGAGGGGATGTCTTAGTCTATCGTTTGAATTCCTTACGTTTTAGACTTAATATCTTTTAGATGGACTTGCAGCAGCTTGCTAATGTTACTGGGTAAGCATATGGGAATATGAAAACTTTTTTAAAAAAAAAGTTTGATCGTGCATCGTTTATAGGTGTTTTCTTAATGTTATAAAGTTCTGGTTTTAAAAAGACTTGCATTTATGTTTTATCATGTTGCATTCTTCCTTGTATTTTTCTCAGTCCTTTTGTCCACAGCTGAAAGAGTGATTGGACAGTTATTTATTGAAAAATAGCTTGACATCAACAGACCTATTCATGAATCTTAAGTCGCTGTAAAGTAGCTTCAGCAAAAATGGAAAAAATGAGGAGTTTTAAATAGATTTGGAAACATTGGCCTGTCTGCTTTTAAGTGACATTTGATGTAAAAACTTAATCTTGTTTGTAAGATGACTCTTATCTTTCTTTTAGGAGGATAGATATTTCTCCCAGTACTTTTAGAAAACATGGATTCTCTCAAGAGGAAACGAAAAGCTCCAGAGATCCTGGCTTCAAGGTGAACTGTTACTCTGATTAGTTTAATTCAACAAAATGAGTGCATTGGGCATGAACTTAACAGTGATGTTTTTGTTTAAATTACTCTCTACTTAAGTTTGTGTTTTTCTTTTAAGGATGGGCATAATTCTAAAAATGAACTACAAAGGGTTAATTTTTATTAAAAATGTATCAACAACCTTTGTGAAGTGGTTAGACTATGGTAAATGACCCCAAAGTCAATTGAGGTGAGCTTGAGAAAAAAGAGAGGATTTTTGGAACAAGTGCCCATGATGAGAGAAGAGACTTTTTGTGATATTTTTCTGCTTGTAAGTATTATTAAATCAATTGTATACATGCGATATTTCCAACCATGTTTTCAAAAAGACATGCATGTCAAAAAGAGGAAAGTAAAACTAAATACTTATCTAAACAAGATACACTATTAAGCAGATTATAAATTTTGTTCTAACAACTTACTGTACCATTTCTGTTGATTGCTGTTACTTTAACATTCAGCACCTGTTTGAGTAGATCCAGACCATTTGGAATTTAGTGTGTTAGCTTTTCTGAGTAGATCAATGTTAAGCCATCGCACGTACTGTAAACGATCATTAAAGTGGCTTAACTTAATGTTTGGGATTTTAAACTTTGTTTATTCACCTTCATACATATTTACGTTGAACGTTGAAGAGATTTTAAACAGTCCTGCTGAAACCTTACTTGTTTCATATTTGTTTTCGATTTTTTCCAAACACACTTGTGGCTTGACATGGACGATGGTGAGATGGATTTGATGGGCCTGAACTCTGAGCATCAGCTTGGCAGAGTGTATTATAAACGTGGTTTCCAAACAGCTCGCCAGCCTTCCGTGAAACAGACGTGCCCTCACAAACCCAAATAGGTGTTTGCTGTACCACATAAGGGAGCTGCTGCTGATTTTGTCACTTATCTGTCATCCATCGTGTTGGGAGCAGTTTTATTCTCAGAGTAGAAATTAAAGCTCTTTGCCTGGGGAAAGTAGAAGAGCAAAAAAAAAACAAAAACAAAACAAAACGTCTGCTCCCACTCCTGCGTTATTTGACATTTTTATTTAAACAAAAAAGTGTTTAGAAACTCATGTAAGTAAAAAATTTAATAGCTAGAGAATTACTAATCCTTTTGTATTTAATTCAAGACGATTAATCTGATTTATGTTGCATATCAAGTAATACAGTTCCCAAGATAAGTAAATGAAGTGTAAATGTGTAAATGAAGTAGCAATCTCTGGACGCAACAGTGGAGGCTGTATGTTGCTAGCAGCATTGTGCACAGGCTTCCCACTAAAGAACCGCTGTTAAATGTTTGTCAAAACCACAGCCACTGTCAATTTGCTGCTCGTGTGTGCAGTCAGAGCAGAAGTTCATCGAAGAGTCATGGGTCTTAAAATATACACAGTAACACAACTTGACATTTTCTAGAGAAAATCGTTTAAGCAGCAATTTCAGTAGAACTCAAGCATAAGTGGATTTTTTTTTAGTTAGCTATTTAAAAGTAAAAATCTAGTTTTGCGTTTTTTTCAGCTTCTTTTTCTTTGTGAATGCCAGGTAGCTGGCATTAGTAGATTTGCTAGGCTTATGTGGAGAAACACGTGCCATCTGTGGTGACTTCTTGGCATCTTTCACGTGGTGCCTTCTGGTCGAGGGGCAAGCAGCGCTGTAGGTGATACCTGCCACAGAGCAGATCTTCTTGACAGATGTGTTAAAGATCAGTGGGATGTTGATATTCCTCCAAAGAACCTTGATCACTGCATTTTGGTGGCCTCTGTCTCTTAACTCTTTGATTAGCAATCACTCTTAGCTGTTTGCCACTTGGAGACACCTTTTGCTTCTCAAGTTTTCAGACCTGGTGATTACAAATTCCTTCCATGCTGCTAGATGATATGTCAGCAGGGTAGTGAGCGTGCTGCTGTTCGGTGACAAACGTCCACAGGCTGCTAGAACTGCAGCATGCCAAAAATGCCTGACACACAATCAGATGGATTAGATTTCCAAGTTGTTCTCACCTCACTGGCTGTGGTGTATACAATAAGTGTCAGCCTCTGTGTTTCTCCCTCCCTATTACCAGGCTGTGCTAATGCTGTTTAAAAGAAATGAAAAGTTAAAAACAATGCTCTTGATGTAGGAAAATTGAAATCTGTGCATTATTTTACATCTTAAAATGGATTAAGTATTGATTAGCATTCAGATAAATTCCTGTTCTCCAGAAGTCTGTGCAGTCAGTAGCAAAGTAATGGTGCTGAAGTAGTGCGCTGTAAATCTGTGTGTTAAACTCTCCCCTTCCCTGCACTTGTAGGCTGAAGGGAAATATAAGGACGACCCTGTTGACCTGCGCCTTGATATCGAACGCCGTAAAAAACATAAGGAAAGAGATCTTAAACGCGATAAATCCAGAGAATCAGTGGACTCGAGAGATTCAAGTCACTCAAGGGAAAGATCAACTGAGAAAACGGAGAAATCTCACAAAGGCTCAAAGAAAAAGTATGTAGGAAACCTAATAGCCATTTCCTTCTGCATTTCATATTTCTGCTATTAAAGTTGGAGACAACATCACGTATATATAGTTGTACACCTGTTGACATAACTGCTGCAGTGGCGTGAATTATTCCTCTGCGTGTCTTCTCGATACCATTGTATCTGTCTGAAACGCTAAATAACTGTTAAAGGTAAATGAGAAGGCTTCGTATGTCAGAATGGGTGAGTCACTTTTTCTTCTTGTTCCAGTTACAGAAAACAGCAATGTTTAAATGACTTTTCTTTAAGTTTAATCCTTTTCTATTAGAGAATTTTAGTCAAATGGAAAAAATTACGCTATCTGTAAGTGAATGTCTTCCTCCTAGAAAGGAGACCTAGAGGAGAAGGGAATACTACTGGTCTCAAATTCATGCTTATCTCGTAATTGGAGGTATAAATACCTTAAAAGCAGCAAGGTTGTGCCAGAGAAGACTTGGGACCTGTGTTAGATCTGCATGTTGTACCTGATCTTAAGGTGTTAATATGGCTTTTCTTTTTCATAGTAGGAGAATGAAACCATTGCATTGATGGGGGAGTGATAAATAATTCTGTAGCAAGCAGGTTACTTCTAAGTTATGAAGCCTGTTGATGTACCCCTGACCTTAATTTCCTATCACTGAAACAGGAAACACCGAAGGGTGCGTGAGAGATCCAGATCCAGCTCGTCATCGTCACGGTCCTCTCATTCAGTCAAAGCAGAGGAATATCCAGAGGAGACTGAGGAGAGGGAGGAAAGCTCCACAGGCTTTGACAAGTCCCGGCTGGGGACTAAAGAATTCACAGGTCCAAATGAGAGAGGAAGAGCTAGAGGGACCTTTGTAAGTATCCCACCCAGAGTATCAATTGCTAAAGCAGTCAAGAAGCACCTACTGTTTATTGTTCTTCCACAGTTAAAGCATACGGTAAAGGAGAAGCCCCAAAGGTGTGGTCTGGCTGTGGATGATGAGCCAGAATGTGATCACTCCGTATCTCAAGCGCTAACCAAGGGTGTTGACAATATAGCCTGGGCGGTTGAACTCAAGCTGTATGGAGCAGAATCAAGCCTGGAAGCTTTTGCTCATTAGTAATTGCTGAGCAGCCCTGATGGGCAGCATAATGTGCATCAGTCAGTTTGGGTTTGGCTACCAAAATGACTCATCTGGTTGTAACCTTGCCTGTTGTTTGCAAATTTTGTGCCTTGGTTACATTCAAGTCTTACAGCTTGGTGCCCCTGAAGTCAGCAGGGAGCTGGGGGGCACTGCCACCACAACCTTTTTATTTTTCTTCCGTGTTTTGCTGTTACAGCAGTTCAGAGCAAGGGGGAGAGGATGGGGCAGAGGCAACTTTTCAGGAAACAATAACAGCAACAGTGGTGGCAACAATGACTTCCAGAAGAGAAACAGAGATGAGGAGTGGGATCCAGAGTACACACCGAAGAGCAAGAAGTACTACTTGGTATGTGTCTGAAGTACTAAAACTTGTATAAATCCACCAGGTATCTGGTCTTAAACGTTTCTAATCTACCAGCTTACGGCTTCATGTGCTGCTTCCTCACCAGAAGCTTACGGCTCGTCTTGAGTTTGTTACTGTTCATTTGAGAATAGTTGGCCATTATGTGAAATGAAATCCTGAAGGCTGGTTAAAGACCCCGTGTTTCACAGTAGTGCAGAAAAAGCAGCTTAAATCTGTTAGACTGTGTTGCAGATGGCCTACACTTCTTGGTTCTTCCATCCCCGTTCAGAGTTCAGCTTCTGGATGGGTTAGCACTGTTCCTTTTCACTTCTGATAAGTCTGCCGTACTAACAGGCATTTATCTGGGAGAATCCTGTCTGAACGACCCTTCTTTGAAGAAAGGAAAGTTTAAACACACACAGACTTCTTTTTCTCTTCCTGATTTGGGGTACCTGAGTCTTTTCATTAAATAACGCTGTGTTTCAGTCTTGCAGCTCAAACAAGAAAGCCTTGATTTTACCTTACTTCATTTTTTCTGATCTTGTTGAAGGTAGAATTGTAATTTGTTTTGGTGTCCAGTCTCTAGCCTGCATTTTACATACAGAAATGGATCAGTTTGAGCCCAGCAGCGTGGTTCATAGCAGCCTGTACCAATTGTAGTGATGGGTTGCCATGCACAAAGAGAGCCCGTGTGGCACTTGTGCATTGCTGCCTTCATCTGCTGTTTTCTTCCCCCAAACAAGCCAGTACTTGTGTCTAGAGGGCAGTATTCACTGTGGCATAAATCTGGTTGGTGCTGCAGGGCTGATATTACCAGGCAGTGTTTTCCTGCTCCTCTCACACCGAGAGCAGTCAGTCTGTTTCAGCTGATGTCATTGCCTTCTCCCCGTGCAGCACGATGACCGGGAGGGCGAAGGTGCGGAGAAGTGGGTGAACAGAGGCCGTGGTCGGGGTGCTTTCCCCCGAGGACGAGGTCGCTTCATGTTCAGGAAGTCGAGCACCAGCCCCAAGTGGGCTCACGACAAATTCAGCGGCGAAGAAGGAGAAATCGAGGATGACGAAAGCGGAACAGAAAACAGAGAGGAAAAGGACAACTTACAGTCGACAACTGAGTAGCCGCAGTCTGCATGTTTCCGGGGAGCCCTGGCGGGAGTGGAGGGGTTCAGCATGCTAGTGATGGAGATCGTCAGGGCGATCCTGAAGAGCTGAGCAGAGCCCCAGAGAGGAGCTCGGAAATAATCCCGAAGTTAACTGCATTTTCAGAGTTCAGCCTCCCTAAGTGTGGACTAGAACTGATAAATCATATGCTTGGATCCGCTCATGGAGTATACCTTCCCAAAGACTTACCTTCTGGACTGAATAAGGTCAAGTACTGGGTGAGATCCTAGATTTTCTCTCTTGTCTGTGACCTTATTGAATGGTCGGTTAAATTTTTTTTTGGTAACAGGCTTTGAAGACGATGTGGATTTCGGTTTGTGCCCATCTTACCCCAGTAGTCTTGACACTTTTTGTTTCTCTTTTATAATTTGAAATAGCAAAGGTCGGGATTAACTCGCCAGTTCAAATTTTTCTCCCCTATTGTGTATTCAATTTTTTAAATTCATACTTACTTATTTTAGGCCTTTACGTATGTAGTAACATCAATTAAATGATAATTTTTGGAAACTATTTTTGGTTCTTATAAATAAGAAACAATGAAGCATGTGAATAAACATCTAAATGTTAACTTGTTGGGACCAAACTGCTATGGTTTTTTTAAAAACATTTTTTATGTAACAGTTGTTTTAGGGCCTTTTAAAAACAATTGTTTTCCTTTTATGTTGAAAGTTACCGAAATTAGCATGGTTTAAAAAAAAAAATTACACCCTACTTTTCATCACTGTTTGTGTACAGCGTTAGGCCTGGTGTGTGCTGGAGCCCCAAACTGCTTGTAGGCATTTTGTGTATCCTCTTTGCAGCTGGTTGTGAACTCGAGTGCTCTTTCCAAGGTAACATAGTTTTCTAAGAAACTTCAGAATTCTACTAGGTTTAAAAAAAAAAAATATAAAAGGAAAGATGAGAATTTTTCAATATTTTTTATTAATCTTTTTATAAAAACAAAAGGCAAACCCCTCCTGTGCTGGCTAAGGATGGCCGTTATGATGCATTTCTTTTTACCTTCTACTTTAAACAAAAAAAGAAGTACTCTGAAGAAGTTTGCAGATAGTTGTGGCTGAGTCAGTGAGCCTTGGTAGCAGGAGAGGCATGTCCACGCACCGACGCTGAGTGTGCACGTGCTGTAAAGACACCGCTCTCCCTGTCCTCACCACCTCTGCCTTCCCTCCCCCAGGACTGCTGTGCTCATCCCTCCCCACACACCAACTAGAGTTTGGTTTGTTTTGACTTGAACAGTTCCTGTTTAGCAACCCCCTCAAGTTTGTTTATGCAAATAAAATACAATAAAATGAGTAGTAGGTGTAACTCTGCTTCGTTTTGTGGTCTGAGTTTGGGGCTCCCTCTGTCACCAGCCATTTGCCTTCGGAATTAACTGGTGGAGCCGAAAGAACCAAAGGGCTTTGGCCAGCCTCAGGGTGGAGCTGCAGAAGAGTTGCTGGGAAGAGCAGCTTTAAAACATGGTCCCAGAGGAGAAATTAGCCTAGGCAGCAGTAATGAACAGCAGTAATGAAAGAGGAAGCTCAGGCTGGGGCCTGTGGGGCTGCCCCCGCTGTTGAAAAGCAGCAGTTGCAAGCAGTTACTCTCCTCTAACACTCGAGGTTCCTGTTTTATACGGCTCTCCAGCTAGGGAACTTTGCACGTGGAAGCAAGTGGAAAATCTCCTTGCAACGCAGCTGAGGCAGGAGCGGATCCCTGGAGTTATTCCTGCAGGAGCTGTCAGGGCAGTGCATGGGAGGGTGGCCACTTTTCTTACTCTAGCTTCTGGCCCTAGCTGTGATCCTGGTAGGTGCAGGAACCCGGCACGTGGGTGTTTTGTGCCATCAGCCTGACCTGCTTTTTAAGTTAGTAGCTAAAAGCTAATTTCTGTGTGTGCCTGAAGCATTGTTAGTTGTCCCTTGGGAGCAGCGGAACGAGCAGCTCAGCCCTGGCCAAGACTCTGGAGGCTGAGGCAAAGCTGCTGCCTTCCTTTTGCCTTCCTGCCGTGCTCTGCTTGTTGCTCGGGGCCCGAGGGCTTTCCCTGTGCCATGAGGGCAGGGGCTGAAGCCCCTCAGCCCCGCAGAGCAGTGGGGGCTGCTTTGTGCTCCTCTCTTCTCCCCCTTCTTTCCTCGGTGGAATCTTGTCTGCCCATCCAACATCCATCTCAGAGAGGCAGGGAGGAGCCCGAGGTCTTCGTTTTCAAGCCACCTCGTAGCAAAGCAGTTGTTAGACCTTTAGCCGTGTGTGAGCAGTAGTCGCGTGGGAGAAGGAAGCAAGCGATAAAGCCACAGGCTGACTGCAGGGGCTGCACGCAACAGGCACATCCACACTCCCAAACTGAACTCCTCACCCAAGATCCCACCTCCTGGCACCCCTGTTCCATGCCAGCACAAACCCTGAAAGCTTGGCAACTGCTGATCTACGAAACCAGTCGTTGCATTTGCTGTGCCGTTCCGTACAAGTTTTTCTATTGCTGCCACCTCAAAGGAAGGTAACGGCTCGCTGCACTCCTTGGGCAAGATGTGCGGGGTGGGGTGCTGGTTAGGGGGTCTGGGGTGAGTCTAGGGGTCTGCCTGCAATGCGGAGGGGCGTTCCTAGTGTGTGGGGGTTAGAGGGGTGTGGGTTAATGGTTCGTGTTTCCCTCCGTGCTTGAAATCGAGCCCTTGTGCCAACTCGGACAAAAGCTGCCCTGTATTCACTGCTCCTTCAGCCTGAACGGGCAAACCCAGGGGCGAGACCACACGTCCCCCTTGGTGCTGGTCCTTGGGCCGGCTGCAAACAAGCCTCTCCTTTTACCTTCGTTCAGCATTACCAATTCAAAGGGATTTTAAAGGAATATTCAGCTGGTGGGGCCGGGACCAGCGGGGAGCCCTTGGCCCTGCTCCCCCTTTCCGGCCGTTGCGCTCTGCAGCGGGACTCCAGACCACGAGCCTCGTGCGCTCGCGGTTTGTGGGTTTTGGCCCCTCTGTGGTTTAGCTTTCACTTCCCCCTCCATGCTGAAGTTACAGGGAGAGCCGCGAGGCGTCGAGCGGCCGTTGGGGCGCACGGAGCCTCCTGCCCTCACCTCGCTCCCGGGTCTGCAGCGGGACCGGGTCGGCCACAGCTGGCGCAGGCAGCTCGGGTAGGGGCAGGCAGGTTGCTGCTGGCTGTTCGCGTGCTCCCTGCTGGGCAAGGAGGCAGGGCTGGGTGATAAATCCTCTGTCTGCAACGACAGAGGGTTGGTTCCTTCTGCTCGTCAGATAAACCGGCCCCGCGGCCGGAGCCCCAGCCCTGCGCTGACCCAAACGCGCGTTCCCCAGCCCGTGCTTGCAGGACAGCGGTGGTGGGAGGCTTGGGGCAAAATCCCTCCTGCTCCTGGGCAGCAGCTCCCAGGGGAGGTGGCGAATTGCCCCCAGGGACAGCGAGTGTCCAGCAGTAAGGGCAGGATGGAGGCCAAAGCGGTGCCTGCACGTCAGCACCCAAAAAGTGACCGGGTGCCCGTTGCTCGCCTCACCCCAACACGCCTGCACCGGGCGGGTGCTGACCCAGCGCCGCTGCCTCCTGGGCTCCTTGCGCTCCGCCCCTGCTCCCTGCTGCCAGCCCCTGCACAAACCTGGCTCTGTCCTGCCCGGCCTCAGTGCAGACACCCCGGGGGAGGCCGGGGAGTGGGGATGAGTCCCATGGGTCGGGGCAGGGCTGAGCTCGCCCCGCTGCAGGGCCCGGAGGCGGGTGCAGAGGTTTTGTTGTACCAAAGCTTGCTGCTGGCCTCCAACACTGCTGGGAAGCGCTAGGGGAGCCCACAGGGTTACTCCTGCCTCTTTTGAGCCTAAAACGTAATTGGTGCCTGCCTCAGCTTCCCCAGCAGCACCGGGGCCAGGGCAGGACAGCCCCGTGGTTTTAACTCCTGCTCCCTTCCTCTCCCCGACCCTTTCCGCGTGGCGGTTTCCTGACCTCTCTTCGTGGCTGCATTACTCCAGCCTGCTGCTCGCTGCTCCCCGGCCCCCATCACAAAGCCACCCGGTCACTTTAGGCCTCCCCAAGGCCACCCCCCTGCACCAGGGGTGTGAGCGGGGCCCTGCTGAGCAGCTCCCACCAGGGGACCCCATCGCACGGCTGCAGCCCTGGGGCCCCCATTCCCTTCCGCACCCCGACGCCGAGGTCACCGCGCTGGGAAGCAGCTGCCCAAGCCCTTCCCGGTGGCACAGGCGAAGGTGGGTGGGGGGCTCCATGCTGGAGCTTAGGGGGATTTGAAATGGCTTGGTGCTGCCTGGGCTGGCCCCCGTGCCCATTTGGGGCAGGGGGAGCAGGGTCCCTTGCACCCCAGCGGGTTTTCTCCTGCAGGAAGAGCCGCGGCCAGTAACACGGCACCCAGCAGCCCTCCTACCTCTGGAGCTGGGGACTGCTGGGGGTGCAGGGAGCTGGGGAGGGGCTGGGGGCTGCAACATCCCGGTGAGTCCCCTCCTGCCCTTCCTGGAGCCACACCTCTGCCAGGAGCTGTTCGACTACACCCTGGAGCTGCTGCTGTGGAGGGGAGATGTCGTCCGGGTCCCCTACAAGGTGAGGCGATGCCGGCCTGGGACACAGCATCCCGTGAGCCTGGCCACGGCGGCTTTTGGGCCTTGGGCACCTCCAAGCCGTACGGAGGGTGCCAGGTGGGTGGCAGCAGCGGGGCTGGTTGTGCCGTGGGGCAGGAGGAGCCCCCACGGGGTGCCAGGGATGTGGCATGGACCAGCACCGCGGTGCTCAGCACTTCGACTTCCTTCCCCGCGCGGAGCCGATTTCCTCCAGCGTCACGTGCGCGGCGCGGGGCTGGGGCGGCCGGGGGGGAGCCTGGCACGGCGCTGAGCATCACGGCCTGGGGGGCAGCCCCATGCCGGCAGGTAGGATGGGGTAACCGCGGCTCTGCGTCCATCCCAGCGGCAGCTTCAGGCACCGCCAGCCCCGCGCCGCTGGGAGCGACGGTGCCCGGGGCCTGGAGAGCATCTCCCGTGCCGTCGGGGCTGGGCGCCCTCGTCCCTGTCCCCGTAGCCCCACACGGGGCTTGTGGCTGCAGTGACCTTGGGATGGACAAAGCCCGTGGGCGGTTTTCCTGCCCACGAGGCCCCAGAGCCAAGCGACGCGCTGGTGGTGGCGGGGACCCGGTGGCCCCAGGGCTACCGGCCCGTGACGGGGACAGGGAGGCCCACGGGCACGTGCTGGTGGCCTGGCACCCCATGTCCACCCCGGGCTCGGTGCAGAGGGGTGCTGCCGCCCCGTAGGTGGTGGCGGTGGGGCCGGCATCCTGCCCGTGCCGGCGCCCTGGGGGAGGCGCAGGTCTGCGGCGCGCAGAGGAAGCGCCGACCGCAGCGACGCCGGGAGCGGGGCTGGGTGCGAGGCTGGGTGCGGGGCTGGGGAGGGGGCTGGGGGGGTCTGGGGCTGCCCCCGGACTGGCACAGGGGGCTCTGGGCGTGTGGTGCCCAGGCGGTGGGGCAGGGCCCACCATGGGGCTGCTCGGGTCCCACTGAGCATCACTGCCGGTCCCGGCAGACCTCGGGGTGGTGGCGGTGAGAGTCGTGGGCCCGGGGTGCCCTGGGGGTGTCTCGCCCTCATCCTGCCCCTGGATGTCTCCTCACCGTCAGCCTTGGCCCAGCTCGTGGTGCTGAGCCCCCGTCCCTGGCAGGAACGGGACTTAGGGACGTGGGAGGTCCAGGGATTTGGTGGCACCTGGAGGCCACGTCCTAGTGGGGACGGGGGCTGTCCCACACCAGCCAAGGGTCCCTGGGAGAGGGGTCGATAACCAGGACCCTTCCCCAGCGCCTGATGAGCCCCCACGCTCCCACGGCAGCCTGAGCCAGCGAGGGACCGGCCTGGCCGCCAGCAGGAGCACACGGGTGAGAACTGGGCAGGGGATGCGACGGGGAGGAGAGGGGACAGGGACGGGGACGGGGATGGGGATGGGGATGGGGAAGGGGACAGGGACAGGGACAGGGATGGCACCAGGATGGGACCTTGCCCAGGGCAGGACCCTCATGCTGGGGCAGGTCCCCGTGCCGAGACAGCGCGGTGCTGGGGCTCCCGGCAGGAAACGCTTCCTGCCCCGGCCGTGCACCGTTCCCCGTGCCGGCCCCGGCCCCGCCGCTCACCCCCTGCTCTCCCCAGCGAGGATGGAGCCGGCCAAGCCGCCCCCCAGCAAGAGGATGGCTCCCGCGCCCCCCGTCCCTGCCAAAACCAAGCCGGCCCTGGGGCTGCCGAGCAAGTAAGCTGCACGTGGCCCTGCTGGGGCCTTTGGGGCTGCCGTGACGGGGGCTGTGGTGATGCTCGGCATCTCCCCGGGGGCACACCACGGCCGTGCCACCTCACTGCCCCCTGCCACCCCCAGGCCCAGCGGCCCCCAGCCTGGCACCTCGGCCGAAATGGAGCGGGACAGAGCTGGAGACCCAGGTAGGGCCATGGCTATAGCGCGAGCACCGGGTGCTACAGCAATGCCCCGCTCTGACACCATCCCTTTTGCAGACACCGATGGCTTCAGTGCCCTGCAGGTGACCACGGCCAAGCTGAGCCACCCCACAGCCACGCGCCCCCGGGTGCCGGGCCGGCGGCCGCCCAGTATGGCCGGGGGGGGCTTGGGGCCACCCTGCGCCGAGCTCTGCCCCCATCTCCCAGCCACGGGGCAGGGCCCGGAGCAGCGGCTGGCCCTGGAGGACCTGAAGGCCGAGGTCCGGTCCCTGCACATCCTCGTGGACCTGATGCGAGGCCAGCACCTGTGAGTGGGGACGGGGACGATGGGGAGGGGTGGCCGACCCTAAAAAGGTCCCCGAGGTCTCCCGGGAGCTCACTGCTGGGCACGGCCCCACCTGAGCCACCCCCGCGGCCTTGCAGGAGGGACCTGGAGGACGTGAGGCTGGAGCTGCAGCACGAGCGGACCAAGCGCGAGGCGCTGCAGGTGAGACACCCCCCCCCCCCCCCCCCCCCCCCCCATGGCCATGGGATACAAGGACCCCCCTCCCTCCCCCCCGGTGCCCCACCGACCCCGCTGCTCCCTTCTCGTCCCTGCAGGTGGAGATCGAGCGGGTGAGGAAGGCGCTGCCCTGCTAGCGGGGGGGGCTGCAGGGGGTGCACAGGCACCCCCAAAGCATCCCCAGCCCCAGGAGCACCCCCAGCCCTGGCCTGGGGCTGTGCCGATCTGGACACGAGGGATCCCTGCACCTGGGCACCGCCTGCTGCAGCTCTGAGGCCACGAAGCAGACCCTGCTTTGTTATAAATACTGGTTAAAATAATAAACTATTTTGGGTATGGAACACTGCTGGGGTCCCATTTGGGGGCTGGGCCGGTCCTGCTGTGGCACACGGGGGTCCCACGGGGGTCCCCTGCACCATCCCGGGCTTCAGCCTGAGCCGTGCCATGGCCGAGTGCTGGCGCTGGGAGCGGACGTGCCGGGAGTCACGGGCTGGGCTGCACCGAGCCCAGCGGCCGGGCTGGGGTGGGCTGAGCCGCCCTCCCCCCCCCCCCCCCCCCCCCCCCGCAGCCCCCTGCAGCCCCCACGCCTCATCCCCAGCCAGGGTGCTGAGCCGGGATGTGCCACGGGGCTGGGGCAGCGCCTCCTCCTCTTCCTCCTCCATCCGCTGCCCCTGCACCATTTCCCAGCCCCCCGGCACATTCTGGCCTCGCGCCACCGACGTGGGGCCTGGAGAACATCTGGAAAACATCTGGATCCTGCTGCCGGCGCGGGGACGGGCCTGGGAAGGAGCTATTTTTATAAAGCTGCTGGGGAGGGGGGCAGTGGGGACCCGGTCCCGCACTCCTGCACGGGGCTGGGACGGTGCCTGCAGCGTGGGCAGGATGCGGCCCAGCCCTGCGGGGAGCAGCCACGGCCCCGGGGGAGCGCGAGCAGCCCCAGAGCCCAGCTGGGAAACATCCGGCACGGCGCTGGGGCAGGGGCCGGGCGGTGCCGGAAAGGCCGGCGGCTAAATTTAGTGGGAATTTAGCGGGGCCGGCAGGAGGGAAGCGCAGAGAGCCAGGGGCCGGACAGGGAACGGGAACCAGGGGACAAAAGCACCGTGTTGGTGGGGCAGGACAGGACCCCGCAGATCGCACGGGTGTACAGCCCGACCGCGGCCAGCGGGGTGGCGTCCCTCCGGGGACAGCGCAGAGACGGCGGGGCCAGCGGGGCAGGGTCTGCCTCGTCCTTGTCCTTGTCCTTGTCCTTGTCCCTGTCCTTGTCCCTGTCTCCGCAGGGTCCTGGGGCTGCTGGCCTGTGCCGGCAGTCGTACCAATGGCTCAAAGTGCATCGTGTCCGCAGCGGCTGCTCGTGGCGGCAGAGGAGAGGTTGGGGGTGCTGGTGGCACCGGGTGCTGGTGCCAAGGTGCTCCGGGGGGGGGTGGGGGGGTGGGGGGGGTTGGGGGTTCTCCACCCCATGGGCAGCCAGCGGCCCCGCTGTGCTCCCCAGTCCCGGCACCAAACCACGTTATATGCCACTCTCAGCCCCCATCAGTGCCGCGGAGTCTTGTGGCACGGCACCGGCCGAGTTACCGGGGTGGGGGCAGGGGTCCCCCCGTGCCCCCCGGCTGTGCCGCACCGTGCCGCGCTCAGTAGTAGTGCACGCGGCCCAGGGTGCCGGTGCCGGTGCCCAGGATGTCGGGCTGCCCGTTGCGCCAGATCTCGCGGATGATGCGCTCGCGCTCCTCCAGCCGCTGCGCCCGCTCCAGCTCCTCGGCCGAGGCGAAGACGTTGACGGGCAGGGCGCCGTCCCCGGGGCCGTGGCTCTCCAGCGGGATCTCGGTCACCGGCAGCAGCGACTCGGAGGCGGCGCGGTCGATGGTGTCCTCCTCCTCCTCATCCTCATCGTCCTCGTCGTCGTCGTCCTCGCTGAGGTCGGGCGGGCCGGGCCGGGGCCGGCGCAGGGGGCGGGCGCGGGGCCGGCAGGAGATGCGCAGCACCAGCAGGCACAGCGTCAGCACCAGCCCGAAGCAGACGCCCAGCACGAAGTAAAGCCCGAAGCTCTCGGGGTTGGCTGTGGGGAGGGAAGGCGATGGGGCTGAGGGGCTGTCCCCAGACCTCAACGGGGCCGCGGTGGCCCCGGGGTCCCCACTGGAGATGTTCCCCAGACGGGGGGGGGGGGGGGGGGGGGTGGCTTTGTGGCCTCACCTCGGATGTGCGCGTACGCGGCCATGCTGTTGCTCAGCAGCTCCATGTCCTGCTTGCGGCTCTCCATCGCGGCGCCCGGCCGCGCTCAGGGGCTCTGCGGGCAGCACGTGCTGGGCATCTGCGGGACACGGGATGTGGGGCTGAGCCGGGGGGCTCCCGGAGCCCCCTGTCCCCACCTGGGGCACGGTCTGGAGGGGGACCACGCAGAGCAAAGAGGGGTGGAAGGGGAGGGGGCTCGTGCCCAGCGGTGCTGCAGTTCGGACAGGGCCGAGCCCCGGTGGGTGCCGAAGCGGAGCCGTCCCGCTCCCGCTGCCCTCTGCTCTTCCTGCGGGGCCGGGCAGGATGCGGCCAACACCTCCCCCCCGCCACCCCCCCCCCCCCCCCCCCCAAGGACACTGCGCCAAGCGGATCTGCAGCAGCCCGGGCTTTCTGCCCCCGGACATGACACCGAGGGCTTCCTCGCCCCGTGGTGGCACTGGGGGGGGACATGGGGCAGTGTACCCCCACCCCGCACCTCTCCCAGTGCTGCACCCAGCCCCAGCTGTTTGCTGTGGGGCCCTGGGCCAGGAGCGGGGCCAGCCCCCGCAGCACGGGGACAAGGACAGGGCTGTGGTGCAAAGGCCACCACTCCGGTGAGCAGCACGGGGAGGGGGGGTGCACAAAAAGAGGGGCTGGGGCAGGCACTGGTCCCATGCTGCAAGCGGAAGAAGCCGCCGATGCTCCCACAGGAAATGTGGGGAGGAGGCGAGGCGGCTGCCCCATGGGACACCCCGGGGACGGGGACACCCCCAGGGCCCCAAACAGCTGAGCACCAGCCCCGTTTCCCCCCCCCCCCCCCCTCCCGTGATGCTGGTGCGGGGCTGTGCAGGGCGGGAGGGGATGCAGCACGCGGGCCCTGGCAGAGGGAAGAGCTCATTTCCCAGAAACGTCTCCAAGGAGGGAGGAATGAGGAAAGAAATGCAGAAAATGTGACACATCAGCAGAACCGTCCCTGGACAGGGCAGTGCTGCGGGGCCTCGGCACGCAGCGGGGCTGGGCCGGCCCTGCCGGTGGGGACACCCCAAAATAGGGCCAGCGGTGTCCCCAGGAGGGGCCCGGGCTGCGAGCCCTGCACGGGGCCGGCTGGGATGTGCTCAGACCCGCCACGGGCTCTGGGGACTGTGGGTGCCAAGGCTGCTGGCGAGGGCACCGCAGAACCAGTGCCTGGGCCGTGCGGGGACTCAGCACCCTCCTGGCGATGGGCACCCACCGCCATGAGCCATGGAGGGGCAGGTCGGGGGCTGTGGTGGGCTCGGGGTGGCAGTGAGGTGGGGGACAGGCAGTGGGAGCAGAGGACGGGCACTGGCCGGGTGCTGGGCTCGCTCCGTCGATGCGTCTGGGGCTGCTTTGGACCCCCCCAAGGGCACCGGAGCAGCATCACCCCCGGACACGCAGGCACAGCTGAGAGCACCCAGCCCCAAACACCGAGCCCTGTGTCCCCAAGCACCAAGCACCATGTCCCCAAGGATCGAGCTCGATGTCCCCAAGCATGGCTGGATCTGTGCGGCTTCGAACCGTGCGTCCCTGAGCCCCGTGTCCCCAGGCACAGAGCCCGGCATCCCTCAGCCCTGTGACCCCCCCCCCCAAGCTCCGCGTCCCCAAGCTCCGAGCTCTGCGTCCCGAGGCACCAAACCCCTTGTCCCCAAGCCCCGTGTCCCCAAGCACCAAACCCCATGTCCCCAAGCCCCATGTCCCCAAGCCCGGTGTCCCCAAGCACCAAGCCTGGTGCCCAGAGCAAGTCTTCTGTCCTCAAACCCCGCGTCCCCGGCCACAACACCGGAGCAGGGGACAGCACAGAGCAGTGTCACCCCGCCGTGGCCATCAGGACGGGGCGGACACGGGGTGCGGGGACCCCTCGGGTGCCACGTCCACCCATAGACCCCTTCGTCCCCGCGCCCCGAGCCGTGGGGCCGGTACTCACCGGGATGGCGGGCGACGGTGGGAGCCTGCTGCACTTTGGCTGGAGCGAGGGAAGAGAGGGAAAGGTCTGTTTAGCATTAACGCGGCAGCAACAGGAAATAGTTCGGAGGAGGCTGGCGGTCAGCGCTCCCCGCCGGAGCCAATGGCAGCCCCGTCCCGACGCCCAGCGGGGCGCAGGGCCGAGGCTCGCCCGCTCCCCCGGGACGGCCCGGAACAGGGGGGCCGAGCGCACGGGTGGGCTGCGCCGGACCCCGTCTGCTGCAGGCCCTGTCCTGGCCGTGCTCAGCACCCATCCGGCAGGATCAGGCCTGATCCTCGCTGGGCCGGCGGTGGCGGGATCCAGCCGCGCATCCCGGCCTCGCGGAGGCTGAGCCTCGGCAGGGCGAAGGCACCGCGGCCACACCGGGACACGCTCGCGGGGCAGACACCGGCCCCGGGGAGGTGTGGGGGTGGGATCCTGCCCTGGGCCCAGCTCCCCGGGGTTGTGGGGCCGTGTAGAGACCAGATGTGGAGCAGCGCCTCGGCCCCACTGCAGCCGGCAGCAGGATGGCACCACGGGGTGCTCCGGCAGCACGGGGCAAAGACGAGGGTGTGGGGATGGGGCCCGGCCCCACCTCGGTGGGTTCCAGCTTGAGGCTCCGCACCCCAGGGCCCCATACACGCTGCGGGCAGGGCCGGGCTCTGCCAGGGCACCTGGATCAGCCCCAGGGGCTCAGCACCATGCGGGGGCCTGTGGGGGATGATGCTGAGCTCTGCCGGGGCAGGGCAGGGTGATGGGAGGCAATGCAAGGTGATGGGGGGCAATACAGGGAGATGTGGGGGAATGCGGGGCAATTTGGGGCAATGTAGGGTGATATGGGGCAAAGCCAGGCTATTTGGGGCAATGCGGGGTGATTTTGGGCAATGTGCAGAGCGATTTGGGGCAACGTGCAGGGCAACGTGGGGCTATTCAAGGTGACTTAGGGCAGCGCAGGGTGACGTGGGGCGCAGGAGGGCGATTTGGGGCAATGCAGGGCTCCTTAGGGCAACGTGGGGAAACGCAGGGCGATCCGAGGCAATAAGGGGCGATTTAGGGACAACGCAGGGCGATGTGGGGCGCTATGGGGCCGCACAGGGCAGCTCCGCTCCGCTCCGCGCGCCCCCGCAGCGCCCCCTGCGCGCCCCCGCGAGCACCGCAGCCCCCCCGGCCCCCCCCCAAGCCCCGTCCCCGCGGGGTCGCTGCGCGCCTGGGTCTCGGAACCAAGTTTTATTGCCGACATGCAGGAGGAGTTTGGATGCAGTACAAAAATAACGTCTTTATACAAACTTTTTTTTCCTTTTTTTTCTTTTTTTTTTTTCCTTTTTTCCTTACAATAGGAACCTTTTCTACAGCGTGTCACGCACCGCTCCCCCCGGCACCGCTCATGCCCCCCATGCACGACCCCCCCCCCCCCCCAAATTTTCCAGTTCGCTTTAACCCAAGCGCGATTCACCGTGCGGGAGCGCTCAGCACCGCGCAGCCTCGCAGAGTCCCCAGAATATTGCTTTATCTTCGGGAAACAGAAGAGAAAAGAGGTGGGGGGAGAGACGGGGAGGGGAAAAAATCGGACAGAGCCTGCGCAACTGGGGCCGGGGGGGGGGCCCTGCTGGTGGCACGGGGTGGGGGGGGGGGGCGAGGGACGGGTCGACCATCCTTGCAATAAATAAGGCTACGACTTGAAGCTACTGGCTCAGCTGGCTGGGGTTGGCGCAACCGTTCCGGTCTGTGTTAGTGTTCACAAGTC
Organism: Cygnus olor; assembly: GCF_009769625.2. NCBI lineage: Eukaryota > Metazoa > Chordata > Aves > Anseriformes > Anatidae > Cygnus > Cygnus olor. The sequence goes on from NC_049191.1 coordinate 2,637,829, forward strand.
ACCTGCCTGCTCTGCCAGGGTGCTTGGGCGAGGGGGAGGCAGGAGGTAATGCCCGGTGCTGCCCCGAGTTTGGGTCAAGCCCTGTGGCCGTGAGCGGGGTCCCCTCACGGAGAGCCACGGCCTTGGAGGGGAAGGGTGCAGGCGGGGAGCCTGCCTGGGGCAAGGGAAGGCAACAACACGCTACGCTGCTCGCTCCCTGCAGGGCAAGGGCAGCGGGGACAGCCCCCAGGGCTTTGGGAGCAGTGCCAGCCCCAAAAGGGAGCCAGCACCTACAGCCAAAGGCCACAGAAGCCCCCCTGCCCCTGCTCGCCCCTTTTCCCTGGTGCCAAAAGGGACCCACGGGGACAGGGGGAGGCAGCCGGAGCGCCCCGCGCCGAGCAGGAGGCCCCGGGGGGCACCAGGAGCTGCAGGAGCGCCGTGCGAGAACGGGTCATCTGGCAAGACAGGCATCCAGTTCACAGAGTGAGGCTCAGAAACGACCGCTCCCGTTCTCAGCACGGCCCTGGGTGACCACCCGGGGCGTCCTTCTCCAGCCTCGGCACCACGCGGGGCGGTGGCGGGGCCGGGTGGCAAGATAAGCGAGGGAACAAATACAGTAGAGACTTCAGCCAGCCCCTTGCTAACTCTAGGCGGATTATTTTGGGAAGCTTTTTCACATTGTAACTCATATATTATATCTGTACCACAACTGAAGTGTGAAAAATGCTAAAATCAGAATTAATGCAATTTTAACTGCACCTTAGGTAAGCTACTGAAAAAAAAAAATAAGATTAAATCATATATTCTTACGGAACTAAAAGAATCAGTGAAAGGGAGGAAAGAGGTCAAAGGCCAAGCCGGGCCAAGTTCTGCACAACCTCTGAATGACTGCAGACACGATTTGGGCTTTGCAGCCATCGCCTGCAAGGACGAGTCCCGTCCCGCGCCGCGGGTCACGCCGGGTGACAACGCGCCGCCCGGGGTGCTGCAGCCCTCACAAGGCCACCGAGCGTGAGGCTGCACCAGAGCAGGCGGCACGGGCAGACCAACAAAAGGGTTGATGCAGATGAAAGGAAGTGGGAGGCTTCAAGAAATCCTTGCTTTCAAGAAACCCGGATAAATCTAAGCTTATTCAAACCATACGGAGCGAACGCCGTCAGCCGGCTCTCCATGCTACACAGCCGCAACTCTTGTGCCAGCAAGCCAGCTTCACCCTTGGTAGTCTTCTCCTTTCCCCCAGGCTTTGCTCGATCCAGAGAACAGCATGGTTAAAAAGACAAGAGAGGTAGATTACAGTCATGATTAAAAGCAGATTAGTCATCTAGGCTTCGATTTAAAAAACAGATTCCAGAAGATGCCAAGAGGCTGCTGCTTCCAAAACTAGCTTTTGAAAAAAAGTCTTCTCCCTCCAGAGCGATTCGTGCCCCCGAACAGAGCTCAGAAGAATTGCTACATTATTCTCCATCGCGGGACACCGGTATTGCTGTTGAGCTGTGGTAGGCGACGTGAAAGGCGGGCTGCAGGGCGGCGCTTGTGCTCTCGGAGGCGTGGGCAGCTACTTCCGAAGGTACCTCTGCGCCAGGATCGCCGCGTCCAGCGGGTTCATGGGCTGGGCGTCGTGGCCCAGGCGGCGCACGGGGGGGATGTTCCCAAACTGCCGCTTCTGCAGGAAGCTCTTGGCCTCGTGCAAGGTGTTCTTCTCCTCCGCCAGGAGCAGCTGCTGCCTCATGTAGTTCTCGAACTCGTACTGCGAGCACTCCTCCGTCACCTTCACCTGCGGGAGAGCCGCCTCGTCAGAGCCACGGCCAGGAGCAGCCCTCCTGACAAGCAGCCCCTCTGCCACTGCCTCCGACTGGCCTGAGCCACGGGAGGACAACGAGCTGAGGATAACGAGCTGAGGATAACGAGCTGGCGAGGTCACAGGCCACCGCTTCCAACAGGACAAACGTCAGCAAGAGAGCAGGATGCAGAACACAGCAGGGAGCCTGAGCCAGCACCGCTCCCCCTGCCCCAGCCCCCAGCCGCACACAAGCAGACACCGCTCGAGGAGAGCTCCCGGGGCCAGCGAGCTCGCTGCCGTGCAGCTCGGCAGGCAGGAGGCCACGAGGGATGGGCATTCTTTGAGTAAATGTGGCACAGGGATGTGGAAAAGCAGTTTGGGTGTGCAGGTGCTGAGGGCTGCTAGGCCAGCAGGAGATGCAGCCCAGGGAAGCGCGGCGAGCACCGCCAGCCCAAACGAAGCACCGCCACAAAGCCGCAGCCCCAGCACCGGGGGTGGCCCTCCCGCACCTACCTCCTGGGGGTTTTCAGGGTTAGCCACTTGGTCGTCGATGTCTGGCACCACCTGCAAGGGGCCGCTCAGCGAGGACATGGACTGCCTGCGGGGAGAGCGCTGCGTTAGGAGCTCCGCACGAAATCACGTCGTCATCCCCAGAGTCTTGCTTTTTGTTTTTAAACAGGATGCGGAGCTAACATAGGTGGGAGAGAAAGCAGCCACAGCTCCAAAAATCACAGCCTTCACAGCCGGCCCAGCAGGCAGCACAAGAACTCGGCCTGAGCGCACAGTGCGCCACAGACAGGAGGTCACGGGGCTGATGAGAGGGCTGCATAGATCACACGCTGCCAGGATGCAGTTCTGCTGGGGTGTGCTACCGAAATCTCACCCCAGCTGTTGGATCTTGCCAGTCCTGGCATGAGATTTACCCTTAAAAGGCGTCTCCACCCTGCAACTGCAGCACACCCCTCTGTGTTAGGGTCTCCGGGCCCTTCCCCTCTAGAGATCTCATGCCTGATTTTATTTAAGAGTGTAAGCCTAATTACAAGCTTGCAGGAAGTGTCTGCATTTGGCCTCACGTGTACGTACAGCTATGATATTCTTGACTTTACTCAAGAAGTCTTTTAGACTTTAGTCTTTAGACTTTAGTCTTTGAAGTCTTTTAGACTTTTAAAGTCAAATCTGGGGCAAGGGAGGGAAAGGAGCAGCGAAGGCCTCTCTGTACCCAGCACTGTTTCACAATTTTATTGTTTTACAGAATGCAACCCTTGTGGCAGTGGTAAGCATCTGCACCGACCGTGCTGGCTGTGTCCCCCGCGGACACCAGTGGTTCAGACACAGGATTTTAGACTTTCTGCAGTTCTCACAGATCACCCTCTGGTGTCCTGTGCCTGGCAGCAGCCTGCTGACCACGGCTGCACTAACACAGCTCGAGGCTGGAGATGCCACGCTCCTGCCTCGCTCCTATCGAACGTACCACGATGCTATGATGGAGCTGAGAGAATCCAGCACTTCAGACGCTGTCAGACGCTGCTGTGGATCCAGGACCAGCAGTTTTCGGATCAAGCACACAGTGTTTTCTGAGACCCGCCCATCCCTGGGAGAGAGAACGCACAGGTGAGGCCACGTCTCCGAGGTGGGCAGTCGGCAGCAGGATGCACAAGCAGGGAGCAGGGGTCAGGAAGCACAGGAGCCACTACTGCTCTGACCCCAGGAATCACCACGAGGCTGATTCCCTGGCCGAGGACAGGCTGTACTCACTCGGGGATGGTGTACTCGGCAGCCTTGATTTTGCGGAAGAGCTCCTGAGGTATGCTGTCGTAGAAGGGGAACTGGCCATAGAGCATGGTGAAGAGCACCACGCCCAGCGCCCACATGTCACTGGGTTTTCCACGGTACGGCCGACCTGCAGGGCGGGAGGAGACAAAAGCATTAAGATAGGAAGAGACAAAAGCAACAGGAATTACAGTCCTGCCAGCCCCTGCAGCCCACCGCCAGAGGTAAAAGCTCTGAAGCAACCTCTGCGTGTGTTCCTCTTTTCTAAGCACTGGTCAAAATGCTCGAGCCTTCCTACGGGAGGCCACCGAGAACCTCTTGTAAAGGTGCCTCTGTCACAAATTAGCAAACCAGTGGTCCCCACAGAGCTGTCATCCTGTCTCTACAGAGGATGCTTTCCTTGCTGAACGGCTAGGACGTGATCTGATAGCATCAGGTGAACAGAAGCACACAGTGCGGGAGCTCACACGACAGCCCACATCTGCCCCACAGAGGTACAGCTAAACCCAGGGAGCAGCCTTGCAGGGCTGCCTCTCAGAAATGCATCCATTCAGTAACCGGCAGCACAATGAGGAGCTCAAGTTTCTCGGAAGGTTCCTTCTGTTGTAGCTCTGCCTTCAGACACCTGCTTCGCCCCCTTCTCCATCCCCGGCAGACTGTCACCACCTTGAACGTTGCAGGCTCCACAGACCCACCCTGCTGTGAGTCCAGGCCAGGGGAGAAGAGAACGTAGGGCTGGCAGGCACGAAGCAGGGCAGGCAGGGAGGAAAGCCCCAAAAGAACAAGTGCTCCTCCGGCAAGGAGCGGCCTGATGCTCACACCAACGCCACCACACTGCCGGCGGGGGGGATTTAGGTGGAGGGGAAGATTTAGGGCCTCGAGATGGCACTGGGCCTTCAGGATGGATCCCGAGAGGTGGCTGCAGGATCCAGCTGCGAAGGCGAGAGCCTCCCCGCAGAGGTTTTCCTGAGAGCTGCTGCGGGCCCAGCAGGCCCTGGGAGCCACTTGGTGGAAGCGCTGCTCGTCCCTTCAGTGGCTCCATAAATCAGCCAACAGCAGCTCGCACGAGGGTCAGAACTGAAACTCCACGGCTGTACCACGGCACAGGATCGAGGGAATGACTTCCTCTGACTCACACGGTGAGTCACCGCTGCAGCATTTGTTATTTGTACTAATTATTCTTTGCTTTATATGCTCAAAAAAAAGGCACCTCTCCCTCCTCCTCCAGCTTTTCCTGCTGTGACATTTCAGCAGCCACAAAACGCGAGCCACCTCTTAGCAGAAGACAGCTTCTCCCAGAGACTACAACAATGATCAATTCACCAGGCTTTTTAGGTTCCTCTCGCACAGGAGCATTAGCGATGCAGACAGAGGGATGCTCAGAGTCTGCAGATGGTGGCGAAGCCTGAGCTGTCCTCAAGTAACTTTTCTTTCTGCCTCCGGAGGGGAGCTGCAGACTGAGCCACTTTGGAAAAGCAGTTTCAAGAGCACAGGAAGGGCTGTGTGTGGGGACACCGGAGCTGGAGCACAGAGCGACTGCACCTGAAGGTGAGGAGTCCAGGCAGTGCTGCTGCAAGGCACTGTCCTGTATGTGAGGCTGGGTCTCGGACAGCCTCAGCTGTCAGAGAAGTGAGTAAAAGCGGTGTGCTCAGCACCTTGTGGCACTGTGGCACACAGAGAGGCCGTTCAATGCACCACCAGGGGCTGTCGGAAGCAGCTGGGTGCCTGCAGCCCAGCCCAGCACCCCGAGCCAGCAGGAAGGAGCAGCTCCACGCCACCTTCACCAGACAGCAGCTAGCTGAGCCCCAGCCGCTCCACGCTCCTGCAGAGCAGTTGGCTCCTGTCATCCATCTGGTCATGGGGGCCTCAGGATATCCTGCAGAACAGGAAAGGCCTGCAAAAAACACGCGTTCCACGTCCCCGCCTGCCTCTGCCTCCCTTCCTGGCTTAGTCCTGCCCAGGAGGGAAGCAGCCTCAGACCTGCCTGAGAGACCACGACGAAGAGCTCAGCTGCGTTTATCGCCACCGCCTGTAAACCTGACAACAAACTGGGGTGAGTCTGCTGGCTCTCACAAAGAGAGCAGAAAGGACTAGCTCCCTCTGAGGGTGTTTCTGAGATACAAAAGCTTGGGAGACCAGAGACCAGTAAGGAACGACCCAAATCTTCTGCAGAGGAGTTCTCGGTGTTCTAACAGCATCCTCACGCACACGAGCGGCACAGAAGGCTGGCAGGGGTTCTGGATTTCACACTAGCCATGAGCACACCATCAAGGGGTGCTGCCCAACATACTGCAGGCTTGTACAGAGAACAGTTGGTGCTGGTGACCTACTGGCCAGCTTTGGGCAGTTTACCATCATCCCAACACAAGCTTGACCCTGCCAATGGATAACCCTTGGCAGATGGGATGTGTTAGCGGTCATCTTGGGCTGCACCCTGCAGTTCAGCTCCAGCTCAAAGGAATTATCTGTGCTCAACAGAATGGCTCCATGACATGAGTTAATGCTTAGTAACTGGAGTCTGCACGGAGAGATGCTTCAAATGCACAGCCCGAACTGTAAATGCACCCTCTAACACTCTAGTCCAGCTCACCAGAGAGCAAAACCACTGCCTGCTCAGCTACTGCCAGCACAAAAGCTAGCACAGCAGCAGACCGCAGGGAAGAGAAACCTACTGAAGCAACTAAACAGACAGAAACCCCATCTGTTTCTGAAAGTCCCTGCACTGCAAACAGTTAGAAGGGTGGAGAACCTTAGGAAAAGCTGCTTTCTGCTAGACATCTGCTTTAGGCCTCTGCTGGAGACAAGGTGCAGGCCAAACACACCGCTAGGCTTGCCTGGCATGATCACTCCTCTGTTTTTTTAGCAACTCCTCTCAGTCAGCCCAGAAGCTGCCCCGAGGGTCAGCAGTTCCCTTCAGGAAACAAGTAGCTGCTGCTACAACTGCTCCTTGGGCTGCACTGCCTGCAATAAACTGACCTTACAGGGGTTTGAGACAATTGGCTTAGTCCTAGGGATTTACCTGCAGCTCAGGCGAAGCCTCAGGAATAAAATTCAGATGTGGGAAATGGAACATCTTGTTTGCAGTCAGACTTATTTAGGAACAGGCAAGGAGCTTTTAATTAGCTTTGAAGTTCAGACTAACCTTAAGACAAGGTACACTCACACTTTCCCTTGATACTTGAAAAAATAGATCAAGTCTCATAATCGGGACCTAATTACGGGGATCTCAAAAGGTGGGTTACACGTGGGAGCAGAATTAGGTAGTTTTCATTTAATGTTAAGAGCCACGAATGAAAGTGAAGCTAACGTTAAAAGCAGGGGCTGTGAATTCCCACCAAGGAGCAAAGGGGATGCCTACCACTGAGCACATCTGGGCTGATGTAGGCAGGGCTCCCTCGCTGGTCCTTCAGCAGGTCATCTTCGCTCACTAGGTGCTTCCCAAGGCAGAAATTCGTTATGGTTATTCGATGAGTCCTGGGGAGAATCAGAAGGCATCAGTGAACAAGAAGCATTGGGCCACGAGCCAAACAGCACAAACAGAGGAAGCTGACACCAAAACAGAGATGTCTACGGGGAAAAGATGAGCGGAGTTGCAAGATCAACACCATCCTGACAGGGAGAGATTCTACACCCGTCAGCACAGCTTGCAAGGCTCTTACAGAGAGAACAAGAAAATCCGTGTTACAGCTATGGACACAACCTACATCCAGCCTTAGTGGCACACGGTGACACCTTGCAGCCACACGACCACCTCCCAGGACCAGCCTGACAGCACCCTGCAGGGATCAGCAGCACCAGGACCTGCACTTACGTGCTTGCTGACCACTGTAGGGCATGAACGTTAAGAAAGTAAAACCCTATTTTAAAAGCTGATTCTCCTCTACTTTTCCCCAACCACCTTGCATCTCCTTCCCACGTCTTCTGGAAGCTGAGGGAAAATACCCTACAGGAAGGGCTGCCCTAGGCAAGCCCTACTGTGCACTGCTTGCTTAAGCATCTTCAGTGGGTGACCACAGGACATGATCGGGTTCGGTGTGACCACTTGCACATTGCCCAACAACCCCACCGCAAGAGTCCCACGGCAGTGTTACCTGTCTCCAGGACTGCTCTTCACAAAAGAGGGAAGATCTAATCAACATCAAAAAGCCTCCTACACTGAAGCACTTCAGAAAAGGTGAGAACAGCGGGCACATGCAATTTCTGTATTGACACCCCTACTTCCCTACGGCATCACCAGCTCCAATTAACGATATTTTTAAGGCAAAGTGAGCCCGTTACAGAATTACTACCACATTAAATCTTCCCTGTCACTCAGGTAATTTGGCTCTTGACATACAGCTTACAGGACTGAGCAGAAAAACACTGCCTAGAAGACTTCTATACTCTTGAAAAATATTACACAATAAAAGCCTGAAAGCACGAATTAAGTCAGTCAAAATAATCAAGAAATGTTTCCAGCGAGTCTCACAGACAAGTGAAATAAAACCAAGCGTGGGCTGGCAACGGAGAGTTGATTATTAAGACAGACTCGTGCTTAAGAAGTGTTAGCTTCAACTGTCAGGAGACTTCCCTGGTTGAATAGCAATTTGTGGGATTTGTTAGAGACTTACAAGACGAAGTGTTCTAAAGGACGCTCGAACGTTTGGGGTTGCTTGGTTTTATTTAGTCCCTGAGATTTGATTTAACCTGTAGTCATCCAGCTACTGCGCTGACTACATGGAAGCCTGACCTTGTTGTGAGGCTTCACCACGTGCAGCTGGCAGGGGGCAGCGTCCGAGGGACTTTCGTTAGCCCAGGAGCCTAATGAGGGCCTCGGAGAGTGACACACAACTAACTTCGCTCCCCAGCCAACAGAGAAGACCTGGTGCTCTTTTGTGAGCACGTCTGGAATGGAACAAACACTTCTGATCAGTCCAGATGACTGGTCCTCTCCATGGTAATCTGTTCTTAAGCCTCACCCACCCTTTCAAATGACTCACTGCTTCAGAGGCTGCAGTTGTTCCTCACCAGAGCTGATGGTCTTACGAGTAAAAAGCCAAAACATAACACACAGTGCAAAGAACGACTTTGGCAAGTACGGTCAGAGCTTCAAATACCTTCCCTTTCTTGCTAGTGGGGCCCTGTGCGTGCAGCTCTAGCTGTAGGTATCTCCACTGCACACTTTGCCCAGAAAAGGAGGGAAGCTCTGGGTGGATCCTTTAAAGAAGCAACCTTTACCTGCCTCTTCCTAGCAAGGAGGAATCAAACAAGCAAGCAGAAGATATTGATCTTAAAATCGCTATATAAAAAAATCTCTAAACAATTCACAGGCTTCCCTGAAAACTACTGGCTGTTACATGCGTGTGTTGGGGGTGGGGGGACACCAAGGAGTTCAACCTCAAGAGGCAAAAATCTGTTTGCTTTCAAACAGTATTAGGGAAGAGGAAAAAAAAAAGCAAGAGCAAGCTGTGACCACGGTGAACCTGCGTGCTTTGTGCAGACTCCGGAAGCCTGCAGACCTAAAGCCTTCCAATTTTTTATTCATTCCACAGAAAACCAGACAGAGTGTGAAAAGACAATGAATTCCGCTCATTCTTAAGGCTAGTGCAAAATATTTAGCCAGTAATGTAATACTGAAGAATACAGCAAAATATCCGAGCTGGAACTAGCGTGCCAACTAAACACATAAATCAAGGCAAGTGAAAACTCCAAGGAGCCACCAGGCAAAGCGTACACTGCCCCCAGCTGCCTCTCACTTGGGCTGAGGCCATGCCCCACTGACGCTGCTCGTTCTGCTCCAGGAGGGCTGCTCCCTCCGGTGCCTGCACAGCATCCAAGACTTTGGATATTACTGCTTTATAAACTGGGGCTTGCAGCAAAGCAGCTAATGGCATCAAGGAAGCTATTTCAAGCACAAACACAGACAGAAGAGCTTTTGTTTAGATAAGTAAATATTTTACTGCTAGCAAAAACACAGCAGTGTAGCAGTCAAAGATTTAACACTGCTGTGATTATGGTGCAGACTGCAGCGCTGGGAGTTCCTTTAGCGCGATGGAAAGCGAGTTACGTGAACAGAACTACATCTCAGTTCCTTCTTTTTTGTAAGAAGCATTTCTCTTACAGGTTTCTGAATTACTAGAAAATGTAGTTTTCAGAAGTTGGAGTCCAACAGAAAGTGCTGACATGATGTCAGCGAGCGTGGTGGAAGAGTGAACTATTTAAGTTGGGCTCAATTCATTTTTGGAAATTAGCCCATAAACTCTGAACTGGATTTGTATTTTTGTGCAGCTCGTTTCCACGTCCCCCAGCCTTCTCACACAAGAGCGCTCTCAATGATTGCTGCCTTCAGTTGTGTTCCTAATAAAGCATCTACTTCAGGGAAAAAGCATAAAAGAACTGCCCGAACAGCAGCTCTCCTGCAGACTTACCTTTTGTTTAGCACCATGTTTCCTAGTTTCAAGTCTCTGTGCACAATATTTTTCTGTAAAATACGTAATAGTAAAACATGAGCAAAGGCATAATTGTCTAAATTCAATGCTCAGACCAAAGCACTAAGCATCTTTTGAAATTACGTTGTCTTCATTCTCAGACTAAAACAAAACAGGTGGGAACCACCCATCTCCTTAGGTAGTTTGCTTCCTTCTAGATATAAATTAAGAAAGGCAGAGCTGATTCTCACATACAGAAGGAACACTGAATGGTGACTATGTTAAATTAACTACAGTACTTGAAGACACTGGCTTTTGGGTTGAAAAGCAGGGGGGAAAAAAAATGATAATGCCCACAGTCCTACGCCTAACACGAGGGGACACCTCAAAATAACCCAGATTAAGGTTTTTAGTCTGGTTGCGTTCTGGGTACTCTGTGCGCTTCATTTTCAGTTCTGCTCAAAGGACAGACCAAGCAAATTCGCTCCTTTGGACATCCGGACAGACCTGAATGAAACCAAAAGGCCAGAAACTTAAGTGCCCGGGCTCAGTATGACCTCAGTAACGATCATTTTACCAAACGATATATAATTCATTGCTCTGCCGAGGAAGGGTGGAAGCCCCTTTTTACAGGGTAAGAAGTCAGACATCAGCAGAATCTATTTTTGTTCCAGTAGCTCCTAGTTCATCGATCTCAAACTTGCAGCTTGAGGTTTTGATCTCACAAATCAATTCTTACATTGAGATTTATTTTGCTTCGAAAGGAAATAGCTTGGAGTGTTTCCTGCATCTGATTAACCTCTGCTCTCCTAATCTTCAGCGACCACTTTGAGGTTAATAACACTGTAGTTCACCTGATCTGCACCGAGTCCAGCTGGCCCCTCTCCACAGTCAACAAATGCTGCGTTATCATCGAGAAACTCGAGGGGAGGGGAAGGGAACGCTCTTTTATGGCTCGGGGCACGAGGTCTTACGCAGAACACCTATTGGGAAATGGCTGGAACACCCATCCTTCATAACCTTTCCACTGCCTGCACAAGGAAGCTTTAAAACATCTCATTCTAACAGGAGAAGACCAAGCCCTCCAGCACAGAAAGGGACAACGAAGACCTTACCTTATGTAATGCTTCTACCACTCGTACCACATCATAAAATATCACAACCGTCTCTCGCTCACTGAGCCTCTTCTCTTTAATGACATAATGCTGCAGATTGATCAGATCTGCCGTTTTGTCACTGAAATCATGAGCACAGAGACAGTCTAACACAAGACAAATGCGCTTCTTCATTTTTCTGACCATTCTATTGGCTTCTAAATCTTCTATAATTTCGCAAGCTCGGTCCTACAGGGAGGAAAAAAGAAGAGCAATAGTTCAGGGAAGCTATCTGGACATACTCACTGACACAGAGAGCGCTAGAAAATAAATGCACGTTGATCTCAAAGTAAGCGAATGCAATTATAGGCCTTGATCTTTGTCCCGAGTGGGGATTTCAGAAAGAAGATGCATGATCTGTACTTAAAGAAGCCAGAGGAAGTAAATGCCATTTGTTTACGTGTGTATATCAGTACTGATGCTGAAACATGCACCTTTAGATAAAGCCTAAAAAGCTCTGCAGTGGTACAGACTGAATACTAGGGATCAAAGACATCAATAATCAGAAAAATAGCAATCTCAGGACAAAAGCAGCAGTTCTTTCATAACATTAAACAGGACACAACTGACTCGGGCTTGGTTTACTTAAGATATAGCACAGATGGCCTCGAGTGAAATGTCTGTTGACAAAATTTAACCAGCAAGCAAAGCAACTCCGACATCCAAACTGGTAATTCGTACCAGTCCCTCGTACCCATAAACAGTTCTCAGGGTGTTAACAGCATCACAATTCACTGGAGATGCTGATCAGCACATTTACTAGTTTGTTTTAACATGCTGAAGCAGTTTCTTGGCAACTTGTTCCTCCTTACAAGTCATCATTAACCAGCAGAGAGACCGGAAAGCACAACATCAGTTCTAAAGGTGCTCTACGAGCACAAATTAATTCGCCAGTAAAGCAGCTATTTTCCTCCCTGAGAAGCAGGGAGGCAGCCTATAAACGGCCATTACACAAGGCTTAAAAGGCCTCAGGTGCAATATCACAGGAGTCACTGTCAAACAACAAGTATCAAAGGGTGTGCTACGGTGTGCCTGCCCCATCTTTCACTGTTCTCACGCTCCCCAAATCCCAAACCCCGTTACATCACAAGGCCCTGCCACAAACTTGCTTGTTTGAAGCAGCGTTGATTAATCTCAGCGGTGTGCTGCTAATTCTGTATGCACAAGAACGGGGTCAGCATGAACCGTACATTAAACAAAAGCAGCTGTAGCCAACAGCACTTCCTGGCATTCCCCCAACCTGCACGGTGACCAGCTGTACCTGGAAGAGCCCGTGATGATGAACCACTCCTTCCTGATTGTGGAGCAGGGAAAGGAGAGAATACTCTGTGTGCAGCAGCATCTTGCCCTGTCGTTCCTCCTGCGTTTCTATTCCTTTATCACCCCTTTCTTCTAAAGTGAGAATCTTCGGGAAAAGGGAAAAGACCTTTACAACTCCCAGAAAAACCCAAATGCCCCCAGAGCTCTCACATTTCAGGCATTCACACGTGTATTTAACAGTTGGGTGTAATTACTCTTATTCGTACACTTGCCACAAACCTGTCTGAACTAAGAGCTGTGCAGAATGCACAGCATGAGTTTGATTAACACAGGAAAGCAGCTCAGGCGGTTTTTGCAAATACCCCAAGTGACCTTCCCTGCTGGAGCCACCGCTACCTCAGGTACCGTGGTGGAGACCTGAAGGCTCCAGGACAGCCCCAGGAGAACAGCAGCCACAGCGGCCTCGTCTCAGAGCCAATCTCCACACCAGATCAGTGGTGCCTGGCAGGGCTGCCCTGCTGAGGGGAAGTTCCAGCAGCCATTTCCCTCAGTTCAGCCTGCACCAGACACTGCTGCAAGCGCTTCGCTGTGAGGGCAAAAGTTAGAGAGCTCTGAAGATGTGGAACCCCTGCGTTTTGCTTACCTTTAGCTGATAGAAGTCATCTGTCCCATCCTTTCTTGCCAAACACTGAACAATACTTGGCACAGGGGAGTTACCTAAACGTGGACCTAACAGCACAAAGCAAAAACAGACTTGTTTTCCTTTAAGCAGAAATGACTAATTCGGGATTACATCAGTATTCAAGTGTCACGCAGTTTACATTAGCTTAAGTCAAGTTCCTTTTTTTTTCTGGAGACTGTCTTTCCGCAAAGCGCGATCTAAAGAAAAAAGTGGTACTGAGCTATGAACCCTTTTTGGGCAATGTTTCAGGTTCTTCACTAGAAAACCATTTAACAAAGAACCCCACACGCAGCACAGCTGTATTTAGAAGTTCAAATTTCTGCATGCCTGAACCACACAGCTTTTACCTTTACTAGCAACACCCACGGCAACTACTGGTAGCGCCTCCGAGCCTCACTGCCACCTCTGCAGGGACTGCTCGGGTGCAGAGATAACTCCAAATTTCAGGTTAACGTACAGTCTCCCCTCTTCAGTTTAAATCTACTTCTGATTGATTAACCATTGGTTTCCACTGGGAAGTCCATCATGTTAAAGTCCATCAAGTTTTTAGCACTTTATGCGACTTGTTCCAAACTAACAACTTTTCTAGCAACTCTTAAAAGCCAGCAGAGTGGCCTTGCCCGGGCACACATCCATTATAATAGCCATTACTGCATTACTTAGCTGTCTACATGCTGATTTGACAGAATATTCCAGGCAAAATGGGTTAAACACATCCCTAGAACTCTAACCGAAAAGCCTCTGAATTTGCTTTTTTATCAAAGTTTAAGAATGTAGTTAAAAAAAAAAGTAAAAGTAAAAGCAAGGGTTCACATTTATCTGAAAGGACATGCCCGCCTTGCTGCATTAGCATTACAAATCTCTTTAGTTTGACCAGCTGCAAGGGTTGCTGCTCTGTTACACCATGGGAATTGCTCTGGTATAAGGTGCTAAGTTACACACCTGCTTTTCCCTTTATTTTCAGTTTTGCAATCAGCAGCTCTCTATCTTGAAAACTAAAGAGGAAGAAAACCCTCCCTGCTTACCTAGAATAAAAGGGCCCGCTCTCTTGGCATTATTTCCAGAAATCCCTGTACAAAGAGCTTTTGCCTTAGTGGATGTTTCCCCAGCTCCTCTGTCTGATGCTCGCCGCTTCATCCTCGGCTCTTGAAAGAGAGAGAAGATCACATTTTGGTGAGCAACTGTGTTAGTTTCCTCATACTATCCCTTATTTCATACAGGAAGGCTTTCACTTACTGATGCACTTGTCTCTGCCTACTCGTGCTTCTGTGGAAAAAAAACACAACTACGGCTCATTTATTGATAGCCCAGTTGTGGGCTGGAGGCTTAATGCATTTTGAAGGTATAAATCAGGCTCATTATTCAAAGCAACGTTTCCTAGAACAGTTGTTTGAGAGACATAGTGGGAACAAGTCAAAATAATTAGAGCTTGTTTTACAGCAAAAACAAGTTTGCACATTAACATATTTCAAAAAAAAACCTCTGAAAGCAGATGCCTAAGTTATCCTTTTGCATGGGTGCCTACTTCTGATTCAGCCTATGGGCTTGTGCAGATCCATTCAGAGAACTCCCCTGCAGCCAGCTCACCAAGCACCCCAGAGGTTCAAGTCTATTCCTCGAGCAGCCACGAGCACACGACATTGCAGCTGACCTTAAAAATGAACGATATCTTTCACCATTTCCAGCAAGGGCACGGAAAACCAACACACACTAGTTACCGTGAAATTCATTTAATTTAACAATGATTTTTTCAAAAAGGCACTTTTAGTCTTGGAATAAGTCCTCCCTCTTTGTACCTCGTTAGGCTCTAAGCTTTTTATTGCCTCCTCCATCCATCTCCATGCCATACAACTGGACTGAGCAGAACACCTGAAATCTGAGTCTGACATGGGGAACATTGCCTCGCTGCAGCCTCCTCACGCAGGAAGGATGCTCTGTTCAGCTTACAGCCCTGCTACCTGCCTTTAATTGATATTCTAATGAAGGGAAACGCTGCGGTGTCAGCACGTGGGCTCTCTGGCACTACCAGTGGCACACAACAATTCAACCTAACAGATGAGAATCTCAAACTTTGCATCACAGTACCCAAGGCCCATTCATACCACCACAGCTCTCGAGCACAAACAACCAGAAGTCACCAACTTCTGCTTATTCTGGCAGAGCAGAAAATCCGATTTCCAACATGAATATTGGGCTACTCAAAAATCTAAAGAGAATCTGAGGTGGCAGTGGAAAACCGATACCTACAGGGCCAAATAAATTCAAGCCTCAGTCACTGAATCTTCTCTTCCCCAAAGCAAAGTCCTGTTTTGGCTTAGCAGGAAAAGAACCTCTCACGTTTGCTGCCAAGCAGTCCTTCACATGCAGCATGCTCAAGTGTAAATCAGCTCCATCAAACTGAAGTTGTGTTTCCAATACACTTTCTCCTCACCCTTCTCTCTTGGAAAATAGTTTCAAAGGCTTTCACAAATATCTACACATTAAATGTTCGTGTTCTGACATTTCAAAGGTTGATTTTTTTTCTTCTAAGGGGGCTGGGAGAGAGGAGGAACTAAGCACAGATCCATTTTCTTACTCTGAGCAAGTCAAAACCAAGCCCTGCTGGTCTTCCCTAAGAGGTCACTACAGCAGACCAAGAAAATATTTTGGGTTGTACTTGTTTAAAAAAAAAAAAAAGGTCTCAGAGTTTCAGCAAGTCAGAGACTGATAAATCACCATACTTTGAACAAGGCTGGGACACTCACCCTCTGGCAGCCCCACCCTTTCTGTAGCCACAACAGTGATCTCATTGCATTAATTATCTAGCAGTATCTGTCACCGAGGTCAGAGATAGCAAGAGAGATTAGGCGAGAAGCCTTTCAGCAGGCTGCACAGCCCTGCACTACTGAATTCCACCAAAAGTTCACATCTGGGAAAGAGAAACATTACCAGGCCCAGCTGCTTCAGCATCTCCAGATCCTTGCTTTGTTCCTTCCCCATCCCTGCCCTAACGTTTGGTTGTGCCTTATAAAGCTCTCCGCTCCTCGCAATGCAATCAGCCCTGCTGGAAACTTATGAGTAAGATTTCCACAGGAGAAACCCCACTGCACAGAAACTCTGAGATAATGACCCTTGTGCAATCGGAGCCGGATAGGAATCTCTGGTGCAAACGGCGTTATCGTAAACAAAATGATCTGAGCACTCACGTCGTTCAGCATCAACTGTATCTTGACTCTTCTTCCAAACTAGGTTTTCCAACGTCTCAGGAGACAGGAGTCATCACCTCGGAGAAGGCAGGATGGTCGAGAGGTCGAGGGCTCTGTAACGTGAAACGAGATAGACTTGATGCTGCGCTTCTGGATTATTCCTGATTACAGTAACGTGGTATGCACCCAGACTTCTGCAGCCTGAGACATCTGTGTTTGTTTTGGCTCAGAAAGGGCCCGAAACCTCCTGCTATCACATGAGAGAACGAGAAGGGCTCTGCGAGTTTAGTCACCAAGGAGTCACAGACGCATGGCCCTGCGCAGAGAGGCAAACGCGAGCGTCAACGGCCCCCAGTGACATTTTGTGATGTGACACACATCTGCACAGCACAAACACACACATTCTGCACTCTAACCTCCACCACAGCACACTGGCTTGCCTGCTTTAACCACCTCTCAAGTATATCCATGCTGCCACAACAGAACCTTCATCACGGGACGTAATTTTTAAGTCACGGTAAGACTGATGCTTAAAGCTTGGACTAGAACAGTACAATTTTGGCAAAAGGCAGAGAACACCACATCGAGTCCTACCCTTACAAATCCCCACTGCAAACTGATTCCTTGTTACAGCTTATATTGGACTCTATATAAAAAAACCATCAAGCTAGTGGCACTTGGCGCTGCTTAATGGTTCACCCAGCCCCACTAGAAAGGATCCATTTACAACAGACCCTCCAGAACCGCACTGATCCCCAAAGCTCCGCGTTTAACCCTCAGGTACCGCACACGACGCCCGTTTGATGACCCAGGCTGGCTCACACCCAGTAATCGATCAGACCATCGACGGCAGGCATGTGGGGAACACGTGGGAGCCGGGCTGCCAGCACCAGGAGGCTGGGGGGTGGCGGGACGAGCAGGCTGCACGGCGCCAGCCAGCAGCGCTTTCGGGACGAGCTGTCTGTGCACAGAGCACTTCTGGAGGTTCCCCAGCCCGGCTGCTCTTTATGGACACCCTCCAATTTCAAGCAGCATCCTTGTGGGAGCAGGAGAGGAAACACCAACGTGCGCTCAAGGATGAAGGACGACCCTGCTCGTGCCACCCAGGGCACTTTGCATCCCACCTCCCCGCGTAGCATCCGCTGGGCCTCAAGGCAGCGGGGACAGCGAGGGCAGCAAAACCCCACAGAAAACAAAGGGACTGCCCCGTAGGAGCCAGAGCTGCCTCCAGCTCTGGGCTTCCACGTGAGCGCGCTTCGTGCTGAGCTCCTTTGTGGAAAGAGCAAAGGGAAGTCGGATGCAGGAAGGTCTCGGGACAAAGGGAGGAGAGGCAGGGGCAGGCGCAGCGGAAGGCAGGACGACTGTTCCCTTTTCTGCGCGTTGCGTAACCCTGATTAGAGCAAGGAAATTGGTCAAAAGGCCGCGGACTTCGTTGCGTAAGCCTCCCGCAGCACCGAGGCCATCCACTCGGCACGGGTCTAAAAATAGCGTTTTGAGACAGGGCTTAAGGAAAATACACTGAGCAGCCACAATTGCAAGGCGGGAGGCTCCCTCCCCGCCGGGCCAGCAGGTGCCTTCTACCCACGAACTCATTTCATCTCGACACAAAGCTCTGATTCCAAGGGGCTCCGCTGCTGGAAGCGCTCGCGGCACAAAGCCGGCACTTCTCAGACACAAATAACCGCACTGTGTGCTGGAAGAACAAGCCTGAAGTTAGTTTTAGGCTTAAAATTACTCCGCAGCTGGAAACGGAGACGCCAGCCCCGCAGCAACCCTTGGCACTCGGAGCTGGGAGCAGGACGGGTGCGATGGGGATCCGTCCTGTCCTGACGGCACGCTGGGCCCCTCTTCTCACCCTGCTGCTAGCACGGCCGGGGCAGCAGAGCTTCTCCGGGACGGGTTTACTCACAGCACGCAGGCGAGGGACTGCTGCACCGCACAAGGGTCCCTCCTCCAGCACAACGAGCAGAGAGCGCGAAGAGGCAGCAAGCGGAGCCCCGCACGTGAACCCGCTCGGCTGCAAACTGAGCTCTTCCAAAATTCCGACGTGGTGCAGAGCTCAGGACCGGGAGGGTTCCTGTGGAAGAGGTGGTCAGCCTTCAAAAGGTGAAGAGCACGCCTCTAGCGACCTACAGGCAGCCTCACGAGCCAGGCAGCTGGGGTTTTCCAGCCCTAAAGACTACAAAATCCTCCTTTCAACCTCAGCAAGATCCGTCTCAAGAGAGAGCACCCAACACTGCCGCAGAGCCGGACCGGACGCATTCATCCTTTCAACCGCCACCCGAGGGACGCGGCCGTGGGTACTCGCAGGGTGGGTTCACCGCCCCCTTCCCCCCAAAAAACAAACTGTTCGAACCGAGTCGGGCCGCCCCCGCCCCGCCATCTGCGGCACAAACGGCCTCCCTCGCGCAGACAAGGAGTCTCGCTCAGAAATCCACCGCTTGCTTCTGACACGCCGCATCCGACGCCTCACCGGAGGAGCGGCCGCAGCTCCTTACTGCACCAGCTCTGCCTTTAATGGAATTATTAATCAAATCATTCTGCAGGCCTCGATGCAACGTCTTTTAATTACGTAGCTTAAGGACACGGGCTAATTCCTGAATTACCGCGCGACGTTCCGGTGCCCGGCACAGCAACAAAGGAAAGCGAGAGGAGGCAGCCACCCTTTTCATCCCAGATTAAAGAGCAGGCAGGGCCTGCAGTCCGGCAGCCGCCACTGACAGCAGGAAAAAAAAAAAAAAACAACAACAAAAAAAGCACCTTTGGGGCGTTAACAGGATTACTCAGCACCACAGAAACTAGTTAAGAAACTGGAAGAGCTGACAGAACCTCAGCGACGCTTTCTGGTTTTATCTCACGGGGGACGAAGCAGGTCACTCTGTGGTTACGCTTTCTAGTGCGACGACGTTAGAAAGACAACCCAGGACACGCACACTGCTCTTCTCCAGCCACCGGCGTCCCCCCGGTGTCACCAGCTGTGAATTACCTCTGCTGCCGCCCCTCGAGAAGCTCGCTGCAGACGGGACGAGCTCGCTGTGCCTCACCCAGGCTCCTGCATCCCCCTGTCCTCGCCCAGACAGGGAGACCCCTCCCCAACACGGGGTTTGCCACGGTTTGGTTTTTGGGCAGCCCAACGCTGCACTCGGCGCCGAGCTGGAACGAAGGTCACAATTCATTCGTTTCTGTTTTTAAGTGGCAAATTCCAGCTCATCGGGAGCGATGTTGGACAGGACCTAAACACCCAGATGAGGACTAACATGAAATGAACAAACCCTGGGCTACGGTCTGACAAAGATTAACACGAAGCGAGCAAAACCCGGGCTATGCTCCGACTTCTCAGCGCAGGAACGCGCAGCAGCAACGGGCTCGGACGGCAGCGAGAGCGTGGCCATCGCCTCGCCCTGCCACACACCCTCCCTCGAGACCCCGAGACCTGCTGCTCGGGGAGAGGCAGGGCTGCCCCAGGACAGCTGCCCTGCAAGGTGGAGCACGAACCAGCCCCGACGAAGAGTGGCTGGGAGCTTCTCTGCCTGCACCCAGCGGCGGTCGGATCGGCTTCGCTGTTTCGGTCGCTTTGCTGTACGGGAGCATTAACTTTTACAGACCTACGGCACCAAAAGCTTTGGAAGTTTAAACGGTTCTGCAAAAGAAATATAAATAATTAAAAAAAGAGGGAAAAAAAAAAAAAAAAAGGTCCACCGGATGACTCAGAGAGCCAACAGTGCAACCCGCGTGCGGCGCCGCGAGCCCTTCCAGGAAGGGACGCCTCCTCCAGAAAGAGGAGCCCTGACTCAGAAAGTTCTTGGAAACGCACGGAGACTCACCGAGCTGCTTCCCCGTGCCCCAGCCAGCTCCGAGCGGGACGCCGAGCTGCTCTCCCCGAGCACAGCCACGCTCTCAAGGCGGCACCCCCATCCCCGGACCCTGAGCCCCATGGGGGAGTCGAGGTGGCCGCCAGCGGCCCCCGTGGCACCAGGGGACCCCCACGCACCTTGCTCACTCCAGCTGCTGCCGGTCCGCGACTTTGTAGGGACGAGGCCACCTGCAGGAACCGCACACGGGGGAGGAAATCCCTTCCAGGCCCCCGGGGGAAGCTCCGAAGCGCAGGAATCCAGCGCCCTAACCACGGCACGAGCTGGCAGCTGTGGCAGCGCTGCCTCCAAACCCCTCTGATGCATCAGCACCCCGGCTCGAGGACTCATCCCAACACCGGACTCACGCTGGGAGTTCCCTGCCGGGTTACACAAACACCACCTCCAGCTTAACCCCTTCTCCCCGCAGCACCGGAGAGCCTGGGAGCGAAACCCGCAGCCCTGGGGACGCCCGCGCCGAGCCAAACGGGCGCTGCCCTTAAAATCTGCACCGGGCAGGACCAGGCTGGGGTTTTTGATCCGAGCTGACGTTGCCGTGTGCGTTCAGTGCTCCATAAATCACCGCAGCGGGACCTTCCTCACGCACACACGGATTCTCACCTGACTCAGGCGCGCTGACACTTTTACAGCCAGGTGTGGTCGCTCGGCTCGATAGGGAAACGATACTGGGCTCATCACCGATACTCTGCTCGCCGAGCCCCAGCTTGGTATTAAATAACAGGGACTTCTAAATAATACAAGTTACCCACACGGTTAATTCCTACCCTATTCCTGTCCCTAAGCACCAGTTCCTAGCGCCACGCTAGCGTTGCTCTAGTTTGTATCGCAAAAGCATTTTGATGCACCGCAAGTTAAAAAAAAAAAAAAAAGAAAAAAAAAAGGACAACAGCTAACGAAAGCAGACTATTTCACCCAGAAAATTACAGCAGGAGCACAGCTTCCTCCAGTCCAGCAGGAGCTCAGGCAGGATCCGCAGGATGCCCTTCACCAGGCAGCAGCTGGGTGCCTGCGAGGCGTCCGGAGACGATTCAGCGACATCCCGAGGACAAGCAGCAGCTGGACACGAGGGGGCTTTTAAGTACCGCGGCTGTGTGACCAAACCAGCGGTGCGGATGCCACAAAGAAACAATAAAAGGACGTAGCAGCAGCGCTCCGGCATCAGGGAAACTCTTCCCACATCCGGGCGGCTCAGCCCAGGGGCTGCTCGCTCGCAGCCTGCCCGCGGGAACGCGCCCGCAGCCACCTGCACGAGGCCCTGCTCCCGCACAAATTTCCAACGGTTCCCAGTAACGCCCGGGATCCCCTGCGCCCAGCAGAACTCCTCACCAACAGGCGAGCCCAGCCCCTTCCTGGGAGCGTTTCATTTCTGCTCACTGAAAGCCACGGGCAGCGCGGGGACCATTTGTCACCTGCGGCAGCGGGACGGGCGCACGGGTGCTGTCGCGCGGCAGCGGACACGCGTTTTGGTGACAGAGCTGCCAGGCTGCTTTCAAGAAGCGTTTCTGCAGCAGGAGAAAGTCGCAATTGCATCAAGCGCAAACACAGAGCTCAGGTAACCGGCAAAACCCACGGGCTTTGTGCAGGAACGAGTTCCCTGGAGATTTCACCCCCAGAGTCTGCCGCTGAGAGGGAAGGGAGCAGAAAAACCCCACCTAGCAGCGTACAGAGCTGCGGGATGAAAGAGGGTCTTGGGAACTGCAGTGGTGTTAAAAGCCCCAACTCCACCTCGGCTGAGCTCTTCTCCCCTCACACATGTTCAAAGAGCAGAAAATCAGCAGCTGCTGCCTCCTCCGTCACCCAGCACAACGCAAAAAACCCAAACCCCGAGCCAGGAGGCCATCAGCACCAACAGCTCGGGGTTATGCTGCAGCAAGAAGCACCGTGTGAGCGCTGCTCTGCACATCCAGCCCCTCTGCTGCGCCCCCAGCCAGGGCTGCTGGCGAGGCTTTGCCTGCGATGACAAAAAGCAGCTCACCAGGTCCTGACCGCAGGAACCAGAGAATCATTAGGGTTGGAGAAGCCCTCCAACATCACCTGGTCCAACCGCCCCCTACCACCACCATCACCCACTGACCACGTCCCCAAGCCCCACGTCCAACCTCTCCTTGAACGCCCCCAGGGACGGTGACGCCACCACCTCCCTGGGCAACCCGTCCCAACGCCCGACCGCTCTTTCTGAGGAGAAATGTCTCCTCATTTCCAGCCTGAACCTCCCCTGGCACAACCTGAGGCCATTCCCTCTGGTCCTATCCCTGGTCACCTGTGAGAAGAGGCCGACCCCCAGCCCCCCACACCTCCCTTTCAGGCAGCTGCAGAGAGCAATGAGGTCTGCCCTGAGCCTCCTCTTGTCCAGCCCAAACCCCCCCAGTTCCCTCAGCCGCTCCTCACAGGACTTGTGCTCCAGGCCCTTCACCAGCTTCGTAGCCCTTCTCTGGACACGCTCCAGGGCCTCGATGTCCTTCTTGTGCTGAGGGGCCCAACGAGAGCCGTGCTGGGCAGCGGCACAGACCCCGCTCACTCCCCCAGGCCAGGAGCCCTGGTTGTGGTGGCCAGGACCTCACACGGCACCGGACGGGCCCCGTCCCCAGGGTCCTGCCCCCCCCCACCTCCCTCCCGAGGGGGGGACCCGGGGCCGGGCCCAGCTCCTCAGGGAGACGCCGGCACGCGTTGAACCGGCGGGGGAAGGAGACCCGGAACCGGCGAAACCTCGGGGAGGGCTGCGGGGCACCGAGGGGGACCGGGAGGGGCCCGAAGAGGAAACCGTGACGCCTCCCCCCGCCTCCCGGCCCGTCCCCGCTCCCCCCCCCCCGGCCTTGGGCCGAGCCCCCCGTGACAGACCCGGCCCCGCGGCCTCCGTGGGGCCCTGCCGGCCGCGCTGCCCGGCTGCCGAGCCGCGGGGCCGGTACCACGGGCGGCCGAGCGGTGCCGTGCCCGGCCCTTCCCACACCGCCCCGGGCCGCCCCCGCTCACCCATGGCCCCGGGGCCGCCGCGGCCGCCGCCGCCTCCCGCAGCCGCAGCCCCGCGGCCTCCGCTCGGCGGCCACCTGACAGCGGAAGTGACGCACGGCCCGGCCCGGCCCGGCCCCGCCCCGCGCCGCCATCCCGCCTCCTGGCGGCCGCCACCGAGATGGCGTCCGAGGGGAGGGGGCGGGGCTCAACGGGAAAGGCGGCGGTGATTGGGCGGGCGATGTGAGTGGCAGGTGGGGAAGATGCTGGGGGGGGTGGCTGGAGGGAGGCAGGCTGCGATTGGTTGAGGGCCGACTGCTGATTGGCTGAAGCGCGGTGACTCCCTCAGCCGATTGGCTGCGCTTGCATCAAAGGCTGGCCGGCGAACCGATGGCGGTCACGGGGGAGCTGGGAGCGCGCTGCGATTGGCGGGGGGGCGGGGCTTCCGCGCTGCCGCCCGTTGCCATGGCAACCCCGCGGCCTTAGCGCCCGGCCTGCGCCTACTCCGGGGCCGGGCCCCAGGCGAAGCCCCCGGGGGGCCGAGGCCGGGCTGGGCCTGGGGGGGGGCGCCGGAGCCCGGCGAGGCCAGGCCAGGTCGTCCCCAAAGAGCACCACGGAGCCGGGCCTCGTGGCCAAAAGGGCTTTGTTTGGGGGCTGGGGACCATCAAGTGCCCAGCAGCAGTGCATCAATCACCAACATTCGTTACACAGCCTCACACCCCAATTAATGGCTGATCGTTAAACAACCTCACACCTCACGGTCCCCGGCCGAGGTGCGGATGTGGTCCCCCTGTCCCTCCACAGCCCCAGGTCCGTGCCGGGCAGCAGGGCGCTCACTTGTGCTTGGCGCGGGGGAACTCCCTGCGGCCCTTGTCGCGGCCGCCGAAGTAGCGGACGCGGTGGATGAGCTCCAGCTGCCGCTCGATGGTGGCCCTGATGTCCACCTGGTCGGGGATGTGGACGTAGCGCACGTTCCTGCCGGTCACGAAGAGCTCGTCCAGGCGGGACTCGGCCCCCCGCCGGTCGGTGAAGGTCACCTCGGCCAGGCGCATGTTCATGAAGGCGTCCACGTTGGTGACGCGCCCCGTGGCCGTGCTCTCGTCGCGGAGGTCCACGGTGGTGACGTGGCCGTGCAGGCCCTGCAGCAGGATGACCAGGCTGTTCTCGGCGATGGTGCGCTCCTTGACCGAGTGGCTGACCTCCATGGCGCGGCTGAGGGGCAGGGAGACGCCGCGCTGTGCCCCGCCGGCACCCAAGGGCTCTGGGACAGGGCAACTCCCCCGAGCCACCAGCACGTGCTGCGGTGCAGCCCTGGGTTCAAGTCACCCTCCTCGCCTTGCACACTTGGGCACACACAAGCCCGGCACACTAACCTGCGCCTTGACCCTCTCCCACCACCCTCTTGCACTCCCCCCTGCCCACCACGCCTTGCACACGTGGGTGCTCGCCGCCTCCTCCCCTTGCACACCCACCTGCACGCTGCCCATCTCCAACCAGCCATGCACACCCCCTGCCCCCTTCCCACTCGAGTCCCCCTGTGCCCACTCTTCCCACTCGCCCCCCTCGCACCCCCCATGCCCCCTTCCCACTCGAGTCCCCTGTACCCCCCTCCCACTGGCATCCCGTGCCCCCTTTCCCCTCACACCCCCCGCCCCCTTCCCCTCGCACCCCCCGTCCTCTCGCACCCCCCCGTTCCCCCTTCCCTCTCGCTCCCCACTCGCCCCTTTCCCCTCGCCCCCCCCGTGTCCCCTTGCACCCCCCCGTTCCCCCTTTCTCCCCCCCACTCACCCCCACGCCGCCCCCGGCCGCTCCCGCTCCGCGTGCGCCCCCCCCGGTGCTCGGTGCCTCCTCCCAGCGCCCTCCTTCCCTCCCTCCGTCCCTCCCTCGCCCCCCCGCGGCCGCCCCGCGTCCCCCCCGCAGGAAGGCGCAGCCCCAGCCCCGTCCCCGCCCCGCAGCGTGGCTCGGAGGGAGGCAGGCTGGGAAGAGCGCGTTTAATGCTCACAGCCCGTCCATCAGCGCCAGCAGGTCCTCGCCTTTGCCCGAGCTCGCCGGGCTCGGCTCCGCCACCTCCAGCTCGCCCACGATGCGGGCCAGCTCCGCCCGGAGCCCCCGGTCCTGCGCGGGGACACGGGTCGGGAACTGCTCGCCAGCCTCACGGGGTGGTGGCTCGCTCTAACGGGCTGGGGGCCGAGCTCTCGTAGCGAGCAGTGATCACAGAATCGCAGCATCATTAGGGTTGGAAAAGAGCTCCAAGATCATCTGGTCAGGCTGTCCCCTACCCACCTGCCACGTCCCCAAGCCCCACGTCCAACCTCTCCTTGAACACCCCCAGGGACGGTGACGCCACCACCTCCCTGGGCAACCCGTCCCAACGCCCGACCGCTCTTTCTGAGAAGAAATGTCTCCTCATTTCCAACCTGAACCTCCCCTGGCACAACCTGAGGCCATTCCCTCTGGTCCTATCCCTGGTTACCTGTGAGAAGAGGCCGACCCCCAGCTCCCCACACCTCCCTTTCAGGCAGTTGTAGCAAGCAACAAGGTCTCCCCTGAGCCTCTGCTTCTCCAGACTAAACAACCCCAATTAGCAAATCGACAGGCTTAGCAGAAAATACTGCCATCACTGATTTATAAGCTTAACCAAAATAAATAATAATAAAAAAAGTATTTCTTTAAAGTTACTATGATGGGTAAAAGTAATTACTGAGCAAGGAGAGAATGAGTCAAAGATGTGAAACGCACTGTACGTACCTGAGTGGCTTGTATGTTAACAACCTTGTAAGATAACTCCTCTGGTCTCGTCAGTGCTGCCTGTCTTGATTAAAAATATGAAGAGTGCTTAACCCCATGATGACATACACGGGATAAACAGGGTAATGAGCTTCCTATAGACGTGAAGTTTAGACAGCATGCCTATTTCTGCTAAGGAAATTCATATACTGATCCCAGTCTTGAAACTTATCCCTGCTTTGGATTTTTTATACTAACTGTAGAACAGTGGGACTAACTTTGTAGTTGGGAATAAAAGCAGACAAATGCATTCTGCAGGAACCACGTAACAGAACTCTCACTACCCTTATGCTCCCTGCCAGAAGGAGGCTGCAGTGTTTGTGCCCATCAGGCTTATCACCTCCAATCAGTTCAGATACGTAACTTATCTCTGAAATGAGCATCTGGGGGAGAGGAGAGCTAAAGGGATGTGTCTGTTCTGTGGGACGGAACCTAAGCCCAGATCGTCACCTGCTGGTGACTGACTTTCTCATGTGAAGGCAGTGCAAGACCCTGCTTTACAGGAGATGCACTAGTAACAAATCACTCTCTCCTTCCTGATAGTCTTAAAAATGGCCAGACAAACTGTTCCTCTTTTGTTCCTGCAGGGACTATCTGGACCAGGATAAGAAAATACTGAAAAAATTGGTATTCTGTCCCTGAAGCTGTCAAGGGCCAGCCTCAGTCTCCAGGGCTGTCCGCATGGCACTTAATCACAAACCCCAGATGAAAAACAGCTTGAGCATACTCTTCCTCCTCGTCTGTTGTGAATAAATTCAGTCGAAATCCTGTCTCACTGCCACCAGGTTTCTTGATATCCAGACCTCCCAACAGCCTGGCCAAAAAGTTCAGTTCTTCTTTAGCAAGAGGGTTAGGGGCCACATTCTCCTGCGGAAAACAGAAACGGGTTCAGCGGTCAGACTACCAGGAAAACTAGGCCTAAAAGCATTTGTGTGTTCTGGTATTACATAAATGTTCTTCAGAGTGTCATATATACATTTCTGTATTGTTAGTGTTACAGATTGCATAGATAAGTCATAAATATCAGTTACATATTTAAAATGTTTGCTTGAATATACAGACCTAGGACAAGATAGTTTTCCAGCTAAATTGGATGGCTGAGAAATCAGTAAGATCAGCTTCCTGTTTTCGGAAGAAATTAAAATAGGAAGCAACATTTCAGTACACCACCACATAAGCCTGTGCATAAAATTCTTTAGGAAAACATTCTCACAGCCTAGTTCAAAAGGGGCCAGGGAGAACTGCTGAGGCCTAGAGAGGAACAAGTAAACAGGTTTCCCTGAAGTTATCCTGTATGTGTAGACCGAAAAGATAGTTACTGTTTACTTGAGAAAGGAGGCGAGCAAAAGAGAAGATAGCACAGACTGCTGCTGAGGTCATGAATTTAACCAGTGACAGAATCAGAAGGACACTAACCTTCACATGGGATGCCAAGTTTTTGGATGATCCTGACATGTGTGTCTCTACTGGCCGACTAACGCTGTACCTAGAGAAAAAAACACACAAGGAAAAGCAACCTGTTACTTGTATGTGATACAAAAATAGAAGGGAGCAGTACAGGACCTAAATTTTTTTCAGAATATTTTTCTGAAGACTCTAAATTACAGAAATGAGAAGTTACAGGTCAGTTTTATGGAGTATTATAGCATTAAAACATATAAGCGACAAAACTGTATGAAAGAACATTACTGTCTCTTATTCTGAGAATGAAAAAATTATCTAAGTCAAACGTGAAGGAAAAAAAGGATTTCTTGAATGCTGTTAAATTTAAATTACATTTCACAGAATATGCAGTACCAGATGAAAACGCTCTTTACTCAGCTCTATTGTAGACATGAATCAAACTTTTGCTCTTTTCCACAGCACTTTTGAACACATTTATCCACACGCGTTTTGTATCAGGTAATCGCTTTGTAAAGCAGTCAAACTGATAACAGCCAAAGAGGCAAAAATAAACAAACAGGACCAAAGATGTGCTTCTGAACAAATCCATAATCATCAACGTTTACTTCATGTTTCTATGTAGGACATAAACAACTTACATATTTGTTCCAAGTTTGAGGACTCTGTCTCCATAGAGATCAAAAGACCCTTCCCTTTGTGGAGTAATGTAATTTCCATCAGTGGTGAACTCAGTTCTTTTAACTTCATCTCCATTATGATTATACATCCTTAAAAAGAAGCCATCATTGAAACATATTTAATAGTTCTATTACTGATGTTCAGTACTGACTTCCTAGGCTTACTGTACAAGTAGCACTATTCTGTATGCTGGTAAGTGCCTATTTTAGAGAATAAATGACTAATAGCTGACTTACTGGAGTTGGGAATTCCAGAAACATGCTTAGCATTTCATTGCCAGGTGACTTAAACCCAAATCTTGCCATATAAACGACACTTACTGGAGGTTCAGCTCTCCATGCAACATGAGTGACAGTCTAAGCATGATTCCCATTAGACCTCTGGGACTAAGAGTTCTTTCTGAGCAGCCGTACATGCAAGGCACTGCAAACAGTATAAGCAGGGGTTCAGAATTCACCTGATGAGTCCTGGAACTTCTGTACCCCATGGAACAGGGCCTGAGATTGGCAGCACAAAGCGACCATTAGAGTTTTGCACTTTATCCTTCAGAAAGATAGAGACCTGCAAAAGAATACCCCGTCCTCTAGAAAATCAGTTAAATATCTTCTGATCTGAGTTCTCCGAAGTCTGACCTTGCAGCCTTCCTGCTTAGATTAGGATCGGTTTCCTAGAGATTTTGATGTACATAAACACTCTGATACGGAGGATGGGCACACTGATGAAACATCAAAAAAAAAGTGTACTCTTTATGCACTTGAGTATGATCAATTTATTTACAGAACATCAAGGCCCACAGCCTCAAGCTTGAGGTTCTCAGTTTCATATCAAGCTTCTACTAAAAATAAAAACCTATTTATCTACTAGCAGACATTCTTTCAGATTTGTGAAACTTGAAAGTAATGAAAACCTGAATCAGGAATTACTCTATACAGTCACCTCTGAAATAAACAGGTAATCATGGGTAATTTTTTTCCAGAATATTTTAGAATTATTGGGTATTACCGTAGTAGATGCGCTCAGTTTCTTAAATTTTGAAGACTGAAATTACAAGCACATCAAGATGACTAAAAAGCATGAATAACAAAACCCAACTCTTTATCATGAACTCATAAGACGATACGTCCATATTCTAACCACAGTCAAACTTCCTTCTGTTCTTACTGTCTACTTGTATTGGATTCTTACCCTTATGTGCATGTCCTGAAAAAAAAGGAGGAGTGTTTGCCTGATCAGCTGAAATTCACCAGCAGACAGACAGCCGTACACCTGAAAAAGAAAAAACACAGGAAGACTTTGTAAGAGTACCATGCTCCATCAAGTTAAAGGTGGAAACAAGCCTATCAGAATACTGCTGGCCAAAGCTAGTACAT
The DNA here is from genome assembly GCF_009769625.2 of Cygnus olor. Lineage (NCBI taxonomy): Eukaryota > Metazoa > Chordata > Aves > Anseriformes > Anatidae > Cygnus > Cygnus olor. The sequence continues at coordinate 2,667,103 of NC_049191.1, forward strand.
GTGTGGCAGAGGAAGAGGAAAATAATTACGGGGGGCTGCTGATCAGCATCAGTAGTTGTTATCAGGGACTAAGAGCCTGATTTAATTTCTGCTGAAGTCAGTGGGGACTTTGATCAGGCTGAATAAGCAACGTACTGATTTAAAGGGGGCAAGCATGAAAAGTTTATGTTGTAAACAACTCCATCTCCAGAAGTCCCTGGGAACCATTTCATGACTTCCCAGAACTTTCAACATTTTAAGGAAAGAGTTCCCTTTCAGTGGGATCCTCCTGTTCTTTGTACAAAGAATTACAGCAGTTACATAAGCAAAAGTTCTCTGAGGCTAAGAACCCATCAAGCTCCACACTTGATGTGCCACTTCCTGATGCAGTGTTTAGTCTCTAAGATCAGCTTGAAAGAGGAAAAAAACCTTCAAACAAGAGCGTGTTCCACCATTTTTCTAGGGATTCTTACTTCGATCAGCTGTCGAAAAGTTTCATCCACCTGGTTCAGAATGCCAGGGGAATCGCGAATGAAATCCTTGATTGCATCCAGGTGATTGAACGTGACCAGCAGAATGTCTTTGGGCCGAGGACACAGCAGGACTTGGTATTTGAAAGCCATAGTCATAAGGTCATACAGCTGCAAAATAACAAGGGAGAAATTTGGGTTCCATCACAACACAGACAGCAACACCACTTAGATAATTTCATGTGGGTTTTAGATGCTTTTTTTTTTTTTTCTTTTAGCACCTGCCTGCAGGTAAGGAGAACCATTTCAGCTTTGTTTCCTACGAAAATAAGACTTCTAAAATCACAGTCATCCCTCCTGTTGGCCTCTCAGACTACTGACAATTTCAACAACATTGACACCAGGGTAGAGGTCTCACAGGTAGTCAAGTTCCTATAATTATTATCATCATTATTTTCCAGAAAATTGACCACTGGATATACTGTTGGCAGGTAAAAATTCTTATACCTGCAACTGCAAAATAATGAGCATCAATACAGAAATATATATATATATATATATATACAAAAATATATTTACATAACATATGTATAGGCTTTTAATATATATATATATAAACATTCTTATAAAGAATGCTTCCTGAACCTTTTAAACTCAAACTTTAATTAAACACAAAACCAAGTATTTCTGCTTAAGGTGGTGAATTACCTGGTACTACCATGGATTTCTCCAAAGTTTTCTTGGCTTAGAGCCATTTTTACAAAGAAAACAAATGGAAAGAGGTCTGTTACAAAATGCTTCAAAATTAGAGTAACGCGTGAAGAGCAGCATTAAAGTGCAGCACAGTCAGGACCAGACAGATTGTCTTTTTACCTTATCCATGCTTGCTTGGTTCAGCCTCATGATTGAAGCATGAGCTAGCCGGTCATACACCGTTCTCAGAGCCTTCTTGGAGTAGAGTTCCTGTGGTTTAAACAGCTCTTCCATAAATTTTTTATTGAACATGGTTGTGATGATGTCATTCATAACTGTAAAGACAGAGAGCCTCGGTTGTTTGCCTCACTAACACAGCATTCGCCTAATTCATTCCACACGTGGACACTGACAGCTGTGAGGGCTCACAGAACGCTTACCTGTGAAAACCAGGTACATAGCCACAAAAGGAAAAGCAAGGAAGACCACTTCGTCATTTTGACATTTTCTCAATGCCATATTGGTCTCAGCAAGCAGCGTGTTCCTGCTGGCTGTCCCCAGAGGCAGAAACGTGTTTGAGCTGCAGACAACAAACTTTGTTTTCCAACCGGAATAACGCTGGTTTTGTTGCCTTGTTTTTGCAGCAATGGCTAGCACTTTCCCCTTTTAAAATAATTCTGTTTACAGGCTACTCTGGCATGTATTATCTATAAAAGCTACAGTTCTGCTTCCTAAGAAGACTGTTTTGCATCAGTCTGCCTTTTTTTTTTTTTTTTAAATAAACAAACCATAGCTATCGGTTCTCTTTTTAGCCTTTGACACTATTTTTTCCTTCTAAACAGAAGCTCCTGACTGATTCAAAGCTCCTTGAAGTACTTGTGTGAAACGGATTAGGACTGACAAGTATTTAAGGAAGCATTTATAACAGTGGGATCTGTGGCAAGGCCATCCAGGGCTCTTAACACAGTAACATCTGAGGATATGAGCGCAGCCCAAAGGCTCAGAACTCTAAACATCGTGACTAGTGCTTCATTTTTAAGTGTTAATTTAAACATGGAATTGTTACATAACCTACTCGAGAATATCTGGAGACCAGTAATACTGAATATAAGGGCTACGCTCTGGCTAACAAGCTTTGAATGCAAAGAAGATAGAAAACGTCTTTGGAGTGACTCAAGCAGACACCTTCGCTTTCCTGCTGGATTCGATACTTTTATCATACACCTGATACAGAGTTATCGTAAATTTTTTTTTCCCTATCCAAAAATGTTGAAAAAAATATCAATTTCAATTCACAGGGATAATTGTACAAGCACAAATTTCCCTAAGCAGATGACTGTTACTGAAGCCTGTAATGAGAGCTAACTCTTATAGATTAGAAAAATCTCAAGGGAAGGGGAAAAAAAAAAAAAGAAAGAAAAGTTGATGTTCCAGTCACTTCATCTTTTCTTGGATGATTAATGTCTGGGGAATGTTGCTAGGTGTGTAATAGATGCTGAGCACTTGGACGCTGGCAGCTGTTTTCTGGAAGGCAAGCGCCTTCTGAAGCGATTCTCTCCTCTTGTTTAAAGCTGATGCTGACAGGTTTTCTCCTGTACGTGTTATGGTGGGGTACGCATTTCAGCATCCCTTGCACTGTAACGTAACACAGCTCACTTTCCTGTTTTAAGTACTCCAACCAACAGAGATGGGCCTCACCTCAGCTCAGCTTCTGAGCAGCACGGATTACAAATACACCTCACTACAAATGGAAAAAAAATCCCTCCTCTTCCACCCTTTTCAAATAAACTGTCCATAAAACAACCCCTACTTGCAGTCTTAGGCAAAAATCCTCACTTTTTTTCAGTGGAGAAAATCAAACACAACGTATTAGCATAAATTTCATTTTGCAAGTAATCAGTTATGACAAAAATAAGAACTTTTGCCTTATACTGCTACCGCAAAAAATATTTTTAAGTTGTCTACATGTTGTCTGTACAAAGGTTTCTCCTCCATCTTAAGAGAGTCTCTAATAACCAAAACTGTCAGGAGACAATACCACCATACGCAGACAGTAGCTGGTAGATATTCATAATGAAATCACGATCTACGTTAACCACACATCAAGCCTTACATAAATTATCATCCAGAATTAAAACCTCCTGTATTGGCTATGAAAAGAACTGAGAAAGACAAAAAAAAAATAATCAAGGTAAAGGCCAAATCTCACAAGGTACACTTGATAATGACAGAGCAAAGATCTCAGAGCCCAGGTAGTCCCTGAGAACATACTTACACCATTCTCACAATGGAAAATAACAAAGAAAGGAGTGTTAGCTCAGGGATAATGGCACGCCAAGCAACATAGCATAAAAGCAGTTTAGCAGAGAGGGATTTCACCAACTGGCATGGGGAGAGGGAAACCAAGTATAGACAATGCGATGACAAGAGAAGCCAAGGATTTACGGTGGTTTTGGCCTGCATGTGTCATGTCACCGGTGACATACACATTTCAACGCCTAGCGCGCTGTAACGGAACATGGCTCATATGCATGACATGAGACTTCACGTCTGGGTTGTGCTCATGCTTCTCCAAGTACATTCAAGGCAGCGAAGGGAACTTCATGAGTTCATAGGTTCATAGTTCATAAAGTCAAAGGCAGGCAAACCTAGTTGTGTGGCTTTATCAGCAGCAACAGACTGGCAGCTGCTCTTTGGTAACTTTTCAGAGATCGTCCTAAGAGCAGCGCTCACAAAGTTGTCTTTTCTCACAAGGAGAAGTTGATTGGTCAACACAAGATCTGTCTCTGTGCCTTTACCATCTGAATATGATAAAGCAGGATTTTATAAAAACTTATCTCCATTTAGGGTGCGATAAAAGAGAGGAGAAATGTGGAATCTTTTATGCTTCTGAGATATTAAATGCTGGAAAAAACAAATTATTGGAAACAGCACCTAATGGTAGCAAAAAAGCAGCAAACTCCAGGGTATCACATTGGTAAACGTTCAAAACCTACAAATGACTTATTTTGAAAAATGGAAATCATAACCCTGATCTCTCTTAAAAAAGGCCTGCTTAAAGAGACACTGGAAGTTCTACTCATGTCCGCCTAGCAGAAAAAAAGTGATAGTTTAAGAGATTTATTTTCTCATCCAGCTACTTACCGTACCCCTGTTCTGGAGGCTACCATTTCAAGGCAAAGCCCAGGGGGAAATCACACTCTCCACCTTAGCTCTCCACTGCAAAACCTCAGCTCAAACCCACCTTCAGTGATAATTTAAGTCAAGGTGAGTTTGTCTGGAGTGTGGGAACCTGCTCCTTTGTGATCAGCCTGCTGCAAGCGTGGCGAACCACTAGCAGGGGTGGATAAGCAGCTAGGATGGAAATGTCTGGAGTTCACCCATCAAAACCCTGAACAGTAAATTAGAAGTTATCACAGAGAAATGCAGTGTACGTAATATTCCTGCCTTTAAGCAGAAAAAAAAAATCACAATGCTCACGTAATTATATGCTTGCATTGCTAGATGTTAGCAAAATCCAAACATCATTCTGGTTAGAACGACCGCTATGAGAAAAAGTTATGGTCTATTTATAGATATTGCCTTGATTAAATTAACGAAGAGACTACTTTTGAAGCCACTAGATTTTGAGATATTGCCTATTTTTGTAAGATCTATAGTTAAAGTGCTGTTTAACAGGTGAAAAATATTATTCAACCTTGACACCATCACTAGAGGGCTGCAGGAACAGCATACAGTGTGTTCACGTACAACGAGCCTCATGTGTGCATGTAGTGGTGTTCGTCTACTGCATGCAGCTAGAAGGTTACAGTACCTCGTTTCCTGTCCACATCTGTCCATTCATCTACACGAAGCATATAAAACAAAAACATCAGTTCAAGAAGTAAGAACAAGAGTTTCAAGAATAAAAGAGAGAAAAAAAACCTAACTAATGGACTTGGATTTTTCTCATCAGCAATCTGTGCTTACCAAGAAAGAACTCTTCTGTTAACTTGACATCTTTCACTTTCAATTAATACACAAAAGATGAAACCTTGCCCTCCCCTTGGAAAAAAACCTGTTGCTTCAACGGAGCTAAAATTTTACCCTTGATTTTACCCTTAGCATGTTTTGCATTTAGCTTGGATTTTTTTCAGCTGTTTTTTTGCACTTATAAATGAACAATATTTCCGTGAACAGTTTTAAGCATCAACAAACACCTCAGTGAAGACCGCACCACATCTCAGTAAAATTAAAGCCCAATTTTTTAGAAAGACAGAAATAGATGCATGGATAAACTGGTACAGATCTAATTCAACCGCTCAGATATTCCACTGTACATAACTAAATGTAGTTTAAGCTATAAACTGAGAACTGTACGAACAGCAGCAGGGAAATAAACTCATGGCAGATCACTGAAGACAAATATGAATGATTAAAAATTGTATTGCTGCAAGGAAACCTTTGGTATTGCTTCAAAGTTCTTATTCTGGTTGCAAAGAAATCTGGTCATCCCGAAACACTTCAGGACCCGTATTGAGATGCTCAGATCCTGAGTTACTGCGATTCCAAAAGCACGTGTCTGCAGCACTGATTTGCAACACAAGTATAGAAATACTGAAGTCTGTTCCAGTGTCTGTATTATCTGTGTGCATTTCACAAATCAGCTTCAGTTGTACCTGCAAGCAGTCATTACTACGGAAACTTCATGAAAGTAGTTTAACTCAAATGGCTTTATTTTAAGAGAAGAAAACCACACAGGACTCATTCCTGTGGCAGAGCAATGAAACTTGTAAGGAAACCACTTCCCCAGGGCTTCTTTCAGTGGCAGGCACTGCGATGTTCTATTACTTTTCAAGCATCCTTCCAGTAACATCATGGCAGGTATATCTGCATTAATTCCTGTATTATTAAGAGAATCATTACCAAAAGCTGACCACATGCTTGCACACTATTAAGGAACCACAGATTTCTTTGATGGAGCACTGAAAGCGATGATACTTTGGGAGAAGCCTGCAAAGCCCTGAGCAATGCTCCACCTGCAGCAGCGTGGCTCCTTGCTGATTACTTCCAGCACCCGGCCTCTTCTGGAGCGTGTCCAGAGAAGGGCTACGAAGCTGGTGAAGGGCCTGGAGCACAAGTCCTGTGAGGAGCGGCTGAGGGAACTGGGGGGGTTTGGGCTGGACAAGAGGAGGCTCAGGGCAGACCTCATCGCTCTCTGCAGCTGCCTGAAAGGGAGGTGTGGGGAGCTGGGGGTCGGCCTCTTCTCACAGGTAACCAGGGATAGGACCAGAGGGAATGGCCTCAAGTTGCGCCAGGGGAGGTTCAGGTTGGAAATGAGGAGACATTTCTTCTCAGAAAGAGCGGTCGGGCGTTGGGACGGGTTGCCCAGGGAGGTGGTGGCGTCACCGTCCCTGGGGGTGTTCAAGGAGAGGTTGGACGTGGGGCCTGGGGATGTGGTTAGTGGGTGATGGTGGTAGGTGGCGGTTGGACCGGATGATCTTGGAGCTCTTTTCCAACCCTAATGACCCTAGGACCGTATGGGATCCCCTCACACCCTGCCTGCCCCTCGCAGCTCCGTCCTCACAAAGCCGGACACGGGGCCCCAGTCAGGGTCTCCGCGTTGCCGACCCCCCGGTCCCAGCCCCGGCTCACCTTTGCGGGCCTTCTCTCCGGGGATGCTCTGGGCGCGGAGCCGCTGGTCCAGGATGTAGAGCATCTCGCCGCCCAGGTTGAGGAACAGCAGCGGCAGCGCCCGGCCCGACATGGCGCCCTCCTCCCCCCACAGCCGCCGCCGCCGCCAGGCAACGGCCGGGCCAATGGCGTGGCGCCGTGTTGGCATGTCCCCCCCCCCCGCCACAGTGTGATACCACGACTCAAAAACTAATTAAATTGTAATAACTGATTAATTGTAGTCATTTCCTCGCCAACTTTAAGTCTTTGTGACAGGATTAAAAATCATCTTGCCTCAGTTCAGCACGCAGGCAACCCCGGCACGTGTCCACACGACAGCTGAGGGGAACTCGGGGCTGTTTTATCGAACGCTGCCAGCGGGCACCACTTTACTTGTGATTACTTAGTTTAATAACCATCAATGGCATTTTTGAAATAACATCACTGAGTTCCAGAATGATATTGCGGGATGGCCACCAAAGGACAAATGCAAATACCCAAGTCAGCTGGGAAATGAGAGACTTGATTATTAGTATGGTTTCTACAGCTGTAGAGTTCAGAATCAACCTGCATTTGATTGTGAGGAGGAATGGCTTTTTGAGTCAGTGTCAGGGCTGCTTTATTTCCAAATAAGCCGCATTTCTCCTCATTCTCTCCTCTCATTTCCATTACATGTAGTGAATCCCCTGCTGAATTCTGCCGAGCAGCTGCTCCAATGCTGTTTGACAGTGCAATTCTGCAGGCTCACCAGGTAATGAGAGGAGACAGACACCACTCAAAGGTGCTTTCACTTGAAGACATCACTGCCTTTCTCTGCCAAAGGCATGCTGATAAAGCCCCCAGTGCTCCTCTCAGCACAGCACAGACTGCTCAGGACACAGTCCAAGGAAGCAGCCTTAAACTTCTAAAACACTTAAACCGCTTACTGCACCTTTTTGGGTACTCACACGGCGCAGATCACGCATGCACTTAAGCAAAGTCGACATGCCTTTTGGTAGTTGTTTATTTTTGGAGAGACTGGCTGTATCACAAACCCAATGTGCAGCTACACAGCTGTCCCTTCACTCTGCACCTGCTTCTCTTTTGCAGCTCTGGCTTTTGCTTGCCACTCTCTCCTCTTCTTTAGCCTTTCTGGTGCTTTCAGCTTCCGCACCTCCTGAAAAACCTGCAGGAGGAGCATAAGCAGGTGAGAGAAGGGGAAAAGACAAAGCTGTCTGCTGCTGCTTACAACCATTCTGCCACGGCTGCTCATTGCGACACACAGCATGGATCTGATGAGTTTCTGCAGCGGAGGCCAGAAGGCATGCAATGTATTTCAGTGAGATCAGCTCCTTCCCCTTTCTTCCTCCAGGACTCCAAGCAGCCTATGTTCTAGGGTACCACTTTCTGATACTCAGTTACAGCTATCCAGTCTTCTACTTATAATTTAATTGGATTGAGATTTAATATTTATAGACTGACAGCATTGTCTGACTTTGATTCTGGTCAGTTACAGCAATACATTTAGTGCAAATGAGAGGAGCCAGTGGCCATACCCACATTTCTGTTCTAAAATTGCCATTAAACTTAATAGTCTTGCATATTAGTTCCCCATATCAGGCTTAGAAGAAAAGTTGTTTAGAATCATGCATTTCTGAGCAAACTAGCAGCTCAACTTGAAGTTCGTAAACACAGTACTCCCTCAGTACACACTTCACTGCCCACGGCCTAACTGCCCTCTGTGGGGTTGTCAAGCTTGTTTTGTTCTACAATTGTCATCATGTCCTCAAATTCAAAACACAGATTTAAAGGACTCTTATGTATCAGCCCTTTCTGTCTTAATTGTGCCCTCTATGAAGAGATTTTTTTCTACTCCAGTTACATAGCTTTTGCTCTGGTTTGCTCCATACCTTGATACAAAATGCCTTCTTAACAACCCAGCGCTTGGTGACCCTTCGGGAGTAGGCAGGGGGTAGTGCATACTGGATATTCAGCTGCTTGCAGGTGTTTTCAAAGGCATCGTAGCGGACACGGCGAAGATATGTAAGTAGTTTCTTCCGGCGATCCACAGCCATCAGCATGAGACGACGGTTACTTTTATCCTGCAAAGGACTTAATGTTCACTAGATTGCAGAAGATTGTACTTCCATTCCAATAAATTACTTAGACCAAATTATGGCTAAAAGGAAACAATCAGGTTAAGGACAGTATCTTAAAACAATTTTTCTTACCAGATATCACAAGAACATTAGATCACTACTAGAAGATCTGGGAAGACTTAATTTACTTTCCACTGAAATTGCCTTCTCCAAGCTGCAATGGCTTGGAGGCAAAGATTGTGGGAGAAGTCTACTGGCTAAAAACTCTGCTTCCTCTCAAACGTATGCTTCCATGTTATTTCTGGAACTATTTATTTTTGCTTTTCCAGAATTTAAATGTAAAGATAAAATCTGATTTGGCTCTATTTCACAGTTTGAGTTGTTCTTTGGAAGAGAATATGCATAGCTTGATCCATGCCATTCAGGGCAATCTCATGGAAGAAATCACTCTACCCTTTACAAGCAATTTGTCTAAAACCAGGCTTGAGCCAAGTAATTTCAAAAGGTCTTTTCTGCTGTACATTTGGTACAATTTCTGCATTCTTTAAACTGAATTCTGTTCTGTTTTACCCTTCAAGCTTTTACGATTAGCTAATACTTATGAACTTTTTTTAAACACAGTTGATTAATTCACTTCCCACTGTGTTAGGAATCTTCAGTAGATCTTGTTCAGAAAATTACAGTTGTGATGTTTTCAGTTTGGGCTTGAACCCAAGCAGCTTTAGGTCATTATGGTCATTATGACATTAGCACAGTCCTGTCCACTACTATTTTTAAAGGCAGAACAGATGGAGAATACAGCTGAAGTGACCACGCTAGTTATGTTGAACACTAAGCAACGGAACTGTATCTGCAGCAAAAACAGATTTAGCTGAACTCCATTGAAAGGTATCTGTTCAGGCATTCCCAACAATCCAGTAACAAAAATAAAACACATTCCACATTTCAGTGGGTGAGACTGTAGCTGTGATTGAGCCAGCAGTTTCCCAGACTGACAACAAGGAACGGTTACTGCTATTTTATAAACCATCTTAGCAAAGCCGTAATCCCCAGAATCAAAATCCCTTTGTTCTCAACTCACAAAACAACCTGAACAGCTGTTGTCTCAGATGCATGGGCTCAGATTACTGACAGTTACCTTGGGATGCCTCTGAAGATGCTCCTCGTAAGTGCGTATCTTGGCAGTCAATATAGCAGCTATAAAGGACAGACATAAGAAGCCATGAGAGAGCAGCTTTCCAGGGTGAGATGGTGTCATTTGCATTTCCTTCAAATTGCCAGTTGCAGACTGCTGTTCTTATGTGTACCCACTGCACCACAGCAAATATTATTGCACAGTAAATGGTAAACAAAACACAAAATATAACCTACATTAACCCAAGCAAGAACTATTACTATAATGAAGCTGCCTGATTAGTTAATATTTTAACAACTGATCACATGAATTTATTTGTAAGGCCTCTTGCCTTGCTGAATTACTGGTGAATTTACATTCATTTCATCTCCCTTGGTTTAAGCTTTGGAGGAACAGACACAATTTAAGAGCTTTTCCTAACAGCTGCAACCAGCTTTCAAGGTTTTCAAATTTTGGAAACGGCTCTGGTGGCAGCCTGAGAAACTGAAGGCCTTTATTAACGATAGCAGAGAACATCTTGGTCAATGGCAGTACAGCCTTCATCTCTGCACTGTCCCTACATCGTGCTTCAGACAGAACTTGCCTATGCAGAGGGAAATTTGGCTTCCAGGGCTGAATCTAGTATTCCATTTCAGTAATGGATGCTGTGCAATGGTTCATGTCATGTAAGCATTTCAAGCAGAATAATGCACATGCAGCCTTTAGAGGGCGGGTATCGAGTAGCAATTTGGAAAGTATCCTTGCAGACACTTGTAATAAATATAACTGGAATGGAGTCAACTGTGCCCCTACATTTCTGGTATTTCACATTTCTTTCACCAAAAGTGAGCTGAGCCTTCCTCAGCAAATCTACTGTAAGTACCCCAGCGCGGACCGCAGGCTACCCGCCTCTCAGGTGCTCTCCTGAAAGAGATTTTCCTAGCCGATACAGGAAACCTGAAGTGTTAGGGTGGGAATAGCTGAATAAAGGCAAAGCGAACTATCATCTGCCAACAATATCCTTCTGCTTCTTTTAACTTACTTTGCACCTCAAAGGAGCCATTGTCATCGGGAGACCTCCTGACCTTCTCCACCAGCTGCTGTGTCTTTATCTTCATTTTCTCCTTCTGTGGACAACAAAAGAGCTTGTCACTTCCTGAGGAACACTGCAGGTCTATAGACACCCCAGATCTCTTCCCAAACGCCCAGATAAAGGCTTTGTAACTTTACTTGATATCCATCGCAAAAGATGTAAGTAGTGCTACAAAAAAGGGCTGTACTGCACGTAGGATAGTGCTCAGAGTACAGCAAGGAAGGAGCACAAAAGATCTCAACAACAGTGATTCTGCATTCTGCTAAGAGTCCAGGCGCATCCTTCTTCCCAAAATAACAAAAGAAGGGTGTTGAAGAGGTCCTGGCACTCTCATGAGCAGAAGAAACAGAACCAAAGCAGGTCTCACATGGCAGTAGCCTTCACTTTTTGCATCTTTTTAAGCTTAGGTGGGAGGCATCAAGAAACAGTAAGATCTTTGTGATGCCGTTCTGATTTGCTTACTTGTTTTCTGGGCATACAAAAATAAAAGTCATTTGAAGAACACCTGCTGCCCAGTGTACTACTTCTGTAATACAGCCCAACCGTCAGCAATAACGCAACACAGCTGCATCTCCTCCTGTGCTCATGGAATACTTTATTATCCGATTTTAATATGCAATTATTATCATAAAGAAGACCCCATAATAAATTTTAAGAGCATGGAAGACTTATCATCCTCATGTATTTAATAGCCCCAGATCTGCATACACCAAGCAACATTTAAAACAAAAGTAAATGTAGGGCATTTAATAATATAGGTAAGTTACACAAATGTGTTTGACAAACCATCTAGTTTTTATGCATGTAAAATGACACTAACCTGGCTTGCCATTTCCAGAGACAGTAATCTTTTTACTACGTCATCAACGCTGTAAGGAGATTGCAGATTAGTTTATAAGCTTAGAAACCAAGTATATTTAACAACAGGAATGAAGCTAGGTTTTCAGAACACATTAACTTTCCTCAAATTTATTCTGCAGGTTTACAGTGACTCTCCTCCCCTCCTAGACCTGTCAGCCACGAACTATTTCTGTATTCCAAAGAAAAATAATGGCTGAAAATCACAGAAGCATCAAGCTTCTGTAGGAAGCACTGTATGAATTATTTCAAATTACGCTGAAGTCTTATCAGTTCCAAAAACAACAATGCGTGCAAACTGAGTGCTAAAGGTTAACCACCAGGTAAGTAGCCAAGGACAAAATAATTACTTTTAAGATCTGCTCCTTCAAAGATCTGTGAAAGTCTCAGTTACGCCACTGGGGGCTCTCCATGCGCCGCACATGAAGAGTTCTGGAATCAAAGCATAAAAATGCAGAACTCCAGGCCCAGATATCAGAAGTAGCCTCTCACTTTGAGTTGTTTAATTGTATACTCTTTAACACCTGTTTTCAAGACAGGCATAGATTATTTCTAAGAAGATTATTTTTATCATGTCAAGATTATTTCTTTTTCTATGGATGTAGACAAAGCCCACAAAAGATGTGGACAAACAGCACTTCTGAGAAACATGCTCAGTGTATCTTACATTAATTAAACAGAAACCTAACACAGTCACAAACAGTGATGGCTTCTGCACATTCAACTTTCAAAATAACTTTGCCATTTTTGTGCTGAATCGCATACCTGTGACCACAGAACATTCATTATTGAGCAGGTGACATGTTCCACAGATGGTGGTTATATGAATCGAAGATACAAAGCTCTCAAGAGATTAGCCATGTCTTTTTGCTGTATCATACCTATTTATTATCGGGACATCGACATACTCTTTCTTCATCATTGTTGGAGGAAGATCATCCAAATGGCTGGGGATGTCTACAAGGGAAAGATGAACATTTGAGGAACAGCAGTAGAAGTCAGAGCTCTAAACATGCTGCAAACTAGATCAGAGGAAACAGGTTGCAAAGAAAAGAGACTGGATGCCCCAAATAATGACGAACTTAAGAGATCATGCTGAGATGACAGGAATCGACAGCGCTCCAGATTTACAACATGGTATACAGCCCACTGAGATCAGTGATCTCCTGCTAACAACAACTGTTAATTTGGCACACATTCATGAACTGTTGGGTTCTCCAAGTAACTTTTAAGCTTGCAAGGAACTACTTGCAGAACCACAAAAAGATTGACAAAGGGACCTTACGAAGTTTCTAGTCCAATCTCCCCCGTGAAGTGTGACTGTTGCCATTTCTTTGTCTAACACAGCCTTTAAAACCTCCGGGGACAGATATGCCACAGCCTCGCTGTGAAGTGCAGTCCCACACTGCTCTGCCTTTCCACTGAATCCTTTTTTTTTTTTTTTTTTTTTTTCCCCTTTTGTGCCCAGCCTGAACATCTCCAGATGGTTACTTGTGACCACTGACCCTCACTGTGCTGTTTGGCAGTACAGAGAAGTCTGGCTCCCTCACCTTTGTTATCACCCCTCAAGCTGCAGAGATGCAAATTCCTGCAGCAGGGATTATGTTTCCTCTCTCCTCACGAGCAGTGTGCATCTGCATCTTTAAAGTGAAAAAGATGCAAATTTCTCCAAATACCCCCTCTTCCTGCTGCATTAGGGTACAACTCCAATAGCACCAACAGTAAAATATTTTGCCGCTTTCTCCCATCAATCCTGACATACCTCTTATCTTTCTTCTCACAGGTCTGGCGTAACATCTTGCTGGCTGAATAAAGGCACTGCAAACTTGATGGAAAAAAAACGAAAACACAAAGATTTATTAGATTGTTTGTACTTTTCTACCTGCGTACTCATTAAATACTGCCCAGTCTGTACTAGAAAACTAGTCAGAGTATGTAGACTCCAAGGTGATTTGTGGCCAACTTAGGTCTTTTGTCCCACAGGCAGCGTGGAACAGTTTCAGCGTGGTCCTCACACTGGTGCTAAAACAAATGGGTGAAGCCATGCCAACTCAAATGAAAAAGAGAACAGGGCTAGCAGGAAGAGATCACAAGCACTTGGCCTGCTGCTAAACAGAATGCAAGGTTCTCCAGCTGAACTGTGTTCATTTAAAGGGTTCAAACGGATTATTTAATGCAAATAATTTCACATGCAAGTTAGATGGGCTGCTCTGAACTATGCCAGTGGCAGAGAGACAACAGCAAAAACCTTTGACCGGCACACCTTGGTACAGACAACAATATTCATCAGTGTTCTGAGACTGTTCAAGAAATAACTCTTCCAACTGCCCTTCCAGGGCCACAATGTTGGAATCAACACCTGCTTGAGATTATTCACCTCTGCTTCAAGCATGCTTTCAAGTACAGGCTTCGCCAGTCCTGCCTACAAACGGAGTTTGCTAAGCAGCAAGCTAGCTAAACTCTGCAGCTGGGAGGCACCAGACCTGTACCCTGGCTCGCAGGACACGTGCTAAGTGCAGAGCAGATCTCTCCACGGCTCAGTTAGCCCTCTCGTGTGGACTGTGCGGTAGTAGCACGCACAGAAAGAACGTCAGAGGTGTGACCTGTGCCTTGGATCAGCTCAGGGCTGGTTCTGTGCACACAGCAGCCACGCAGATGTGCTGTGCCCGAGGGACCCTTGGTGTCAGGGCCACTCAAGCTGCTTCAGCACAGCCCCGAGGTGCTCGGGGCAGCCCTGCCAGCCATCCCCAGCCCCCAGCTCCCCAGCCCACCTCACCCTCGAGCCCCAGAACCCCTCACCCACCCCCTGCCCACCCCAGCCCCCTCAGCCCCAGCACGCAGGAGGCCGCCCAGCCCCACTCACCTCACCCCCAGCCCCACGCTCACCCCATGCCGCCCACCCCCGGCCCCCTCAGGCCTTGAGGACCCCCCGGGCCATCCCCGCCTCCCCCGCAGCACCCCCAGCCCCTGTCCCCTCCTCGGGGCCACCCAGCCCCGTGCCCCCCAGGGACCACCTCTGCCACTCGGGGGCCGCCTCTGCCATTTGAGGGCCACCTCTGCCCCTCAGGGACCACCTCTGCGCCCGGGGTCTCCCCCTCTCCACCAGAACCCCCCCAGGCTGCTGCCCACCCCGAGCCTCCCTCACCCTCCCGTCCTCCCCTCCGCTTCCTCCCCCCCTCCCGGCTCCCTCCCCAGGCCGTCCCGCACCCCCGCGCCCTCTCACCGGCCCCTGCCCCTCGATGGCCGCCCCCCAGGACGGCGGAGGCCGCCCCCGCCAGGCCGCGGCCCAGCGCCAGCATCGCCCTCATCTCCTCACGGGCCCGCCGCCGTGGGCGCCGCCATCTTGCCCAGGCGCCGCAGCCGAGCGATCGCCGAGCGCATCGATGGGCGCGACCCCGATGTGTCCCCCCAAAAATTCCCTTTAGGGCCACAAGGAGGGAGGGCGCCAGCCCCGGGCTGATCCCTGTTTATTGGGGGAGTTGTTATGGGGGGAGGCGAGCACGCAGCACCGGGAACCCCCCGGCCAGGGCTGCTCTGCAGTGAGGGGCATGCCCGTGCCTCACAGCCAGGCTGTGGGGGTCGTGGGGGGGACAGGGGCAGGGGGACGGGAGAGCAAAGGGGACAGGAGAGTGAAGGGGGTGGGAAAGCAAAAGGGACAGGCCCACGGTCCTCACACAGCACCTCCTGGGGCTGCAGGCCCTTGGGGGGCAGCAGGAGGGGGCTCCGTGCCCGGCTTGGGAGGCAGGGGCAGGGGGACAGGAGGGGAGAGCAAAGGGGACAGGAGGGCAAAGGGGATGGGAAAGCAAAAGGGGATGGGAAAGCAAAAGGGACAAGCCCAGGATCCCCACAGAGCACCCCTGGGGGCTGCAGGCCCTTGGGGGGCAGCAGGAGGGAGGCTCCGTGCCCAGCTTGGGGGGCACAGGGGGGGATCACGGAGCAGGCTTTGGTCTGGGGCATTCAGTCCCTTAATGGGATCACGCCGTTAACACCGCTGGAAGTCATGGAGCTCCTCGGCCCCGCTGATCTGCAGGCCCTGCAGCAGGGGGAAGTCAATGAGCGGCTCCTCCAGGAAGCCCCCGGACCCCTGGCAGCCGTGGCTGGGGGTGGCCCCGTGGAACCACAGGTTCTCGTAGGGCTTGGGGCTGGGGCTGCGGTCGAAAAGCAGGGGCTGCGTGGAGCTGGAGCGGAGGTAGAGGCGACACGGGACGTGCTGCTGGCCCTTGTAGCCATCCCCTGCCACCTGCGCGTACTGCACGGTCTCGCCGCTCCCGTAGGAGCAAGTGCCTGTCCCTGCGGCCCTGCCGGGGCCGTCCTGCTGCACGTAGGGCTGCGGCACCCCGGGGAAGGCAACGGCGGTCTCTGCGGGGGGATCCTTGCCCCAAACGGGCGCCTGCTTCCCTGCCGCTCTTTCCAGCACCGTGACGGTAGAAATGGTTGCCAGTCCGGGCTCCCTCGCACCGGGGACTTGCGGAAGCTCCTGGAGGAACAGCGTGTTGGTGGCACGGCCGTGTTTGCAGGGTCCCCTCTTGTGTCTTCCCCCAGCATTGTGCAGGGGAGGCACCAGAGGTCTCACCTGCTGCAGCTCCGCCGGCACCCATTTGCCCAGGCTGCTGTTGGCCGGGTCGGGGACGCTGGGCCAGAACTGCTGCTTCACCCTGGGGGTGACAGAACGAGGGGGTCAGCACAGCGCCCAGGAGCTGGCTGCTGTGGGGCTGGGGCTCAGCATCAGGATGGAGCCGTCCCCTCCCTGCCTTCAGCCCCTCTGACAGCCAGGGACAAGGGCAGCTCCAGCCCTGTGCAGACCCCGGTCCTGACCCCACAGCGGGGCTCTCGGCGCTCACCTCCCGTTCTTCTGGAAGCAGATCAGCAGGACTATGAGCAGGACAAAGATCAGCCCCAGGGTCAGGAAGAGGATCTGGATTTCAATGTCATCTGGAAAGCAGGCAGGGGATGGGGTCACAGCAAGAAGTGCCCCTTGCAGACTGGGGGGGACAGTGATGGGGCAAGTTTGGGGCAGGACCTGGCTCCGGTGGGTCCCCTCACACCCCTCCAGCGTCCCCAAAGCCCCACGCGGCCGTGCCTCACCTAGCACCATGGTCACCAGGGTGAGGCTGGTGCTGTTGGTGCTGCCGCCGACCGTGGATGCCATGATGTGCACTTTGTAGAGGGTTGATGGCTTCAGGTCCCGGATGATGAAGGAATTGAAAGAGGAGTTCACAACGGCACCTGCAGAGGCACAGGGGCTGTTGGAAGGCCTGGGGCAGCTCCGCGGCTTGGCCGTGCCCTGCGCCCTGCACAGCCTGACCGAGGGCTGCCCGGCAGGGCTGGGCTCCAGCAGGGAGAGGGGAAGGGCAGAACAATAAAATCATGGGAGGGTTTGGGTTGGAAGAGACCTTAAAGCCCACCCAGTTCCAACCCCAGTGCCACGGGCAGGGACAGCTCCCACTAAAACAGGTAGATTAAAGCCCCTTGGGTCCATATCCATCTGAGCAGGGCCAGGGGCTGCTGACACCCTGCACAGCACAGCTGAGGTGGGGCAGGGCACAGGGACGGGACTCACTGGCCACCTCGGCGGTGCTGTTGGCCCAGAAGATGGTGTAGTTGGTGATGAAGCCGTTCTGCAGCTCAACGGCCACCGAGTCCCAGCAGAGCTCTGCGTGGGACTTGCTGATGCTCTTCAGGTGCAGCTTCGGGGCGTGGGATGGTGCTGGAACGGAGCAGGACAAGCGACTGAGCACGGTGCTGAGCTGCTGCCTCTGTGCCCTGGGAGGCTCGGTGCAGCCACAGCAAGCCAAATCCCAGCCCGGTGGGCTGAGATCTTCTGCACAGCCCCTAAATTAGGGGCACAAGGGGACCAAGGTGGGCCCCGAGGGGAGGTGCTGGTAACACACGCACCCTTCTGCCTGGAGTAGGCTGCTGTGTGGGCAGGCGTCCCGACAGCATCCTTGTAGAGGGGGCACACCGAGACGTTGTACTGCTGGAAGGGCTCGATGCCGTCTGCAATGGAGAGCAGAGGGGGGCTGCGGGTTGGGGGGCTGCTGAGCCCCCCCGGTTGTGCCAGCCCCAGGGGAGCCGATGCGGAGCAGGGAGGGAGCGTGTGGCGTGGGCTCTGGGCAGGGGTTGATGCTGGGAGCCCCAGCCACAGGCACAGGACAGACCCTGCGGCACAAAACCCTGCACAGCCAGCCAGGAGGGCCGGGATCCCCCCGGACCCCACCGGATTCCCCCACTTACCATGGATGAGGGCGGCGGTGGCGGCCCCATTGCGCTCCATCTGCCAGCAGGCGTTGCAGCGGCCGGGCTCCGAGGCCACCCGCTGCCACTCCAGCACATAGGCGGCCACCGGGGCCGTGGGTGCCTCCCAGCGCACCCAGAGGCTGCGCTCGCCTCCGGGTACGGCCCGGAGCCCAGCCAGGGGCTGACCTGCGTGGGGACAGCCAGCGGGGCTGAGGGCAGAGGGGAGCAGCCCGGCCCTGCTCCCTGCAGCCGAGAGCCCCCCGTGCCCCTGCGCGCTGCCTGGGTGCCCACGCAGGCTTTGAGCCTCGTGGGGAGCCTCTCTGGGAGCCCCGTGGGTGCTCACCCTCCCTCGGGGCTGCAGCCACATTAAAAATGCCACCCAAACCCCTGCGAGGGGGAAGCTTTCAGCCCACGAGAGCTGCTCTTTCAGACCCTCACCTTTCCTCTCCAGGAGCACGACCTCGGTCGCTGCCGACTCGCCGGCGGCGTTGTAGGCTGAGAGGTAGAGCCTCCTGGTCCCCGCCGGGGCGGTGAAGTCGCAGTGGGTGTCAGAGGTGTTGCAGACAGTCGGGGGCTCCTTGCCTCTCCTCCTGGGCCCCAGAGCCACGCGGTACCCCAGCAAACGCCCGTTTGCCTCCCGTTGCCGCGGGGCCTGGGCGCAGATGGGGCTTACAGGGGGGGCTCTGTCCCGAAGGAGATGCCCTGTGCTCCCCACCTCTCCCCACGTGCGCTCACCTTCCACCGCAGCTGCACCTCCATCCTCCTGCCCGCCGGGTCCGGCCGCGTACTCCACCAAGCATCCAGCTTCCCCGTGGGGGCTGCAGCGGGACAGGGGTGAGTGTGGCAGTGTCCTTGCAGCCACGCTGCCCAGGGGGTGTGCAGGGCCCCCCCGGACGTCTCTGCGCCCACCTTTCTCATGGGTGGTGTGGTTCCTGGCCGCGCTCCACTCGCTCCAGTGGCCACGCGCCGAGTGCCGCCGGCAGCGCATCTGGAAGAGGTAACGCGTCCCGAAGAGGAGCCCGCAGCACTGCGCCGTGCCGGCCTGGCCGACGATGCCGGTGACCTGGGGGCAGCCGGAGCAGGGTCAGCGCTGGTTCCTGCCTCCAAACCCCATCCAGCTGTGGGGGTACAGCCCCGGGAGCTGGGTGCTGGTGTGCGCATGTGAGGGGCACGCTGCTGTCCCCTTCCCAGGTCACTGCACGCGTCCCGTCATCATCTTCCCCCTCCAAGGAGGGGAAAAGAGGGAGCTGCTCTGGCTGGGCTCAGGACCAGGCTCGGGTCTGGCCCCATAGCACTGCCCTGGGATTTTGAAGGCAGGGAGCCACTACGATGGCACCGCAGGCAAAATGCGGCTGCTGCATCCCTCCTGGGAGGGACCCGGGGGCTGCAACCTGCCCCTGGATGTGCCCAAGGGTGCAGAAAGCAGGGCACAAACCCCGGCTGAGCTCGGAGCGGGTCGGGAGGGGATCCTGGTTCCTGCATTCCCCAGGGCCCCGCTGCCCCCAGCAGCACTCACCAGCGCCCAGGCGGGGTCCTCGGGGGGCCGGTAGCGCAGCTCGCACCGCAGCTCCATGTGCGCGCTGCTCGGCGCCACCGCCCAGGCCAGGGCGACGCAGTCGGTCTGGGGGGGCACGGACTGGATGCTCCGCAGGGCCGGGGGGTCCAGCTGGGCTGCAGGGAGAGACGGGGGAGCTGGGGGTGCTCGTGGGGCTGTGCCGGGGCCGCATCCTGGCACGGGGCTGTTGTTATCAACGCCTCGAACCCCAGCGGGGCTGCGGCTTGTGCTGAGGTTGGGGTGAGGAACAGGGAAGGATCCTCCCCAAAATGTTTTGGACAGGACTTTGTGAGAAGGGGCAGGAGTGCAATGAGGTGCAAGCAACCTGCAGCACACGGGGAGAGCCTGGGGAAATTCATCTTTTTCTTCACGAACCAAAAGTTTTGCAACTGGCCCCGCCATGGGCAGGGGCTACCCCCCGTCTCCACCGGCTCTGCCCACTCCACTCTGGGACACGGGGACGATGCCCAGGAGCACGGTGCCAGCACCGGCGTACACCACGGGCTGCGCTAACTCCTACAGGGGAGAGAAGCACCCCGAGGGGTGCAGGATTGGTGCACAGCCCAGGAAGGCGGCAGGTCCGTGTCTGTATGGGGGCAAGGACCCGCTCCGAGCGGTGCAGCTGGGCTGGTTTGCTGACAGCCCGTCCCCAGCAGGACGCCACGCGATGTCTGGGAAGGTTCCTGTTATAAATAGTTGATGGGAGCCGGATACATTATTAATGGACCTCCTGAATAAATGGGTAATCAATTGCTGGAGAGAGCTGTAGAGTGCAGCAGGTCAACTGACGGCTCATAACCCGCCGGCACACGCCGCACAGCTCTGTAACGCGGCGCTGGCACCTATTCATCCTGGCAGGCCATTTATCACGGCAACCTGCCTGTAAAATACGACCCGGGAGCCTGACACGCTCTAACAGTGCTCTAATATCCCTCTCTCACCGATAATTAGTCTCCCCAGGCCCTCGTTTGTGCGTGGGGAGGGCGGCGGCGGCCGTCACTCACCGACGTCCATGGGGTCGATGCGGAGGTGCTCGGACTCGGCCGTGCCCAGCGCGTTGGAGGCGGCCACCCAGATCTCCATCTGCCGGTACAGCTGCAGCAGCCGCCGCGGCACCGTGCAGTGGCTGAGGCCACCTTGCGGGGTGCAGCCCGTCACCGCCGGGGCTCTGCTCCTGCGGGGGGAGAGGGGTGGGCTCAGGGGGCGGAGGACGGGCTGGGTTGGTGGGGAGAGGGCTGGGATATGCAGCCGAAGGGAAGGGATGGGGATGGTGTCCCCCGGCAGGGCTTACGTGGAGCACTTGAGCGCGACGCTGGTGGGGAGGTGGCTGTCGGCTCCCGGCTCCCAGCGGCACGTCAGCCCGTAGTCGCTGAGGTTCAGCAGGCAGCTGAGGTTGGAGGGCTTGGCAGGGGGGTCTAGGAGAGAGCAGCCAGGAGAGGAGCTGGGCAAAATGCCCCGTCTCGGGCGTGGAGAAGCCGCGGCCACCCCGAGCATCGCTGCCTGGCTGGGAGCGCGCGGCGACGGCAGCACCTCGGGGGGAGACACGTGCATGGTGGACTTACAGCCCGCCCGGATCTCGGCCAGGCCGACCCGCTGCTTGGTCCCGTTCCACTCCACCCAGCACCACAGCTTGGCCTGCGTGCGGTTGAACTGGGCCAGGGTCAGGTTGGACACCTCGGTGTCCCCCGCGCCGCAGCACTGGCTCCCGGCCACCGTCTCGTTGTCCAGCATCCAGGAGATCCGGACCCGCCTGCCCTCCAGCCCGCGGCACAGCCTGCTGCGCACGCTGCAGGACGCCGTGACGGCCGACCCCAGCAGCACAACGGGCGAGCCCACATCCACCGAGGCACAGCCGAGGGTCCCTGCAGGCGGGGAGAGCGTGTCACAGCCTGGGCACGGCCGTGACAAAGCCGTCTCAGCCCCCCGGCACCAAGGCAGGGCAGGAGCAGGGCTCCTTTCCTGAGAGGGGCCCCGCAGCCTCCGGAGGGGAAGAGCCGGGCGTTGGGCAAGCCTTTCACAGCCGTGCTGGGCCCCATCCTGCCGGTGCTCCTGTCCCCGGCACACCCCCAGCTGGTGGGATGGGCACCGGGCACCTTGAGGACTCTGGGGGCACGGGGCTGGGTCCCCACTCACCGCCCAGGCGGAGGAGCAGGAGCAGGGAGAGCCGCAGCAGCAAGGGCGACCCCGCACCGCGCCTGGCCATGGTCTGCTCCGTGGGTTTGGCATCACCTGGAACGGAGACGCAGCGAGTTGGGAAGGGGCTCGGGGTGAGGAGGGATAGAGGAGCCCGTGACGGCCGTGGATTGTTCCTGGAGGACGATGTCCCTTTGGCATCACCCACAGCTGCCCTCCTGCAGCACTGACACGTCCGTCCCCGGGCTCAGCCTGTGCTGCTGCAGGGGTCACTTTGGATCTCCCCACCGACAGACCACGCTCACCAGGTCTCGGCGCCGGCACTCCGGGGCACAAACGCCCTGTGCTTCGCTGCACCACGGGCTGATCTTGTATCGGGTATCTTCAGCCCCTGCTGGGGAGAGATTTGTGGTTTGAGCAGGGGTTAGAGCTGGGGTTTCAGGCAGCAGAGATAAGCTGAAACAGGGAAACAAATGAATGAAGGCGACGCAGCAGGGCTGGCCAAGCCTGCAGGGCCTCGGGGTGCTGCCTGAATCCTCTCCCTGCACTTCTTGCACTGCATCCTGTGACTGTGGAGGGGTCCCGGTGCCAGCTCTCCCCGTGCCCTGTCCCAGCCTCATCCCCCTGGTGCTGGGCACCTGCCCCATCCCAGCACCCGGCTCTGAGTGCTCTCAGCGCCTCTCCCCCTGCTCTGATGTCCTGCGTGGGCGGTAGGAAAGCAGCCAGCCTGGGGCACTGTGGCCCCCTGGCACACGTGGCTGGGGATGGCAGGGGACAGCAGAGCCACCCGTGGCCGAGGGGACCCCAGCACCCCGCGCCCCATCCCTACCTCTCCGTCTGGCCGCCGTCACCGCCCGCTCCCAGCGCCGGCCTCCGGCTCCCGGCGGCTCCCTGCGCTCAGCCCGTTTGCCAACATGCTGCTTTCACCGTTAGTTCCTCAAAACCAGCGCCGTTAATTGCTGCGACTCTCTGAAGAAGGTGATTGCAAAACACTTCCCTGAAGGCTGGACTGCCTCGCTCGCTGCAGGAAGGAAAGAGCCCGGCGGCACGCACGCATCCAGCGCCGGGGAGCAGCACCCGGCCTCCCCACCCTTCCCGCTCCAGCACCACCATCTCCCGGCTGGGGCTGCGGAGAGGGACACGGCATGGGGGAATGGATGGGGACACGGTTTTGGGGTGCTGGAGTGGCGTTTTCCAGCAGCACCTCGCCCTGGGTGCTGCCCGGCTGCCGAGTGGCTCTGCGGGCACTGCTGCCCGAGGCAGGGAGCCATCGGCTCCCCGGGGAAACCCGCGTCCCGCGGGGTAAACAGGGGATTGCCCAACCCGCCACGCACTGCAGCCTTCGCAACGGCGGCGGCTGTTGTGCAAACGGGTGTTTACTACGGGATTTGTAGCACGCGTCTTGCCGTCAGCGCTGCCTCACTCAGCGCTCACGCAACCCCTGCTGCAAACAGCCCGACCGCGGGGCCGGGGATGCTGAGACTGGGGCCGTGGGAGCGTGACCCCCACGCCGATGTTGCCCAAAATGCGGGCGGCCAGGGGTGGGAGGCGCAGCCCCAGCATCTCCCGTGGAGCCGGACCTCTCGCAGGATGGAGCTGGCCGGGCTGTGGCCGTCGCACCTTGCAGACCCCAAACCTGAGCATGGGTCCGTTCCCTGAATCTCCCCGCCCCAGGTCCCAGCACCCAGTCTCCAGCCCCTCAGGCAAGATTTCAACCGAGAAGTGCACACAAATGGGGAAAAACCCAACCGAGCTCCTTGGTGGGCACCCAGACGTGTGCATCCCCCTGGGACCGGACGCTCGGGGGCTCCGTCCCCGTCTCCAGCTGGTACCCAGTGAAGCCCCACAGGGGCCGTTTCCCGCAGCGGGGCAGGAGGGGGGCCCTTGCAACATTCCCCTCGGGTGTAGCAACCCCCAGTATTTGACCACGGAAATCTTCTTTGCAGGCTGTTTACTGCCGAGAGCAGGAATATCGGTGCCGGTAGCTATGGCGACGTGGGCATCTCCGTGGGAACCGGCGAGGGATGGCGAAAGCTGTAAACACAAAACTGGGCAAAAACAAGCTCTGCCCTGCGCGCTGCCGGGCACGGAACCACGGCTGGGTGTCCCCACGGGTGTCCGTGGGGCTGAGCACCCCCGGGTGCCTGCCCCTGGGCTCCTTTCTCCCCTCTTCCGCAGGGAGAGGGTTTGATGCGGGATGGGTGGAAGGGGTGGATGCGTCCCACGGCAGCTCTCTCAGTTCCCCTCCGGCTCTGAGTCACTCTCACAAGCCCACGGACCCCGTCCCGTGGGTGGGACAGGAGGACGAGCGGTGCCGTGACGTCCCCATGGCCTCGGGAGGGGGACAGGGGGACGTGGAGGGAGCGGATGAGAGCCAGGGGGGTCACGCAGGGCTCTGGGACCCACCTGCAGCGGTGCAGACGTGGGTGCTGACACCGGGAAGGGTGCAGGACAGAGCAGGGAGCCCACTTTGGGGACACGAGGGTGCTTGGGGCCAGTACCAGGCTGCCTGCGGGTGGGCGGTGGGCAGGGGGCTGCCAGCCCGTGGCACGAGGCAGCAGGTGGGGAGGCGGGGAGGGGAAGCAGCAGCAGCACTGCGGGGCTTTTCCTCGGTCACAGCGCATGGGATGGGGACCGAGGGCTGGTGGCACCTCTCAGAGCCACCCTGGGCACCACCCACAGTGCTGGAGGTGGCAGAAAGGAACGGATCCAGGCACTGCTGATGGGCTCCAAGCACGGCACAGGGCGGTGGGGCCAGCAGCGACCCCACTGCGCATGGGGTAGGGGCACAGGGGCAGCCCCGAGCCAAGCCCCGCGCTGATGTGCCGGTGGGATGTCCTCAGGCATTTCACCAGCCCCTCTGATTAAATCCCTGCCGGGTGGATCACTGCCATTAGGCAAAGTAAAGGATGTTGCCGGCTTGCGTCGGCTCAGCTGTCAGCAAGAACCGGCCTCCCTAAAGAGATTTCTCCTTTCTTCTTTGCATTCCCTGGAAAAATAAAACATTGCCAGCCGTGTGAGATGTGAGATCTAAGTGCAAAGCTGGTGCAGCCTCTAACGGATCAGCGGAGCTGTTTAATTGCCTCCCGATGTGATTAATTCAAACAAACCCCAGCGCTCAGCCCAGCAGAGTCCCCGGCCGCGCCTCGCTGCAGGGTCCTGGGGGGGTCGGGGACCCTTGCCTGGGGGCTGCTGGCACAGGCAGGGCCTCATCTGCTCCCCTGCCCCTGCCTCAGTTTCCCCACACAACCTTTTTCCCACTTCTGAGCAATCTGTGTAATTAGCGGTGCTAACGACCCCTCCTGATTTGGTTAAGGGATGGCTTCCCCGGGCTTTACTCCTGTTCATCTTCCTGTTGTGATTTGCGTCAGGCCGGATCTGCGCTGGCCTTTCGGAGAGGGGCACTGCCTGTCCCTGTCCCTGTCCCCGGCGCTTTGAACATCTCTGCGAGAAACACTTTGTTTCTTAACACGCCGCGTTATTTGCAAAACGCTCAGATTACCTCCAGCCCCTTCCAACGACGGAAACTGTAGCGTGAGTCAGAGACGGCTCTGCTCCGGGCTGGGGCTGGCAGCTCCTGAGGTCATCCCGCGGCTGCTGACGGCAGCGGTGGCCGTACGGGGGGGTCCTGAGGCACCCGGACCCCTGTGGGGCTCAGCACCACGGTGCTGGGGGGCTCTGGTCCCCGTCGCCTGCACCGCAGCCGCTTTCTGCCTCCGCTACCCCAGTTCCTCACCAGCCACACGAATGCAAATTGGGAGCGAATTGATTGCGCGGGGTCCAGGAGGCTGACCTTGAACAAGGCTCCTGACACATTACTGTAATTAATGAGGCAGGACTATTAATTTTCCATGTTGCCGGGATGCGGACAGTCCCTGGTGGGCACGGGGAGGGGGAGGACGGGGCGGCGGGGCCGCCTGCCATCCTTCTTCCTTAATCTGCGAGATGCCAAAAGGATGTGGAGGAGCTGGAGCCACGCGCACGCCGCCGGCACGGGGAAACGGTGCCGGGGGGGTCCCTGTGTTTATCGGAGGGGCAGGAGCGGGGGGTGATGCCCAGGGGCAGGCAAGCTCCTGGAGTACCTCTGGGATGCAGGGTGAGGGAATATAAAATGTGTGTCCCTAAATTTCTGGGTCTGATGCCCAGGTGGCAGAGGAACGTCCCCTGCCCGGCGGCTGAGCCCCTTCCCTGCTTCATCCTCACCCCCCTGCCCAGATTCCCCCTTTCCATCCCCATGAAAATCCCCACTCCTTTTCCCTACAAGATGTGCAGAGCCTCTCCTCCCTTCTCCATTGCTGGAAAACCCTCCCTGGGGACGCAGCGGGGCAGGGGACGTCTGCCCCCCCGTGTCCCCCACCTCCCCCTGGCCCCCGCGGCACATCTGGGAGCAGCCGCCCGCGGCGCTTCCCGGCAATCGGGCTGCGAGCACAGCGCTATTATTTTTCTGCTCTAATAAACACCCCTGACAATAATAGAAAGAAAAAAATCGGCTTTTATCAGGAGAAAAATATATCTGCAGATTATTTACTCACAGCCAATAGCCGCGGAACGAGGTCGTTAGCCCAGGCAAGTGGCTGACATGGAAACGGGGCAGCATCTGCCCAGGAGATCCCACACCCCGCTGCACGAACATGAAATTTTGGTTGGGTCTGACCGTGCTGCTGCTGATGCAGCCCCCAGCAGCATGCCCGGGGTAGGGGTGGGAAGCAGGCCGGGACCAAGCTGGTGCCCAGCATCCAGCACCAGGACTGGATCAGAGCCCCCAGCTCCTGCTGCAGCCGCCCAGCGCCCGGGTCCGCGGGAGCAGGAAACCCACGGCCCATTGCCTCGTGCTAATCACAAAGGGCAATTAAACGACTGCTTCTGGAGGGCTATAAACATCACCGATTTAAATCCAGTGACACACGGAAATGGGAATCCAACCAAGCAGCCTCCAGAAGTACTTTATTCCCCATTATTTTCATTAGCTGCCTTGTAATTTGATTTGTCCATCTCCTGCTGCTGGCTTTTTCCACAGCTAAGGGAAGCGATGAATGAAACCCCCTCGAGCTCGCTAACCTGGCCAGCGCCTGCGCCAGCCACGAGTCACCTCCTGCCACTGCTGTCACTGCTGTCACCGCTGCCACCACGGCCACGTGCTGGGTGCTGCAGGGCACTGTGCCAGGAAGGGAGCAGCTCCCTGGGGCCAGCAGGACCCTGAGGCATGGGGATGTGCCGGGCACCCATCGAGGCCCTGCCACCAGGCCGATCCCTAAAAAAATCCCTAAAAAAATCCCTAAATAGGGATCCCTAAAAATCCCTAAAAAAATCCCTAAAAAAATCCCTAAATAGGGATCCCTAAAAAAACCACTAAAAGAGTTGCTGTGCTTTCCAGCAGCCTCTCCAACCCAGAGCTGCACTGCTGGTGCTGGCGCTTTGCTCTGTGCTTCTCAGCAGGATGCTCGGGGGGGTCCCCATGTCTGGCACGGCCTCACCCCGCTGCTCTGTGCCCCCCCAGCTCGCCGCAGTCCCCCCCATCGCCTGCAGTTTCCTTGAAAGCTGCCAGGCTTGGCTGGGGCACCTCTGCGCATGAGGAGAGGAGAAAACACCCAGGTCTGCATTTCCTCCTCTAGAAATTAATCCCCCCCTTCATATTTAAAGGTATCAGTGAATGAGGCCAAGTTGTTAAGTGACAAAAGAAAAATGATTCTTGCCTTCCAGGGTTATTAAAATCATGTTCTACAAGTTTAGCAGCCACAAGGAAGCCCGGATAATGACAGATGATGATAATACATCTCCAGCACAGCCTGGTCTGTAATGATACTGCCCATATCTCTTGTATTACCACCAATTACTCAGCGTATAAGTATAATGAAAATGTACATCCATTCCGGGGAACTCCATTTGCCTTCTCTCAATCCCACTTCTTCCTCTCGCGGGCACTGAAGGAGGCGGCTGCTGCTTGCTGCTGGACCCCGCTCGGATCTGGGACCCTGGCAGGGGAAAGCAGCGACCCCCCTGCACGTCCTGGCTGCATGATGTCCATCTGTCTGTCCAGACCTTTGGTCTCATCCCTGCCTGGGGACATGTGGCATTGTGGGGCACTTAATCCTATTAAATCGGGGTGGAAGTGACCCAGATAAAGGTTGCCATCCGAGTGCGCCGGATCCATCCTGCTGCAGCACCTGGGAGCCGCTCGAAGCTCTCTCTGTGGAGGATTAACACAGATATATATTTCATCTGCTTTCTATTATCTTTCAGTTTATTCAGGTCAAAAAGCAGGAGACAACATCTTTTAGGATGAAAACATAATCTTTCAGAAAATTGAAAACCCAGCTCGCTGTTCGGGTAGAGTGCCGCTCGCTTCTGGGAAGGGCTCCAGGGCTGTGCAGCCCCAGGGCCAAATTTTGGAGGTCCCAGGCAGGTGCCACCCCCCTAGAGCTCCTGGGAAGCCCGTGCACATGCATGTGTGTGCCTGTGTGAGTGCACAGCCAGCAGCGGGGAGCCCTGGTGCCATCCCCACTCTGCCTTGGTGGGCACAAAATCCCCCCAAAAGAGGGAAATCCACACCACTTTGGAGCTTGCACATTCCCTGCCTGAACGTTTCGCTCGGAGCCAAGCTGCCGAAGCAGCGTTTGCTTTAAAACCAGCCTCCAGGTAGCAGAAGTTGCCTCATTATTCCTTAAATTAAAAGCCTTTATTTTTCCTCACTTTGTGTAACGCAGACGTGTGTGTTTAATGCATAATTAACGGCCCCTCCGTGCTCTGATCTGCCGGGCTGCGGAACGCGGCTACCTCCGCTGAGCAGACTGCGCTTCGTAGCACGGTTTTCAAGGAGTTATTAAAGAACGTAGGTGCATCTATTAATTATTTCATAAATATTAACGAGCCCTTAATGGCTGGCATCCTACTTTAACTTGCTCCTGGGGAGCCCACGTTTGAGGCGGCTGCTGCCTGCGGTGACCGCCGTGCCGGGGGACCTGAAGGGACGGCGCGGGGTGGGAGCGATTCGGGGCAACGCCAGCACTTGCACGGAAAGTCCTGGATTAAAATGTTAATCCCTGCCTCTTGCTTCTGCTGGTTTGCCACAATTCCTGTCTGGTGCAGGCACTTGCAGGTGATGGCAGCACAAAGCACACACTCGTATCTGGGTGATGCTGACCCTGCGGTGCTGGGGAGGGACACGGCTGGGGCTCTTGCTCCTGGTACCAAAGGTTGTCGTGGGCACATCTGGAGCTCCTGGAAGCGCAGAGTGAGGTCCAGGCCTCCCCATGAAAGTTGGAAATGAGAAATGCAAAGTCAAACCTACATCGTTTGGCACGTTTTCATCCCACCCTGCAAGCTGCCTTCCTCTGCATCGCTGCGGGATGTCTCCTGGCCGCGGTCCCCTTTGGGACACGTCTGCAGGACAGCGGGGCCGGTTTTGGGATCTCTCTGCTTCGGAAAGCCCCGGGTCAGGGGGGAGCAGCTCCGGCGTGGATACTGACGGGCGCTGGATGTGGGGGGAGACGCAGACATTTAATCAGGGTGACAGCACGGGGCTCTCCGGAGGCGCCGTGCTGCCATTTCCCGACATTAATGTTGCTTTGTGTCACCAGGCATTTTTTAATGTGGCTTGCCAGTAAAATAATTAGCCTTCTCTGGGGGCAAGGAGGAATTTATTTCTCCTCTGTGATGATACAGATGTCGCTCCTCAGCTGTCATTAGAAGGAAGCCGGGGCAGCACGCCTGGTATTTTTGGAAGTGTGGTGTGGATGCGAAGCGTGTCCTGGCCTCTGAAAAGCGAAGAACAATCTTTCAGGTGCGACGTCCTGCCGGGGATGTGCTGGTTGTGGGATCAGCGTGGCCCCATTAGTGTGGGGCTGGGGGACAGGGCCCCACATCGCTGTGCCCCACATCACAGTGCTGAGCGGGGCCATGGGCAGCTGGAGAGCCCCGGCCTCCCCTCCTGCCTCCTGAGCCCGCCTCGGCATCAGGCAGCTCTAACGAGGGCGCCTCTCCTCAAGAGGAGCGGTAATTAGAGCTAATGGATCAGCTTGTGTTAATGAGATCCCGATATTTAACGGTGAGATCCTGATATTTAGCGGGATCCCGATATCCCTGCAGCCCCGCGGGAGCTGGGGCCTCTTCTGAGCCCAGGAGATGGGGCTGGGCACCGGGTCCCTGGTGCTGAGCTCACACAGGCGACTCTCGTGGGCAGCCCCTGCGTTTCATCTGGGGTCAGTTCATGGTGCAGGGGGGTTTCAGCAGGATTTAGCCGGGGATAAGAGCAGCAGCTCGGGCACGGCACAGCCCCGATGCCCCGGGGCAGGGCAGACCCTGACCCAGCAGCAGTGCTGGGTGCCACGGCCCCGCCGCTTGCCCTGGGGTTGTTGCCTGCGGGGGCATGGGGAGCTCAAAGCACCCCCGGCTTTGGTGGGGTTTGAAGCTGGAGCCTGCTCTGCTCCTGACCTGAGATCTGAGGCATTTTATCAATTTATTTAGAGAGCTTTGCGGCTCCCCTTCAAAGCCTTGCTCTGCAGCGAGCAGCCCTGCTTAATTCTGCTCATGCATTTTTAATCTCATGTGAAAAGGGAGCCTTCTTTTATTTTTCACTTTCCTTTTTTTTTTTTTTTTTAGTTTGGTTTTGGAGACTGAGATCTAACAAAATCAAATCTCCTCAAGTGGCTGCGAAAGGGCAGCCGCAGCTCTTCAACACAAAGAGGATCCCCGATCGCCCCGTAGGCTCCGTGCCATCACCATCACCATCATCACCACCACCATTACCATCACCGCAGCCCTTCCTGGCACACCAGGACACGTGCCCAAGGGCTGTGCAGCATTCAGGAGCTTGCCCACCCCGGTCATTCATGCACCGAGCCCCAGGAGCAGCCCCGTGTGTGCTCGCAGTGCTTTACACCCCTGGGGCTGGTCAGGACCAGCTCTGACCTTTCATTAAATCAGGGCACGTGGGCACGTGCAGCCCTGCAAAGCGCCAACGTTCGGGTGGCAAAGCAAGGCTTCTGCCGTTTTGTTTTGGTTTATTTTATTATCATTTTTTTCCAAGAGAAAAAAAAAATTGCTATGGCAACTTATGCAACAGCTGAGCTGCCGGGAGACTGGCTGCAAGTGAAACTTGCCACTCATCATCTGACAATGTTAATCTGCTGGATTTACATAGTAATTAATGTCAAGAGGCAATCGACAATTTGAGCAATCAGAGTTCCTGTGCACAAAGTCAGGCTGGCAGACAGCAGCTTGCAGCGGTGTGCAGGGAGGGGATTTAACCCCTGGGGAGCCCACATCCATCCATCCCCACTGCCTTGTGCTAACTCAAAGCCCTTAAACCCCCTTGAACTCCTGCCCTGGTGCCATGTCCCTGCGTGGCCGCCAGCTCCCAGTCTCTGCTGGTTCCTCTCTGCCCCCAAATTTCAGGATCTTTTCCCCGCATCTCCGCGCAGAAAGCTCCGGCCCAGCTCCGGCCTCTGCCTCCTGCTCGCAGGTGCTGTGCAATTTTTTTCCCCGTGTAATCATTAACTCAGCAAATTGCAGGATACGTTTTCAACGTGACTCCTATTAGCTCCCCGCCAGTGCCGCCTCTAGATTCAGTCTGCTGCCCCTTGGAAGCACTGGAATAAAAAATCCCAGCTCCTGAGCTGCAAGCAGCCCTCTCTGCCCCCCGGGCTGCCCTCGCTCTCTCGCGCCGAATCCGCCCCGCTGCTGCCCAGCTCCAGCCCTCCCACCCCTCTCCATCCCTGCACCTAAACAGAGCCCGACAACCAGGACAGGTTTTGGGAAAGGGATGTGGGAGGAGGGGGAGACCCCGGATCCAGCCCCCAAGCAGAGCTGGGCAGTGTCAGGGTCCCTGCCCTGCCGCCGGCCCCGTGCCGGGTTCGCTGCGCCCAGGGCACGCTGCAGCCCCTGCCTCCTGGGAACCACTGCAAACCCCGGTATGAGGCCGTGCCTGCAATCTCCTCTGCAAAGAATAAAGCTCGGCTGAGTCCCAGCATCCTTTCTTCCTCCATCCTTTTGGCCGAAGCCAAAAACTTCAGAGGAGGGAAAAAAAAAAAAAATCTAATTGATTTCTTCTGTATTAACAAGTCAATCACTGGGGTGTTTTTCTTTTTTTTATTTTTTAATGACTCATAAGCAAGCTTGACGTGGCTGTTAATTAAATAGCCATCCTAGCTCTAATCCGCTGAAAGTTAATCATTTGGGGAATTAAAAGGTGTCAGTGCTGAATACTTCTTCAGTGCAAGAGCTTGCCTGCCTTTGCTGCGGGCGGCGAGGGGCCGGGAATGGAGCAGGGGGACAGGGGGAGCCCTGCAGAATTGGGCTGCAGGGCCCAGAAACCCAGGAGGGAGGGGAGTGATGTGCACGGGACATGGCCTGGTATTGGTGTGTGCAGGACAGGGGCTGCAGGAAGGGGCAGAGAGCCACGCTGCTGGCCCCGAGTGCATGCACACACCAGGAGGTGACGCCGCTCGCCCAGGCCCCGCAGCCCCTTTTGGCTCGGGGCCACCACAAACACCAGGGATAAAACCTGCCGGGGATACGTTTGGCTTTGCTGTCCTTGGATTGCACTTAAAGCAGTGGCTACCACTGCAAAACAAATCTGTAAAGGCTACAGAAGTGAGCACAAGGGCTGCGTGTGGCACTGACACGTTGGTTCGGGGGAAAAGTGGCACTTTCTCTTCGTCCTTGTGCTCCCCCCCTGCCTGCCCTTTGCATTTTTTAGAACCCGACGTGTGCCAGCCCTTCCTGGCACCATCTCTGCTGACCCTGCCAGCGACCCAGCAGGGGAAGAGCCCTGCCTGCAAATTTTGCCCCATCCCTGCAGGGCGGCTGGCAGGGACGTCCCGGCCTGCGGGACAAACTCAGGGTTAACAATCCGGCCTGATTTTTTTCAAGAGAGCTTGATGCCTCTGCTCAGGCTCTTTTGAGCATCACCTAGCTTAATATTGATGAAGCCTACTACAATTTAATTTATTGGCTCAGTGCACACAGCCCATGAAAGCCCAAGTGAATGGGGCTGATGGCTGGATAATGGGACGCGGCTGTCGGCTCCTGGGGAGCCGCTCGCGCTCACCGGGGAGCCGCTGCTCCAGCGCTGCTGCCGGCAGAGCACTAATCCTGGGTTATCATCCACACAGGCAATTAGTGCAGCATTATCAGGGTACTAATGGTGTCGGGGTGTGCGCGCCCAGCGAGTGGCTGCTGCTCTGCAGGGACCTGCTCGTGTCCACGGTGCCACCGGCACGGATGGAGCACTTCATCCAGCCACACAGCAGCCGGGCTCAGCATCCCCTCTGCACCCTCTGAGTGGCTTTTTGGGGACATGCACGGGGATAAAACCTCCTCACCGTGCTCTGATGGCTGCAGGACAGCCTTGGGTCAGGCTGGAGGGGCTGCTCCATCATCGCCCGCAGTGTGGCACAGGACCAGGTCCCCCCCCGACACCATCCCCTGGTGCTCTCAGGCCCACCCAGCTGCTGGGTCAACGGGAGGCACCCATTTCCTGCTTTTCTTCCCATTTTATTGAGCTAGATAATAAGAGAGCAAATAGGATAATTCTGGTGGTGAATGAAGGATGCAGTTTTGTGTTGCCGTGTGCATTATATTAATCATTTACTGACACGTTGGCTACTGGCCTGATGTGAGATAACAAGAGGTAATTAGTTAAAAAAATTAGGAGGCAGGCAGATTGCCAGTTGTTTACAGGCACAGTGGTTTACAGGGGCAGCCAGGAGAATTTCCTTTTCTGAGGGATCAGAGCGTGTTTTAAAGCATCTGATTCAATTACAGACCAAAGGCTGAGCTCTGAGCCCGAGTTCACATAGGCTCTGTGCGCAGCGGGTGCGTTGGGGCACAGGGGGACCCCAGGGGCTCCATCCAGCCCAGATGCTGGAGGAGTCAGGAAACCTCCCCGGCCTTTAACTCGCTTCTGAAAGCAGCAGCCATGGGAGCATCGATATTTTTTCCTCATAGGTACAACTGATGTGGGTAGAAAACACCAGCTGCCACTTGGAGAGGGGTGCAGAGGCCAACTCCATTAAAGCTGCAGGAATTGGTACATTTGACACAAAAACTGCTATAACTTAGAGCCGGAGTATGAATAATAGAGCTCTGTACTCGGCCCCACAAGTGCAATATATCTGGCTGCTGCTGCACAGACATGCGGGCTGAAATCGATCCCGCGAGTCCGAGCACGGCAGAGCCCTGGCATGCCAGGGGCATCGCTGTGCTGCTGTGCAAACAGAGCGGTGCTGAGCTGCAGCACAGCTCCCACCCCGGGGCAAACACACACTGGGTCCCACCACGGAGCTTCCGACCTCGGGCTGATAGCTCCTAAGCAAATTTGCACATCATTAAAAATAATCACAGCGCTGGGACCGGCCAAGCTTTAGGCAGTGCCTAAAGGGAAGGTCTCGTGCTGCTGCTGCTGGTCTGGGGGCGAAGGGGCAGGGTTAATTGGGCAGGGCTAATTGCATTAATTGCAGAGTGAGGACCCTGGAAGCAGCAGGGTCCCATTTCTGGGTCCTGACTGCCCCGGGCAGTGGCTGGGGATGGTGCTGGAGACGCATCCCATGGGTGCCCCATTGGTACCAGGGGCTGGGGACAAGGGCTTGAAGCTGCTTTGGGGTTGCCTGCGGCTTTGGTCTGATGGGAGCTGCCCCATGTGGATGCTCCCACTCCTGACCACCATTGATCACCAGCTCACAGGGCTTAGCAAACGTGTGAGCAGGTCATTAACAGCCACGTGCTAGCGTGCGGACCAAGGAGCATCCTTGCCCGGGGCAGGCAGGCGAGCAGCATCCAGCCCACCCGCACGGAGCGGGGTGGGAGGTGCGGGAGGTCGCCGGCATCAGCGTGGGCAGGATTGGATTTTGCAGGATTAGCCACCACGCCTGGAGAGCCGAGGAGCCCCCGGCTAATCCTCTCATTACAGAGGTACTTAAGGAGAGATTACAGGGTTTGGGTTGGCGAGGGTTTCCTGACATCCTGAGGTCCGGCTGCCATCACTGCTCCCATTTGCACTACGGCGCTGGTTTTTACAGCCAGGGACAGATTTATCCATCCTGTGAAATGCCGTTGTCAGACGAGCTGGAGAACATGTTAAGAGGTAAAAAGCACATGGCATTTATTAACAGCAGCCAAAGCCAAATCCTAAAATGTCCCCTCCTCTGGGGGTCCTGGAGAGGGGGAGCCAGAACCAGGCGGAGGCAGACACCAGAGCTCCTGCCCAGCTCCCAAATGCAGAGCGCTGAGCACAGCACTGCTGCATGAAAATCGGATTTCAGACTGCCCCCAAACACCAGATTTCTCACGTTAGCAGCTGAACGTTAAAAGAACCCCAGCTGGCACCACCCCGATTTGTTGTTCCTTTGCCTTAGGGACTGGGAACCTTGCAGGGGCGCGCAGGTGGTGCTGCACCGGCAGCCAGGAGGGCTGGAAACATGTATTTGTAAATGGAATTTACAGTTTATTTCTTCACTCAATTTACATTGCTTAATTTGATTATTTATACTGTTCATTTTATTTATTTTCATTTACACCGCCTATTTTATTTATCTTGTTTAACTTGCTTATTTACATTTACCTACTAATTTAAATTTACCCGTTTATTTATTTAGATTTTCTGCTGGAAACCAAGGTCCCCGCCTACCGACCTCCCTGCTGCAGCAGAGGGACCCACAGGGCCGCAGAGCATGCAGCAGCTAACGAGGCTCTGCAGCCCCTAACGAGGAGCACCAGCCGTGGATGTGCCCCCGTGGGACCCAGCTCCGGCTCTGCCCCCAAAATCCGGAGCAGCTCCAGCAGCCGCTCGTCCCCTTCCACCTGCTGACGGAGGGCTGCATGAAACATCCCCGGGGCTCCTCGCAGCCGCAGGTTGCAGCACGATCACTACCTGGGACTGTTCCCAGCAGTGTACAAGCTCCGCTAGCAGTGGAAGGAAGGAGGGCAGCCCCCAATGTCCCCTGCTGCAGCGCCCATCCTGCACAGCCCCGCAGTGCCCGGCACCTGCCCGTCCTGCAGCATCCAAACAGGATGGAGCAAGGGCTGGGGCTTGGGGACTGACACGAAACCGTGCAGGCACCTCACCTCCCAACCCCTGCCCGTCCCCCCGCGCCCCTCCCCGAGCTCTTTCCTTCCAGGGAAATTCTTCAGGAGTAATTGCAAAATCCTCTGGTGCATCAAGCGCAGGATGCAATGTTATTAACTTGCCAGCCAGGAGCTGGCAGAAAAGCAATCATGGCTGTTTCTCCAAGACTGAGCCAGGGGATAATTGAGTTGAATGGAAAGGAATTGCTGCTCTTTGTTGGTGGTTAGGAGATCATCTTCCAGTCCTTCCATACTGATCTAATTTGGGGTTATTCAAACAGACTTCTGAATTAAGAGATAAAGTTGTTTAAAAGGACTCCATAGCTCCTTGAAAAACTTTGAAAATCCTGCTGTTTAAGCATCATAATTCTTCTCTCAGTCTCAGCCCTTAAGCTCTGCACTGCGGGCACTGCGCAGACCTGAAGCAGTCAGACTGCCCCAAGAGTCACCGGGGGACAATGGGAGCTTGCTGAAGAGCAGCTCAGCCCCAAATCCCCTGGCTTCGAGGCTCCAGCTCCTGCCAGAGCCCTTTCCACAAACCCTTTCCCTACGGTGCCCTCACCTCTGGAGCAATGCAGTGCCCAGCCTGCAGGGTGCCTCGCCTCCGCTGAACTGAGAAGGTGAGGCTCAGACCGTGCTGTGCCCACCCTGAAACCATGCTCCATGCACCCAGCTAGCCAAGGACCGTGCTGTGCCCATCCCAGCTCCGTGCTCCATGCACCCACTGAGCCAAGGACCATGCTCTACCCATCCTGGAACCATGCTCCATGCACCCAGTGGTCCATGGACCGTGCTGTGCCCATCGCAGCTCCGTGCTCCACCACCACAGCCGGGGTGAGCCCCGAGAAGGGCGAGGTTATTGAAAGATCACCGAAGTTTATGTTGCAGGAAGCACAGCGTGTTGGCAGAAAATCAATGCTGAAATATAGCCAGCTTTACTCCCGCCTTTAAATAGCTCTTTTATGACTGTTTTAAGGTGAAATTATTTAAAGCCAGGGAGGTCAAGTATGCAGTGTAATATCAGTGAGATTTGCTGCCTGTTTCAGCAGCCGGCAGCACCAATCCTGCTGCAAGGAGGAGAAAACTCTTCCTATTCCCCCATTTCAGCAGCTGTGCCCCAATAACACAGCCTCCCTTCCAGGTGTTTGCCTTCATCTGCAAACTAGCTCATCCCAAGAGCAGGGCAATTGGGGTTCTCCTGTAAGGACTCCTACCCAGGCTCTGAGACCTGAAATAAAACATAAAACACTGCAACACTTGCGGTAAAACTGCGAGAGATGGCAGTGCTGGCGGCTGGGTTCTGGCCTGCGCTTCACAGGAGCAAATACATCAGCTGGGTAGAAACAATAATCTTATCACAACACGGGCTTTGCTTCATAAACATGTCCAGGCTGGAGTGAAATATGTCGCTGCAGAAGGAGGCAGAGCAGTCAGCAGAATATTTGGATTGATTACGATGCCAATCACAGCGGGGCTGCCGTCATCCCTTCTGCATGGAGCACAAACAGCAACAGGTCCCGGCTCCTGCCAGGCAAACAAAACCCTTTGGCCATATCGCCCGTGGAAATTTAATCTCCTGAAGTGCTCTCCCCATTCCCACTCCCATCTGTGAGTGCCCCCAAAGCACCTGCAGGGGCGCAGGAGCGGGGCTGTGAGGCTGGCGGTGCCCCCGGCAGCCTTGGCACTGCTGAGTTTTGGGGATGCAAGGGGCAGAAACAGTTTGTTTAGCATTTTAACATGTTTAACCCTTGCTGAGTGAGCTGTGAGCCCCTCCATCAGCCCTCTGTGCTGACCTTTTTTCTTTTTCTCCCTGCTCATTTCCATGCAGGGAAGCCCTGGCTGTTCTGCCGGGGTGAGCTGCGCACTCAGCATTGCCAGGAACGAGTCTGGTATCCGACCTGTCCCCCATGCGTGTGTCCTTCATCTTTGTGGACCCTATAGGTCCTGCTTATATATGCAGCAGGACCTGCACCTTCCCTCACAGCACCCCAGCACAGGGATCTGCTCTTCCTCCCAGGGAGAAGCCTCCTCCTCTCCCTCCCTGCTTGCAGACCCCAGATCTCCGGTGTGCCACCTGCCTGCTCCCGGGCCGAATCCCTGCCTTCCTCACCCTCTTTTTCCTGCAGGTTAATTTAACCCTGGTTTGCATCTAAAACAAAACTTCTGTACTGACAAAACCCCCAAATCTCTGTGGGGCCAGGACTCTGCAAGCAGCTGGGGTGAGGATGCTGGCGGCCGGCATGCGCTGGGGCTGCGCCGTCAGTGCTCGTGCCTTGTTAGGAATTACACCCTGCCACTGAACGTGCTCAAGGCTATAAAAAGAGACAAGCACAATTTCTCCTTCTAATCGAGCCCACATCCATTTGGCCTGCATGCCTGCGTGGGTATCGCATACATACTTTACTGATTAATTTTCAATTAATGGCCTCAAATCTTTCTGCCTGAGCAGTGGTAGAAAATTTCTTTGTGAATGTATCAGCATGAAAAATAGGACTGAATTAGCATCTGCTTAAGTCCTGGTATGCAATTAGAATGGAAACCGCTGGCCAGGGGCTGGGGAAGGCAGGAAAATCCTTCAGGACGAAATAACCCCGCAGCAGAAGCTGCTCTGCGTGCCTGACGAGTGCTGTGCCCAGAGCTGCGTCGCTTCGTGGCACCGCTGGGACTCTGTGCTGGTCAGGGGCTGGCACTGCCTCCTGCAAAGCCAACAACAACAGCAACACCCCTGCCTTGGTTGAAATAATGTTGCCTCAAACCCAGTGAAAATTTGCAAGAAAAAGAATTAATTATTCACTGAGCTCTAAAGATAATAGAGATAAAAATTAAGCTCAAATTTTGAGACAGAAAATAGTTCCTCTCCTGTTCAAATATAAATTAGGAGTGCACATAAATGCTACATGACTCAAAATTCATTTTAATTTCTAAGCAGCTATACAATATTCATAGCTACATAAGTGATTTCGTGTTTCACCCCGGGATGGCTGCACTCGCGCTGTTGGTAAATAGCGGCTGGCATGAGCCGCCCGCACCCAGGGGAGCGCGGTGTAGCCTCCTCGGATGGGAGGCTTCCTGAAAAGAAACCATTCCTCAGAGGGATTTGTGGTTCAGGGGTCTCTTTCCAAAGCCAGACCATTCAAGAGAAGGTGAAGAAAGAAAAGCCATGTGGTGCCAGCCCATGGTGCTGGGGCTGCACCCTCCCAAACCCCACAGAGCCGGGGTCGGAGCCGGCTCCAGACCCTTGCAGACCAGCACGTGCGGTGCCAACAACGTCCACAAAGTTGCTGGGATGATCTGGGGGAGGGTGTGCTGATTGCAGGGGTTAATTAAAAAGCAGGGAGGAAAACCCACAGGGGTGAGCTGATGCAGAGCTGTGCACAGGGAGGTGCCAGCCCTGCGACGCCCGACGTGCTCGCCCTAACAGCTCGTGTCACTGCTGCTGACACCCAGGCACAATGGCTATGGCAAAGCAGTGAGAATGAGCAGCACCCTTGTAAATATTATATATATGTAATATATAGATATATATATATTATCAGCACATTAATATTATTATTAAATGAATTATTATTTTACAGCTGCTGCCACCCGATACTTCCCACAGCAGCCCTGAGCAGGACCAGAGAGGAGCTCGGCCGAGCAGCACTGGGGCCGTGCAGGGCTGGGGGCACTGGGCGTGCTGGGAGCACTGGGAGCTCCCTCCTCACCTGCTGGGTGCATCCTGCTGGTGTTAAAAAACCCCAGGGCGGCTGCACCAGGCTGGTTGGGACCCATGGGTTTGGCCGTTTGCAGCACCAGTGTGAGCCCCCCTGGGACGCTCCTCTGCGGGGGATGCCAGCGGGCACCAAAGCGATTTGTCTGTGGAGCAG
Organism: Cygnus olor; assembly: GCF_009769625.2. Lineage (NCBI taxonomy): Eukaryota > Metazoa > Chordata > Aves > Anseriformes > Anatidae > Cygnus > Cygnus olor. The sequence goes on from NC_049191.1 coordinate 2,706,892, forward strand.
CAGAAAAACAAGAGAACAAAACGGTCTGCATTTTCGCCACGTATTTTTATAAGTGTCGTGCTGGGAGAAAATAAATGTATGTAGAACAAATTAGTTTGTCGTGAAGAAGCTTGCTGCTGAAATGTTAAGATGGAGATAACACCAGGAAAGCTTTTGAAACCAAATGCCCAGCTGCACTGACAAGGCGATTTTGGTAAATGCTGTTCAGAACAATTTAAACAATTAATTTTAGCATTTAATGGGCACTTGCGCTATCTGCTGTAGCAGAAGTGAGTACGTGTCTTTCATTACCTGCCACATATTCCCTACTCCTCATCGTCTCGCTGCCATTCCCGTGGGCAAAACAAGGTGTGTGTTAATTGAAATTGCAGCACAGCTGCAAAAAAAAGGGGGGAAAAAAGGTGGGATTTCAGGTTTTTGTTGACCCTGTTTTCCACGGGGAATGTGATACCCAACTGTTTACAAGCAGAAAGCTGTCAAGGGATACCAAGGCTATTTGAGAACGAAAACAAACAAACTGCAGTCGTGTGTTATGCAAACCGCGCTGGAAAGTGAAACCAGTTCGTTTTTTCCTGTTAATCAGTGCAAATTGGCCCCTTCTCCATGAAGAGAACGAGAAGGCAGCTCTCAGAGCTCAGCTGTGGGACAGCCCACGAGGGCAGGAAAACGCCTCGTTGTGCAATTTCCCCCTTGCTGCCCGATGGCTGCACGGGACCCGGGTCTGGTGCCGCAGCCCCATCCTGCTGTCCCCTGCGTCCCAGCCCCGAGCGTGCTGTGAGTTCTGGCAGCTGCCAGCAGCAAACCCAGAGCACCTTAGCACCTCTGCAGCACCAAGGGACGGTAGAAGCGGGTGCAAACCCAGCACTGGTGCTGTGCAGCACCCCAAAGGGGGGATCTGGGACCCTCGAGCCAGCAATTTGGCAGCCATCACCGTCCTGCCTTTCTTCTCCCTGCCTTGGCCCCCTGCATGCATGGGTACCAGCAGATGTGACCCTGCACGTGGCGATGATGCTTGGGGCTGGAGCAGCTTTGGGCACCTCCTGCAGGTGCCCAGAGGAGATCTGGGGCGGAGACATGTTCCTCTGGCACGGGCTGCTCGGTGCTCGCATGCAGCCGCTGCTCCGGCTGCGGTGCAGGGCTCACACTGCTGCTTGTCCCTGCTGCACCGTCCCCGGTCGCTGCTGTCCCTGCCTGCCGCCGCCGCCGGGACTCGCTCTCCGTAGATGGCAGCATCAGCCCGCGCTCTGCACGCCCGCCGCACGCAATGAAACGCCCGAGCAAATGCTACAGGTCGCCTGGTGTGGGCAAGGAACAACCGAGCTGCGACATGGGGGCTGCACAACGGCTCCTGGAGCTGGGCAGGGGGAGGCCTCGGGGGGCTTGGGGAGGAGGAGGGTGGCGGAGGGAGTAAGAAAGCCAATTTTCAGTTGTGTGCAGTGCAATTGCTTTAATTCCCTTCTTCGGTAATGAGGGGCAGGCTCAGGAGTCCTTTTGCTCCTGCATTTGCTCGCTATCAAGATAGCATGCCTCCTTGATTTGAAAATGATTATTTCTCTTAGCAAACCCTCCTGCTGCCACTTTTTCTATTAATCTCCCTCTGCCTCTTTAGAGAAAAGAGAATTACAGAGGCTGCTCGGGGGCCCGCTTCTCATCTGTCCCTGAACCTGGCTGCAACCCGGTGTTACCAGAATTGAGCAAATGTCAATGAACGGGATTTCTACAAATATTCTTTCAAATATAAAAGCAGATTTTCATCTGGCAGCCCTCGCAGCTCCGTTGTTCTCATGTCCCAGGAACACTTCAGCATTTGCCCTGTGCAAGCTGAAAAGCAGGAGGTATTGCTTACGCTTCTACTGTCTCAAAAATAAACTATTATTTTCACTGAAAATACTCGGACACAAGGCTAACTGGTGACTACTTTCAGAGGTGGCGGGGTGCAGACAGCGGAGTCCTCCACGGCTGTCCCAGCTCCATCCCCTGACGTTCAGAGCAGTTCAGGATCCTTGGGGTTGGCTCTGGCTTGAAGGGCGAACCTCGGGCGCCCTCATCACCGTGCCGCTGGCTTCAGGCCCCGCAACAGCCTTAAAAGATGGAGCTCTTTGGCAATTCAGACAAGAGAAGCATCCTGAATTTGGGATACGGGTTTAGAGCCCCTATTACTTTCTGCTGAACGTTTAGGAGAGCCTAATCCAATTGGCCATATGGTCCTGGGCTCCCTCCAATCTAATTCCCCCATCCCTTGGGCATATTAAAGGGAAAAGGGGAGGGGGGGTAGGGAATTGAAAAAATGTAAATCACATTTTAATAGACTCATAAAAATACACAAAGTGATGACCGAGAAAACTTATCAGATTTTATGGGCATGCGGGTTGCTTGACAGAATATGGAAATGCCACTCAAATGGCAAAGCTCCCCTCGCAGAAAACTTCACCACGTAGTAATCCAATTTATACCGCTTGCTAGACAGAGCCGCCGGAGCAATTCCAGCCGTCTGCATCACTGTCACCTTTACTTCCCGCGCGTGCCACTCAGGGAGCACCGCGAGCTGGCGTGTCGGCACGGCGTGCCGCGGCCCCTCGGCGCCCACCGGGACCGGGACCGGGGGGATCGGCGCGGGGAGCACGGAGCCCACGTGGTCCCTGGGGATGCAAAGCACCGGGGGCTGCTCCTGATGGGGTTCAGCTCCGCTCCTCGGAGAGATGCAGCCCCTCGTTGGGATGCTCTCCGCACCATTGTGCTTTGTGGGATGGGAATACGGGCTGGGTGTCAAAGTGGGCGGCTCACCTCTCCTCGGGCAGCCCATGCACGTAACAATTGCCCCAAAGAGTATGGGATTCAACCCAAAATCAGCCTGCAGGGGTATCTGGCAAATGCTTTGAGACATCTTCCCCTATTTCTCCTGGCTGCGCATCTGTAGAGTATTGTTATTTACAGTCACCCAGCCAGCGACTGCTGCTGGGAACAAAGGAGATGTTTGAAGCTTTGACAGAGATGATTGCAGAGCAGCAAATAGGTGCTGTGCAGGTGAGTTCGTAAAGTTCACTCCTCTAATTGCTCTGTAATTATTTTGCCTCACAGTGGCATTGTCTCTCAAGCCTGTTTTGCTTGAACACGCCTGCAAAGAGCTATTTTGTTGGAAGAATTTAATATTTGCCATTATGTTGTCCAGCACAGTCCAGCTCTGGGTACTTACCACCAATTATCCATCTGCTATAAAGCTAATGTTGACACAGAGGTCCTCAATGCATTGACTCTGGGAATCTGCCAGGAAGGCTGGTTTCAAGAATAATTAGTGGGCACGGATATACGTGTAAGATGCCCTTGAACTGATGGACTGCCTTTATTCATTGGGATGTGATCAATTCCGAGATTTTTCTTTTAGACAAACCCTCGAATGTAATTCCATTCTGTACAGCAAGGATTTCTTGTCTGAAATTCACTTTGCATCAACAGAGCTCTGTCTGAGCCCCACCATTAGCTATTCTTTCCTGTCATCCGAGAGTCTTAAAGCACTTTACATGGATTAACTAATTAGCTCTCTTCATAACCCGGGCTTTAAGTTAATTTTCCCATGTGCATTATAAGGACAACATCAGCGAACAAATCACGCTTCCACCAGCGTTTTTCACCTATCACTGCCACACCTAACACAGAAGTGGCTGAGATTAGAGGGAAAGGAGCACAAATGGGTCTCGCATTTCCTCCTCCCTGCAGCGCTGGGATGCCCTGGGACCAGCCAGAGCAGGAGCAGGGCTGCAGGAGCCCCAGACCTCAGCTCCCCTCCGCCCACAAGAAATAGGGGAGCTGCTGAGCAATAGGCATGGGAAGCATGACGGCCCTGTGGTGCTGGGGTCTCTGGGGCTGGCACCCTGCTGGCTCTGAAGACACATCCAGGCGTTGCGAGATCCCAGTTCTTACAGTGAAGCTGCTGTTCACGTGCATGGGAGGGTGACATTAAATCCATGCAGACACAAATCCCGGTGGGTGCGTTTCCTCCCGCCTGTGTTCACTCGCCTGGGGCTGCAGCGGCACTGCACGCCAACCGGGGAGCTGGCACGACCGCAAGTGGGGAAAGGGGAGCAGCAAATCAGGCACAGATCCGCTGTGCAAAGCAGCTGACAAAAGAGCAGTGGGGAGAAAACAAGAGCAGTATGAGAAGTGAGGGGAGAGGAGGGCAGGGAGGAAGATCCACCGGGATGCCAGCGAAAGGGCTGCTCTGCCGTGAGGGCATGGATCTGAAAATAAAGTGATGCTGGCCAGCATGGAGGGGCTTGCCAGCATGAGGTTTATTTAAATTGCAGCTTTAGAAGCTTTTAAATGCTCCCCTGTGACCCTGTGGCTCCCACCCACCCAGCGCAGGGCGACACAGCTCAGGCGGCCCCTGCACAGCTCCACCGCGATTCCAGCGCTCAGCTGGGCGCCCTGTGCGGAGCTCTCCTGCTGGGCTGCAGCATCAAAACCCAGCTCGGAGCTACGTTTTGGAGCTGGGAGGCTGAGTGGGTGAAACCTCCGCTGCAACTGGTGAGAAATGACAATTCGGAGAACACATTTGAATGATAAAACTGACAAAAAGGATGCCACGCTCTCTCGAATTCGGCAGTTTTAAGAGAGATTGCTACAGGCTTTTACACTTCTATTCAGACCCACCGATTTCACCACCGTCATTATGCTCTGTAGGATATTTCCTCAAGGCTGTGAATGGAGCAGAATTACTCGGCAGAAGTCGGACAGTGCTGCCTTTTTGCTCTGGACCTGGGGGCTCAGGAAAGCCCAGTGTTTGGGACCCTGCCCCACCAGTTCACCCCTTGCCTCCTCCTCCTCACCCTGCCCTTCCTCCTTCCACAGCAGACATCTGCTAAAGCCTCCATCCCCTGAGCCTCCCCACGACCAGGAAAGGCATGGTCCTGTCAACACGGCACTGAATTGGACATCAGGAAACCTATTTCTTCCTGAATTACCCCATTTAGAAATACCAGCTTGCCTTCCACAACAGCACCGACGTCTATGGCTCGGGACGGCAGGGGAAGGAGCTTCATTTATTATTCACGTGTGCTGGAAGCCAGACAGCAAGTACAGCACCGAGCCTCCAGCACACCCTGTCTGTCTGGTCACGACTTTCTGTGCCAAAATGTGGACTGGGACGAGCTGGCTGAAGTGTTTGAGGGCAGCTCGGAGCGCTGGGTGCCCGGTCTGCAGGGCCTTTTGGTGCCCTGAGGCTTCTCCGACGTCTCCCAGCATCGCATCCCCACTTCCCAACAGGGATTTTCACTCTGTTCCTGCCCTGTTTGCCAGCACCATGCTGCTTCCACACTGCCCAGGCAGGACAGGAGGGTGCCCATGGGTGCTGGATGTCCCTGCCCAGTGCCACGTCTTCTCCAGGCCCCCCCTGCCCACCTCGCCGGTGCTCTGCCTGCTCACAGGCCAGGCCATGCAGGAGCAGTTCTGCTTTTTGGCACTTGTCCACAGCTCCCCTCGGCACCACACAGCCGGCCCCTGCCACAGATGTTTGCCTACGAGCGGTTTTTCAGGGTGGAATGAATTATACACAAGGTGCTTAATTTCAGCGCTTCCCTCTGCTGGTGGCTGATGGAGGGTGACGGGGGGTCCCTAAGGAGTCCAGGCAGCACCAGGGCATCGCGCCACCTCCTTGCGCTGAGCAGAGAGCTGGAGGCAGAGGAGCTGGAGGGGAAAATGTCCCCTTAGAGCAGGGAAGAGGTCACCAGGCTGGAATAAAACCCATCTGTCCTTCAGTGACATGGGCACAGACGTGGGCACGGCACCTCTGCTGGGCTGCAGGCGGCAAGGTGTGCATAGCACCGGGGACATTTGGGTTCAGGCTCGTTGGGGGACCTTGGTTCAGCAGACCCAGCCTTTTCCCAGGAAGGTGAGCGAGGCTGTGTCCTTCCTGCCCCCCCGGCTTGTTTTTTCTGGGCATTTCAGCAGCAGAAGCCTGTTTCCAAAAGGAGTGCCCTAAGGACACCGGCTGTTTTCTGAACCGGCCTGATCCAAACCAGCTGACGCCACAGGCACTTTCCATCAGCTCCACTGAGCCTCACACTGCTGGGGAAGCAAGAAGCAACATCAGGAATTGTCTGTGTCCAGGAGATGTGCAGGAAACCATCCTCTCTGCGGGCTGGAGCTGTCACAGCTTCTGACAGTCCCCGAGTCAGGGACACCGCACTGACATGGGGGGTGCTTGGTTTCAAGGAGAGGCGTGAAAGACGGAAGGATAGAGAAAACAAAGTGCTGCACTGCAAGGTTGTGGGGAAGTGTGTGGGGCCAGGGGCTGCCGACCTCCCTGGGAAGTTCTTTGTGGCCTGTGAGGTCCCTGAAATCAGGGGGACTCTGATGTGTGATCACGCTGCTCCTGCAAAAGCCCCACTGCAAATTCACGGGCTGCTCACAGAGACACGGCTCCAGCGGGTGCACGCGGGGATTTTCCTCTGGGCTCCGGCAAGGACCGAGCTTCTGCAGGGCTCCTCCAGCAGTGGAGAGCACCAGTCCCGGCCTCTTCTTCTCCCCCCTTCCCTCAGGCTTCATGCACCTGGGAATTACAGTAATATAAAGGCTGTGCTAATAGCTGCCCACACGCAGAGATAAATATACCCATCTAATATCTGACTGTGCGGCTTCCGTGCTTTTTGAAAATGTGGCTTAACTGTAGGTAGGAATAAGGGCAGGGCAGCGTGCTGTGACGGGTGGTTTCCTTCTGCAGGCAGAAGTGGGGTGACCGTGTCCGTGCAGCACGTGGGGACACCCCAGCAGCAAGCTCCCAGGCAGCGGGCACGCTCCAGCCATCGCTTTGCGGGGCTCTGCTTTTTGTGTCCAAATTGCTGCTGCTGCGGCTCACCTGGAGCAGCTCCGTTTGGTGCCAGCAGGGGAAAAAGCCTCAGCGCCTGTGCTCGTCGAGCCTCTCTCTTGCTGCTCCCGAGGGCTGTGATTTTACGTCTGCTTAGGGAGAATTTCTCTGGCCCCTGAGTTTACAAAGTCACTCCAGCTCCCTCGTAGCGCAAGTTCAGTACACTGTGTACATGGAAGGGTTGTTTACTACTGCTCATATACTCTAGAGGCAACAGGAATAATTGCTGCCATATATTAAATGCCACAGTGTAAAACAGAAGGAGGAAATTCATCTTTTCTTTCTTTCCTTTTATGAACTCCTACTCATGTTCAATTGCTGTTCTTGCAAGTTACCAAAAGGTTTATTTTTTGGTAAGCGTGTTCCGTTTTAGCATCCGAAAAAAAAAGAGCAGTAAGGAAAGGGAGGACACAATGCATCCTGGCAGCTCCTGGAAAGGAGTGGGCACAAAGGAGGGGAAGAAATCTATCTGAAGGAGTAAGGGAGTGAAATTAGGAGATGGGATTTCCACTGAGCAGCAGGGAAATGTGCTAACAGGGAGAGCCGCTAGGCACGGAAGAGTCTGTGAAGAGCAGGTCTGTTGTTCCGATGGTGTAATAATATTTGGGAAAGATGATAAACTGTAGACAACGGGAAGCTGGCAGGGATTCTGGACCCCAAATCTCAGGAGGTTCCACTTGCCACCCGAGGGCTGGCTGAACTGGGACCATGTCACCATGGGAGAGGTCGGGGACAGCCTGTGGCTGGCGGGGGGACACGCGTGGGTCCCCAGCCCTGTGCCACCAACCCTCCTCCTGCCGATGGGCTGGTGGCACGGCCGTGTTTTCAGGTGATCCAAACCACCAGGGCTCAAACCGTCAGTGCTGTGGGGAGCTGGAGGGAGAAGTTAGCAGTGACCCAAATCCCCTGAGCTTCTGGGGACCTCTCACAGGTCACAGGGAGCTACCTCTCCCCCCAGCGACGCTGCTGGTGACAGTCATTGCTCCGGGGATGGAGGCTAATGCAGCACTGGTGGCCAAGAGCCATGCAGAGCGCTCACAGCCCTGCTGGGATGTGGCCTCTGAGCAGGAGGCCCGGTCACAGCTTTAGCATTTATGGCTCTGAAAAGTGACCTTTCCCCACCTGCCTGCCTCAGATGGGCACTGAGTGACAGCAGGGGCTGACAGCAGCCGTAAATCCTGGTCCAAGAATGAGTTAGGGATGGATATATGTGGCTGCACCTCCAGCAGGTGGTAAAACCCACCGTAAATCTCTGAAAAGCTTGTCAGGATGCTAATGGATTGAGCTCCCGATGCCGAGATTTCACAGCTCCCAGACCTCCTGAAATGTCACATGGAGGACTCTCGGCAGAAGGACGCGGGCAGAGAAAGGACCCCTGCAGCTTCTGGTGGGGTTTGAGAGCAGGGAAAGCCCCAGGGAGGGAGAAGAAGCGAAGGACAAAGGCGCAGGCTGCCAGGCTGCCCCTAGCAGGCAGCAGGAGACAGATGGGGCAGGAGTGAGCGGCGTTAACGTGCCCACAAGCAGCATTAATTTTACCTCTGCCTTCGCCAGGTGAGCAGCACTGCGGCAGCACCTCCCTGGAGAAGAAACGATGATCCCTATTCATCTTGTCTCGCGTCTCAGCTCTGGAAGCATTTTGAATTCACCTTCTCCATTTTCCTCCCTTCTCGTCTTCCTCGTTGTAAGCCCCGTTAAAACCTGTCTTGCTGGCTGTTTTGTCTGAACCCAGCAATGGCAGGCAGGAGAGGTGTTTCAGGTACCTCTCTTCCAAAGGTCTGTCCTGACTCTGAGTAACCATTGCTATTTGTAAGCTCCTTCCCTTGCATTTCCATGCTTTTCTTTAGTAAACAAAAGGAAGAAATAGATTTCTGGTCTTGCTACTATTATGAGGTCACAGAGATTTGCACAATTACAGGACTGTTACTGAATTCAGGCTTAATGTCCCTTCTGTAAAATAAGATGTGGATGTGCGTGAAAAAATAAGGGGTGCTGGGAAGGCAGGTGTGACTCGGGACCCATCCTGCTCCTACCGCACTGCAGCCCAGCTTTCCCTGTAAGTCCTGCGGGAGGCGAGATGTCCCCAGGACGGCCAGGGCTCAGGGACAGACACACTGACAGCGGCCGGGAGGTCTCCACCTGGGTGCAGTGCTTGCTCCCCACAGGAATGGGCTCACCCCGTGCAGATCCATCGCCTGGCTCAGTCAAGCTTATTTAACACAATACTTCATAGCTCCCCTGTCACAAGCGATTACTCATTACATGCATTAACATCCCCAAACTGTGCGTGTCCTTAACTCCTGATGAAGCACAGCCCATAAATATAAAGGGAACAGGTAAAGGAGCGTGTGGGGGAGTCACAGCTCCCCCGTGCCCTTTTTGTAGGGCCCCCCAGGGATGTCAAATCCCCTTTTTTCTCCTGCTGTTTCCTTCGGGGGGAGGAGGGCAGCCAGAGCTGGCAGTTCTGCAAGGAACCAGGCTCACGCTGCAGCTGCTGGAAAGCCCATTTCCTATTGAGATGACCAGGGCTTTGCAAAGATCCCCAAGCTTGCAGGCTGCTCCCCCGGTACGGCCTCACAACAGAGACAGTCCCTTTTTCTCCCCATTTTCCCCCCATCTCTACCTTCACTTCATTCCTTGCCATTTCCCTTCTTTCTGACCTGCAGCTCCTCCAGCCCCTGCGCGGCTGAGTACAAATCCAAACCAAGCTGGCGCTCTCCTGATTTTTATCTCCGTGGGGTAAATCATTTTCCAAGGGGAGATAGCAGAACTTGTTCCTGCAGGACAAAGAAAACCCTTTTGCAGCGCCATCACCTCCAGTGCAGCCGGAGCGGATCCATCCCCTGACGCCTGAACTGTCTGAACGTGCTGCAGAGGAGACCTGGGTGCAGAACACCGGGCAGCACCGAGCAGGATTTCACCTCTCGGCGCTGCTCCCCACCTAAACGTGAATTTCCACAGAGTTATTCTTTCTATAACAGTGAGGCTAACTTTCCTTCTAGCTGATCAGAAGGCTCGTGGGGGGCTCAGGGGGAAGCTGCGGGGCACCCAGGGTGCTGGTGGTGGTGGGAGCACAGCAGCATCGTGGTGCAGGCAGGGTGGTGAATAAATGCAGCCCTTTAAAAGAAACTTTTTTTTCCTAAACCTGGTTCTAATAAGCAGCCTGACTTTCTGCCTTTCTGCTCGTCTCCCCAATGCCTTGTAATACTGACAGACACTGACCTAATGATGCATTTTACAGTGTTAATGCTATTATTAAACTGCTGCCGGGAGCTTTTAATTCATTAACTTGCTCTTGCTCTGGCGGGACTGTCTGGATTTTCAGTGAGCAAACAATAAGAAACAAAATATTTAACAAAGTCTTTCAGAATTCCAATATTGTGCCATTGATTTTGTGTCACTTGGACTTCAACAGCTTAAACATTATTGGTTTCTGTCATTAAGGATTGGGACAGTGGAGCTGTGAAAAGCTGCAAGGCAAATGAGTGAATATTAAGACTGTTTTTTTGTTTTGTATCTGGAACCGCCTCCCTTTCCAATAAGCTGTTACGCCACAGGAGAGTACGATCAATTAAAATAAAGTAAATTGCAGGTGGAAAAAATATTAGGAAGAAAGCTACAACCTGAGGAGATTTCATCCCGCCTGGGACCGCAGCAGGGAACTCGGACGCAGCGCTGCTACTTTGCCTTTGCTCCCCAGGTTTTGGTACCGATGGCTCAGCCACACCAGCAGCTGCCCTTCCCCACCAGTCCTGCTCAGCACCAATCCTGCACCATGCTGCCCATCACCACCACGGGCAGCCCACCGCTGCCAGACCGCAGCAGGGGACACAGGCACAGGAGAGCACCCGCTGCTCCCTGCTGCGGTGGCCGTAGCACAGGGCTGCTGTACAACGTATCCCCTTAAAGACATCCCTAAAACCCCCAAATCTTCCCCAAATCCTTGTAATTTATTGAACATCCAGCACAGAAGGTTCCCCAGCGCTTGTTCCCTTTACAAGGGAAGAAATGCGAGGGGCAGAGGGAGATCGGGGCGTCCGCGGGCTTTGTGGGCAGCTGCTGGCTGTTACCTGGGCTGGGAAATTATTTCCAGGCGGAGGGAAAACAAGCTGTAGGGGATGAATAGATGGCATTGTGCAGATTGTCTTCTGCACAAAAGGAATATCATAGCATGCAAATGTCTTTTGTATTGTGATCATTAGCTTGAGCTGTGGGAGGTGCCTTATATCCGTTAAATTCTTCCAGGGGCTCCCACAGAGAAGAGGAGAACTTCTTCAGTGCACGGTGGCGTTAAAGAGAATGCTGCCTGCTCCAAGCAGATGTTCCAAGGATTAGATAGCTCAGTTTGCAAGACAGCATCAAATTAAAATAATAAAAAAAAAGCTACAATATTTATGGACTGCTCTGCATCTACTGGAAACCTGAGACGAACACATGATGTCTGGTAGCTGAAATTACAACCAGAAACAGGCCTGCACACACACCAAGTTTGACTTTGAAGGAGGAGCAGCCACAGGTTGAGGTTGGTACAAGAAGGGTGGTGTGAATTTTGGATGTTTAAAATCATTTCATTTAGATCTGGATGTCGATAACCAGCTCTGGCACATGCACATCAGCCCTTGGCTGGCCCTGCTGGGGGGGCAGAGCATGGGGCTGCACTGGTGAAGGACAAACTGCTTCACAAGGTCTCTCTTTCTGCTATTCATTTCTTTTTCTTTCCAGAAATCCACTTCCTCCCCTCTCCTTCAGAGTACAAACCACAGACAGAAGGCTGCCTATGCTCCTGCCTCCACTGCTGTGCCAGCACATCCCCAACCTGGCCACTTCCCAGCCCCGCTCCTGCAAAGCTCTGCCTGGCCGCCGCTCCTGCCAGCCCCGTGCCATCACCTGGGCTTGTCCCACGGGCACTGGCACCAGCAGCACGGTGGCTAAGCCCAGCCTGCCACCAAATTAATCTCCTCGAGCTCTGGGGTAGCAGCTGATGCTGCTCCTGTTCTGCCCCAGCGCAGCTGCTCTCCTTGCTCCACCTGCTCCTTCTCTTGCTTTCCCTAAAACCCGCTGACCGCAGAGCTGCGTGCTCCTTTCTGGGGATGGGTTTTTCCTTGTCCTTTAGCCTCTCTGCAGGGAGCTGAGCTCTCATTTTTGAGGCATCTCACAAGTCTTGTGCACGTCTTGGTGCTGGTACTGGGCAGGCTGAGCCAGGGAAGTGAAGGAGAGCTCTGCCTTTGGCGCTGGGAGAGGCGGCAGGGGAGGCTGCAGAGGGGAAGGAGCAAAGCCCCAGGGTCGCTCCTTCCCTCTGCTCCCTGGAAGAACCTCTCCAGGGGCTCTGCAAGTGCCTCTGCCCTTTGAGAAATCTCTGCCCTGCCTCCTGCATGGGTGCTGCTGCCTGGCTCCGGGTCAGCCCGAAGAGGAGCTCTGTACTGCTGCGGAGCCCGCTATAGATGGCAGCATTGGCGAGCCAGAGGCTCTGGCTGCTCAGCTGGGCTTATTGAGTTTAATTAATATACTAAATACAACAGAAAATATGACATAGGTAATCCTGAGCACAAACCCTTCCCTTTCTGTAGCTGCTCTCTGAGCTCTGGGAGCAGAGTTGCCCTTCGAGGCTGCGCTCCCAGAGCAGCCCAGAGCCATGGCTCCCAGCCAGGCTCCAGGCACCGTCCCTCTGCCACCCCGAGCCTGGGTTGCCCTCGTCTTCCACCATCAGGAGGTTTAATTCCCCAAATTCCTGCTGGGAAGCAGCACTGGGAGCTGTGGGGTGAGGTGCTGCTTCCCCCGCCGGGCTGGGAGTGCTGCTCCGAGGAGAGCAGACGGGGACGGAGAGCTCTCGCCGCCAGGTTTTTCCAAGCCCTCTCATCTCCAATATTTATAGTGACTGATGGTAACTCAAACATGGTTTGTGATTCAACATGATGAACCTGAAGCCCTAAATCACACAAGTCTGCCAAGTACTTTAGCCCTCTGCCCTCACCACCGTAAACAGAGTACGTCCGCGGTGCTCCTGAGAGCAGCTTAATGAACTGCGCGGTGCTGCCAAGAGACTCTCGAGTGCCTCGTGTCCCTCCTGTGACAGTCCCCTGCCCCCTTCCCTGCGTTTTCTGCAATGTTTTGTTGTAATCGCTGCACTTCTGCTGGGGAAAGCTGCGGAGGAGAGCAGCTGGGCAGGCAACGGGCTTCTTAAGCGCTGCTGTTCCGCAGTGCCGGCCGTGGCGCAGAGCCGGGACGTGCCCCAGCTGCGGCTGTGCCGGCCGGATCCTGCCCCAGCACCGGGGCTGTGCTGCAGGTGGGATGCCTGCTCCTGCTCTGCTCAGGGGGACGGGGCAAAGGGAGGGAATGCCCCTGCGTCCAGGCTCCCGGTCCTGCCCCGCTGCAGGAGGCTGCTGAGCACCAGAAGGCAGGGGCAGCTTCCCACATGGCTAAAGGAAGGAAACGCCTGCGTGGTACATCACTGTAAATGCCTCTGAGATCCCATCCAAAGCCCCCGTTATCTCAACAAGTTTCCTATTTGTTTTCCAGAGATAATATACTCTGTAGCCTTCTGTTATACTTAGAAAGGAAAAACCCTTCTTCCTCTATTTTTTAATCGAGAACCCTGGTGGAAAACAAGCTTTGTTTTCAGAAGCAATTACATTCCATCTCTTAACTGGATTAGGTAACTTGATAAAACTCCACTGGAGAAATATTTGCTCATATTTAATCATTTGTTGACTTGGCACCTCAAGAAATAAAGCAAAATTAAATAAAAATGTGTAAAGGGCAACCCACTTGCTGATAAATCCTACCCACTCTGAGCAGTTTATTACAGGAGCAACGATCCATTAGCTCCATACATAAATTAGAATCGTGCATTCCGTTTATGGAGTTGCAAATTGTCGGCTGCTGCCATTATGTCAAAAATACCCTGTGCCAAGGGTGAAACATGATTATTGTCTGTTCTGTCTGCCCTCGGCAGATGTAGTCCGGACAGTTTAGGGTCAGGCAGTATGAGAAGCAGAAAGACTCCAGGTCCTTTCCCTACTTTTTGCTGCTTGTATAAACAAAAGCAATCAGCATGCATGCATGTTAACATGATCCGAAGACTTGTAGCGAATACTCTATTAGTGCCCTGCAAACCAGCCCCTGTAGCATCTATCGATCATACCCTTTTCGTTATCTGTGTCCAAGTGCAAGAATACAGCCCTTGAAATGAGATCAAGCCATCAATATTCTCCCTGGGTGTACATGCTGCTGGAACTCCTTATTGCAGGTTGGATCACTACCCTAGGAGCTTTCCATTATTTCCTAGACAAAAAACAGAGGACTGCCGGTTCTGCTTGATATTTCTACGGCTACATATATGCTGTTAACGGGGAAATAAACGGCTGTAGTGTTATTTGTGGTTCACAGGTACTCATTATACAGCTATAATGATAGAAAAACAATGGGTCTTGGGGGAATTACAGCAGGAATCAGTTCAGCCAAGAATTGACATTGCCAGCCCCGCTAAGACTCGCTTTCTTGCAGCCTGAGCTGGAGCTTTAGCCTGAAGTGGACACCCAGGTGCACCGAAATGGTGCGACGAGCCCGGCCAGCCCAGACCCTGCAACCCACAGGGCTGCAGAGAGGCAGGGGGCAGCTCCTGGAGGCAGCACAGAGGTGCAGAGCAAAGCCCACGGCATCACCGCACCGGCACAGCCTGCAGCTCGTGCGACCTTCATCTCCTTATCTCTCCCCCGGACGCCCGTTTCTCTCGACGAAAAACCTATCTGGGGGAGCTGACAGACAAAGCAAGGCGAAACCACAAAGGGATTCTCCTTTCAGCTGTCTCCGGTGCTGAAGGGCAGCGGCGGCTGTCGCGGTGTGAGCGGCACGACGCCCGCAGGAGTTTTGATCGGAGCGTCGGGCTGCGCCTGGCGGAGTGCGGGGCATTGTTTCAGGAGATCTCCAAAGACGTCGGCGTGAGCAGAGCAATGTCTCATTAAGCTGTCAGGCAGAAACGGGGAGGCTGTCAGAGCGTGCTGGCTGGAGGCATTTATGGGGATCTGGAAGGTGTTACCATACCTTCATTTAACAATTAATAAAGCCCGAAGGCTGAATGTGATCCCGGTGCTCTGGCACGGCCGCGCCGGGGTGGGCAATCTGCAGGGCACGGGCTCTGCCGAGAGGTTTGCCCTGCGAGCAGCAGCAGGGAATTGTCTCAGTGAAAAAGGAGTATAAACACAGATGTAATCCCATAGAAGTAATGCGCCCTAATCAAAAAATACCTCCAGTACCTGCTAGGAAGCTGCACACTTGAGCTGGGATAAATCTGTTTATGTGGGAAAGGTCCCTATCACAGCCAGCGTGGTACTTCGCTCATTAGAGGCTTCAGTTTTAATTTAGTTCAGCCAGCGCCGAATATACTTAGTCAGGAGAGGTATGAGTAATGCAATAGGGCTATGTTTAGTATGTTAAATCATTCACTGAGAGGCATCTTTGAGCAATTCATTTATTCTATGGAGATTTATTTCCTATTTTATTATACATTTCACATCGTACGGTTGCTCTAAGGGAGGTGCGTGCTGAGATGCCCGTGCACGCACACACACAAACCTGCACAGGTTATTCGGCTACGGACTGCCAGACGTAGCTGAAAACAGCAGTGAGAACAGCAGCTGCACAGTGTGGTTTGAATGTATGATATTTGGCCTGAGAAATGTCACAAGCAAAGCTGTAGTGTATCATAAATGGTCTGGACTGGGCTTTGGGCAGTGGTTTTGCAGGTGACCCGAAGGGCCGTATCACTCCTGTCTTTCTGGGATCTTGGCTCAGCTCACAGAAGTGGTGTCGCTGCTGGGCTCTTCCAGCAAAGTTCACCATTCCTTCTCCAAAGTGATTTAGCTCTTGGAAAACCTCTACACCATCTCCTATTTGCTGAAGATCTGCCACAGGTTCTGAGCACGAGTTTGCGCTCACCCATCTACCCACTGGACGGTGTGCTAGGTCTCCTTGGTGCTGCACAACGGCCAGGACCCTGCAGGGGAGATGTCTGGATCCAAACACCCGGCGCAATCTGGTGTGGGCTCGCTTGGCTGGCCCCGACCGCTCAAGTCAATGCTCTTGAGATTTAAATGCTCAAAGATTTAAGGATCTGGAAAGGGCATTGCCAAAGGGGAGGATTATTCAAATTCTCTTCTCTTCTTTGGACCCACAATGCAATGCCATATTTTAAGCTCCCCTCCAAGGCCAAACACAGCTGATAGTGGAGGCTTAGCTGTCCGCTAGCTGGAGGCAGGAGCAGCTCAGGGTGTACGAAGACAGAGCTGGGTGACCCTCTCCTTCCAGATGGGCTCATTTAAAATGATGCTTAATAACCTCGTCTCACCTGCATGGGCAGAAAAAATAAAATAGAAGAGGTTGTGCTTTACTTGTTCTTCTTAATATGAAATTCATGCACTGATTGCCTTTGCTCTCTCCAGCCAGGCTTCTGGGAGGTATGAGATTCAGTTCATGAATCTGAATCTGGGGAAGCTTCATCTTTTGAGCTTTCAGTTCAGGGAAAGTTACTTGATAGCCAGAGAGCCAAGGGGGAAATACATTATTGAAAGAAAAGCTTCCTTTTTAATCTAAAATTCAGCAGGATCTTTGAGATGAAAAAGGTTATTTCCAAGAGTCTGTCCAGCATATCTTGAGGGCTTCTCCTTCCCATATAACAGTGAGTGGGAGGGAGGGAGGCAGGGAGGAAGGAGCTCTGGTCAGAAGCAGAGGCTGCTGCTTCTCTCTCAATTACACCGGAATCCCATCTCCTGACAAGGGAATAGCAATTCCCCTTGCAAAAAAGTGCTTCGAGGTTGACTGTGGAAAGAGGAGAAAGTAATTATGGCTTAACTGTGCAAACAGCCACTCCTGGGAGCAGCATGACAAAATGCAGAGGGCTACTCACATGAGTAATGTTTGAGTAAAGCACTTGAATTGGAGCTTCGGTCCCTTTGAACCCCATTTGCTGAACGCAGTTTAGGAGCACAGTGGAGCCCAGAAAAGATGATGCCAGGATTTCTGGGGACAGGAAGGTGCTGGGATGTTTGCACTCAAGGGGATTGTTCAGTGGCCCTGCAAGAGGCACAGGTTCAGATGTTTGGTTCCTTCCATTGCCTCTCCACCGAAGAACTTCAGAGCAATCTCTGATGAGATTCTTGTTTCCTGGGGAGATGGTGAACCAGGTAGTACCGCGCTCAGTACTGCTGCTACCTGCTGCCTTGGTGTTTGTCGAGCCTCCATCTGTGCCTTATGCCATTTTTGTTCTGCTTTTCTCCTGCCTGCAGGAGGGATCAGGCTATCAGGCGGATTGAAACCTGTTCGCAGCTTTCCCACACTGCACCCAGCACCGAGCTGCTCCACGCGCTGCAAAGCTGGAGCTGAGCAGTCCCCGAAGAACTGAGACTGGATCAGATCATTTGGCAATTGCTGGAAAATTACCTGCCCTCTGCAGGAGAGAGAACAACCCAGGGTGGCTGGAGACAGTCTGCAACAGCGTTCTGCAGAGACAAATTCCCCAGGCCCTTCAGCAGCTTCCCAGGCGAGGTCCTGGTGCCGGCACCCCCCGAGCTGTGTTTGTCCCGCTGCGCTGCTTTCCCAGACACGGCGCCCGGCGATGGCAGGCAGGAGCTGCTTCCAAAATCTGCTGTGGGAAAACAGCGCCGGGCACAAAGGGATGCGTGCTCCCTGAGCACAATCCTGGGCTCTGCTGCGCAGGGGATGTTGCTGCTTTCCCCACAGGTGACCACGGGCAGCAAGGAGAAGGCAAACCCTGTTTCCATCATCCCACGTGGCTGGGGACGGGGTGCTGGAGCTGGTTCCCTTGCGAGGCAGCAGGAGAAAATCTTGCAAGAGATATTCAGGCTTGGGAGAAACCTGTTTTTCTCTCTGACCTGGAAACAATCCAGACTTGCTTCTGCTACCAATTTAAAAACATTCTCTTGCCACGGTCAATTATTTTAAATCCTCTCCATGGACTGTGCTGCTCTCAAGGAGCTGGCAAGAGCAGGAGCCATGCGGCTGTGTCTGCACAGGGAAACGGGGAGCGACAGGCTCCTGCTCCTCTCTGGGGATGCTATTAGGTGGGATCTACGTGCAGGGATGGCAATGCAGCAATTCTGCTGTCAGCAGTTTTCTCCACAAACATTCTCACACCTGACACTCCTCTCCACCCCGGCGGATAGATCTGGGGACTCACTGTAGTAAAAGGAGGCTTGTGTTCCTGCCACTGAGATGACAAATACTAAATGAGACATTCTTGTTCCAAAGAGTTGTGTTTTTTTTTGTTTTGTTTTGTCCTTTTTTATTTTGTTTTGGTTTTGCTCCTGTGTTGGCTACAGGCTGCCAGCTGCACAGCTTCCACATGCCCTCCCCGACCAGCTCGCTTGCTGCTGCCTGGGTTGCATCCTGGTTCCGACGTGCCCTGTGCCTGGTGCTGAGCAGCAACATCCTGACCTCTGGGACTTTCCAGGCTTGTTGAAATGCAGGCTTGATGCCTTGCACTTATTTTAAATCACTGAAACACCATTAAGCTGGGAGGAAAAATAAAAACCTCTGCTGGCTTTCAGAGAAACGAAATTACACTAGCATAGTATTCAGAGCAAATTATCTCTTCCACCTGGTTTTACCAGGAACAAAACCTCAAGCCCTGGGATTCAAGCTCCCTGGAAAAACTAATTATATTTTAAGTTTAAAATATTAGTTACGCAAAGAAGTATTTGCCTAACTTTTGCAAAAAATAATAATAATATTCTTTCCTTGTTGAACAAAAGTATTCACAGTAGTTCATTCTCAACTTTCCAGGTATTTGAATGTGGGTGCAGATGGAAAGCAGCCGGCTGGCAGCCTGGAGGGCTCACGGAGGATTCAGTGGGAACTGGGGAGAAGCGAGACCTTCTACCAGAGAGCAGTGGAGGTGGCGGAAGGCACTGCTGCCGGACACCCCGCAGCACCACCGGGAGCTACAGGGACAGACAGCACTCGTGTGGGTACGGAGAACAGCCGGCACTACTGCAGCAAACGAGAAAGGGAGAAGTGACGGGGAGTTTCAAAGCACCGTGATTGAGCTCCTTTGCTTCTATCTTGCAAAGCCACCAGAGCTCCACTTCTGAACGGTCATTTTTGGTTTGCTTTTAAAAAGGGAGACCAAGGAGATCTCAGGGAAGCACCGTCACACAACCTCCAGAACATTTTCTTCCTCTTGCAGCTTTTAACAGGTACCGGGAAAATCCATTTCACGTTTTCCAATGGAAACAAGTGGCCTACATAAGGGATATGAGGTGGGTCCAAGGGAGAGCTCACAGGTACACTTCCTGCAATTATTTCAGTTACAGTCTGTTGTTTCTTGAGTGTCTCACTGCATGGAGCTAGGGGAGTTGCAGGTGGTTTCCCCCGACATCCGCCCTGCTTTCTGCACTCTCTCGTTTCCCTATGTGAAACCGTGGTGTGCAGAGCCATATGGTCTTGAGCAATCAAGACTACTTTCTGCCTCATTTCTTTTGCAACCTACATAGCGATTCCAGCGTTACGTTTAGAGCTGCTAATTATTATCCACTGCAATATGGCAGACAGCATACTATTTGGTAATGATTCAGGCCAGTTCTCCATGTTTACTGCGATGGCAGGTCAGGCAGTGGGCGCAGCTGCTCTCACAGTGGACGTGTGGATGGGCTTGGGAGCCTGCATTTCCCTGCTTTGCTCGCTGTCAGGACATCAGCACACTCTGCTCCACAGCCCTTACCCGATGAAGTGTGCAAGTTCATGCATACGACTGAGTGCTTTGCATCACTGCAGCTACTGCTTCCAGAGCATGGCCTTACATGTTTACTCTAATGAAGACAAGATCGTAATCCTGTCTAGGCACCTGACACTTTGGAAAAATACCCAAATCATAGCTCCCGCCTACCTGCGCTCCTTCTCCACAGATTAATTTCTGTGACTCCAGGAAAGGCAGAGCAGGAGAGCCTCAGCCACTGCTCACCCAAAGCCCAGGGCTTAAGGAACGGGATTCCTGGCTTCTACCGTGAGCGGCAATCCTGCCTGCAAAGCTCATGTATTCCTCCTCCTTGGTGTCTCCTTATCCCAGTTCTTACCCTGCCCCCTGTAATATAATTTTCCAGTACACTTTTATTCAAAAGGAATCACCTGACAAACCTGCAGAAGCCTTTATCTGGGGGGAGGTATCAGTTAATATTGGTTAAAATAGATTTTTTGAGCACGGAGTATTGCTTTTTTTTTATGCCTAAACTGCAAAGTGATGCCTTGAAGATGAGATTAGTTCATTATTTATAAAAGTAAAATCCCTCAGAATGTATTAAATATGAAAACATTGTATCGGGGTGTAAGATTTGTGAGGATTAGGCTCTGAAGTCTAGACATTTATCTCTGAACGCATTACATTTGCATTCATTACATATCCTGCTGTACCTCTAAACATGAAAACTGATCTGCAGAACAGATGATCAAAGCAGGGAAATGCAGATCAGAAAACATGCTGTGTTCACTTAGGAACGAAAAAATGTTGTAAAAAAAAAATAATTGTCTGATATTGCAGTACATGAAACCGTAATGTAAGCCCCCGCAGCAGCGATGGGGGAACCTCAGAAGTAGCTGGCACGGCTTGGAGACGCTGCCAGAGGTTCTGATGTTTCCACAAAACTTCTCCAACCCCCTTGGTGAGGAAGGGTGCAAGGACAGCAGGGATTGCTCTGGGTGCACCCTGGCACCACCACGACCCCGCAACAGGATAACCATGGGCGGTGGCTGCTCCCGCCCATCTGTGTCAATCGCTTCTTAATTTTTCACTAACGAAGGCCTTTGCTTTCTTTCTGTGCTGGTTGGATGTCGCACTAACAGAGCCACCCTTACTATGCCACCGCACCTTCCCCTTTCCAACACAAGCACAGCATTGAGCTTATTCCGAGCCTCTGAACTTTACCAAGTGTTTTAAGATTTATGAAAATTCAATATTAATGATCTAGAAACCTCCTTGGACAGCTCTTCTACAGTGCGTGGATGGCGAGTTATCCAAATCTGTGGAATTTAACATTATTTTTAGCAATAATAATTGCTGTTTAACATTCCCCTGAGCTGCTGCTGGAATAGAGGTCGATCAGCATCCCGGTACGAAATGCCTGTGCCCGTACACTTTCTTAAACAGAAAACTGAAATCTGTATTGAGGATTTCTGCCTTTTCTACTTGAATCTTGTAAGTCACTTTTAGAAGTGGTCAAGAAATTTGTAGCTAAAATCTTGAAAACAGGTGAAGTTTCAAGTGAAATTTATCTAATTTTAAGGAACTTCCATTCTACACTGGGACTAGTGCCAGGTCTGCTGGAATATTCCCAAGTTTCATGAAGCATCCCAGTGAGCTTGGAATCACTTTAGGATGATTTATATGTTTGGAGAGAAACCAGGCTCCCAGGCTCCCTCTGGTTTTGACCTAGACAAAGCTCCATCGGTTGATTTACACCATGATTTATACCATGCATTTTTTGCATAACTTCAAATCAGAATAGAATTTCAGCCCACAAAAAGAACAGGCAAAGCGAGACTGACAGAATGGTCTGCAGAAATCCCTTCCGTATTATTAATCTGCCTTATCTCTTCAGCGTGCTCATTTCCTAGCCCAAATGCATCCAAATCCCAGATCAGAGGGTGCTATTGTTTCCAGTGTCTGTCTGTTCTTACAAAGGAAAGCTAATTAGGTTGAAAGTCTCAGTAACTGTTTAGTATGACAACAGAACCAATGAAGCACTGTCAAAGCTTGTGCTAACTGGTCCAAAACTCCTACGCTTTTAACATAAAACTCCCGTTCTTAATAGAAATTTTAAGTGACAAATCCACGGAATGAATCTAGTATTCATTATTTGCAAGAGAGTAGGAGAGGGGATTTAAATGAAGCATGTATTCTGCAAGGAGCCTCAGGAAATCATTTAACAGCTCAAGAGAGAGGGGAGCTGTGTTATCATCAGAATTTACATGATACATTAGCCAGGAGTGGAAATGTTAATCATTCTATCCAAAATCTATTTGCAAAATTAGTGGAATACTGTTGCTTTAATGCCCTTTTCTTATCATCCAAAGTGTAAATCCTTTCACCTCTTCTGGGAACTGCAGAAATTAATTTTGTGAACTACTGTCCATTTCCCAAAACACTGCTGCAGCAGGAGTAGGGACAGACTTCAAGGTCAAAAAAGGCTAAAAGTTGTAAAAAAAAATGAGGAATTTTAGCCTTAAAAAACATGCATAAAGTCTGTGTGAGATAAACAACTGATTGTTTTATCTTGCTGACTACTCCATACGGATCTGTGAGAGAAGTCTGTGGTTTGACTCTCTCTCTTCTACCTAAAACCAATGTGAGACTAGTAATGAATAAACAAAGAAGTTTTTGATGCATGGGAGTACTACAGCTTGTTAGCACCCAGAGATTACTTTTCCTGAAACTGCATTTCAAACTAAAATGATAAATGTGTGGAAATATTTGCTTCCAGTTTTCACGTTAGAAACCTTGTTGCTTAAACTCCAGTGGCCCCAAAGTGAGCTACCAGGACGCGTGCATAAACTTAAGTATGTATCGTTATAAAAGTCCGCGGAGCTATATACGTTCCTGCATTTAGGACGTAGTTAAATACCTTACTGGATCGCAGCCCAGTTGCTCAGATTTCTCACACTCAACAATCTCGCTGTAAATTTCCACTTAGTGGAAAGAAGGGGAAATAAAACCCTGCTTCTAGTGCTCAGGCTCTACCTGCTCAACAGTAAATCTGTGCCTAGCGAGCCAGGTGGGAAAGACTGGATATCCATGGTAGCACAGTTGAAACCATTTTTTTTTTTTCTGAAAGAAGCCAGGAATTTCTCTTGTGTGACTCAGCCCCAAATGGTATTGATTGGTAACAAAACGCCTGGAGATAAGACAGTGAGGAGCCAGAGCATAGCCAGGGGGAGCGCGGTGGTTCCCGGTGGGTCTGGAGGGCCGTGGGACGCCATCCCCAGCTGGTCAGCGTGATGGCAGTGCTGTAGGTACGTGTAATGTGCTTCAGAAGAGCTTTATGCTCTTTATGCTTAGATTAAAAAGGCCTAATTGAATGCCCCGTTAGGATAAGACATAGCTGCCGATGCTCAGGAAGGCAGGCAAATATATGCAATAGGCGGTCAATGAAATATGCTCAAAACCGATTTTCCTCTGTAGCAAACCATTGCCCTGAAACCTCTTTCTTCATTTTCACAAAGGCTGAAAGCTATTTTCTGGCACTAGATCCCCCAAATTTCCAGTTAATAAGCAGGCTTTGTGTTGTTGACCTTACACATGCTGGCACAGCCAGATTTTCCAGCAGAAATGAGAGGCCAGCAGCCAACTCGTATTACATTTTAAAGCACTGCAGCTTGGAAAGGAAAGGGAAATTATACAGCAGCACTGCAGTCTGACTGGCACCCTCGGCAGAGAGCTGTGGCACTGGTACACAGTGTTGAAATTACTTTTGGATGCTCTGTCAAGCACGAGATATAAATTGCACAATGTTTTTAAATGTTTTGGAGAGATTGCCTTTTGAGTGGCACCCTCTATTTCTGTATGTCCAGTAAGGTGTAGAGAATTCATTTGCATTTTTCATTTTTCAGTCTTTTAGCCAGCCTGGACCAGGAGGGGGAATCCAGCTGTGTGGATGATGCCAGGAATGGCTCAGCCTCCATCTGCTCTAAGATACAAATTTGATTTCTCCTCATCTTTATTTTCACGTCGAAAATTTCTCCTCTTTTTCAATATCCTTTTTTCTTCCCGTTTCATCCCTGGTGTAAATCGGATACTATCAAATGAAATGAAATGGAAGGGAATGGACTGCCTGAAGCTATTCACTGCACAGGAACTAAATACACCTCCTAATAAGACATTCCCTATTTATTTTTAGTAGCAGTGTTCATATCTTTCCTGCCATTGTTGAATACTCAAGTGATGCTGCTGCTAAACATTATGACTTTCTTTTCTTTGCTTAATTATGTGCCAATCAGTGTAGAGCAAAGAAGTTGCTATCAGCTGGTTGCTGGATAAATACTGAATGCAATGAAATTGCAGACGTTACTAGGAAAATGGGCATTTCTAAACTTCAAGGTATTTAACTCTCGGAGGAAATGTGTGCCAGCTGTGTTTCTGTGGAGCAACACAGGCAGCTGATGGCCAATTAGAAAGTTTCCAGCACAGATAACCCCCATGGGGCTTAGAAGAGAGAAACTGAGAAAACCCAGTTTTTGGTACCCAGTTGTCCAGCACGTTCATGCATTTTACACTGGGCAGGCAGGAAAGTAAACGTACCCTAAGTAAGCTAAGCTGCCTTTGGCTACTTGCTGCAAATAAATTACAGGTTCCAGCGGGCATCTGACTTGTAAAAGTTGGCCTCCATCCTCCTGTGCGGCTGAGCTGACAAGGAACCCACGGAGGATCAGCAAATCTTAGCCTTTTTCCTGCAGGTGGATTTCTTTGCTTCTGGTGTCTTTACTCTGCTCTTTGTTGTTATTTTTACAAAGCTGAAGATATACTGCCTGCTCCTAACGAATAGCATGAAAAACATACGCTTCCAGAACTCTTAGGTCTTGCCGTGTAGTCTGTTGCTCCCCATATACTGCTGGGATATATTTGCCAGCATTTCAATTAGATCATCAATAACCTAGTGCAGCTGCTGAGAGAAGAACTCAGATGTTCATAAATGTTATAGTCCATTAAGTTCAGATACTTCAAAGGCAGTTTGGAAAGAAAGTCATTTGTTAGGCTGAGTGTCAGTAGAGTTGAATGCAAATCATACTGGATGCCAAAGCAAGGGATTAAAAAATGGAGTTTAAAGGTCAAATTAACTTAATTTGACCACTCCTGACACATAATGCAACACCTTGACTTTTTAAATATTGCAGTCACTTGCCAGGGAAAGGATTCCTCTGGAAGGCTGCGAGCCCCGGCGCGCAGGGTGCTCGGAGCCCTGCCAGCAGCGGCGCTGGAGCGGTGCTGTCACTGCTCCGCGTGCACGCGCGCTTTCCACCACCACAATCCTTGTGCTATTTCCTACCCTCTAGACTCTGAAAAGCAGGTTAGCGCTTCAAGCACAGCAAATATTTAAATAACCGATTAACATCATCAGAGATTTTCCCATTTTACAATTATTTCCCTCTGAGGCAGGCAGAGAACTCAAATGCCACTCCCGGGGTGTTCTTCTGCAACCTTTCCCTTGGGAAGCTGCTATTTGCATGAAGGAGAAGCAGAGTGATTTGTGGTGCTTTGGAAAGAAATAGGAATGCAAACATCAGGATGAATTACCAGCTGATGGAAAATGTGGCCAGCTCACCTGAGAGGAGGGATGGCATGACAGAAAGAGAGAGAAAAACACTAAATCAATGTGAAACTGCCAAACCACAGCTGAGATTCAACAGCAGAAGAAATCTGGGCACAGCATCTGCTTTCAGCAAGCGGGGCTGCATCCAAGGAGCTGAGCAGACTGGCACCGACCAGGGGTAGCAGAATGACAGATCCTGCCCCAGAAATAGAGGCAGGACTTTCACCCTCAGCCCAGCACACTTGCAGATTGGAAGGACTTTTCTGCAAAGGTGGAAGCTTTAGGAGGCTTAACAAATGTTTTCCCCACCTGGCGAGGGCTGGAACGTGCAGCTAAGCAGCCAAATCTGTCCTTTTCTGCACCTCCTTCATGAGTATGCACATATGGCTGGGAACGGTCACCCCAGCTCCTTCCCTGCTGACTTCCATCCTGCTGTTCTTTCTCGGAGACTCAGGGTTTGGGCTGGCTAAAACACTTCTGTGACTATTTCACTGGATTTTTTGTTTTTGTTTAACAGAGAGTTTTTCAGTAAATACTTGCTGCTATAAATCAAATTCCAGAGTTCTGCCTGGTGAACCAGTTATGGGAAATGTGTTTGTGTGCCAAATTTTGACCTCGAATGCAATACTTTTTAAAAATTCCTTTAATAAACAGGGCAACGTTTCTCAGAATACTGACCCAGCCTTGCCCAAAGCTTGCTTGACTTCAACATTCACAGCCTTAAGGACATGTGCAAGAGCAGCCTGCAGGTGGGTGATTTGGGTTCAGGATGCTTCCATACTCAGCCTGCAGCACTGATGGTCTCAGGGTGGCAGGGATGGGAGATAGGTCAGGGTCAGGGGCACAGCTTGAGGGGAAGGCTTGCAGGGCTGATGGTGAGTGAACACACAAGTTCAACCTCTTGCCTCCAATATATCTGGGAAAGATTAATAAAATAGGTAGGGAAAAATCAGCAGAGGCGGAGGACAGGAGGAGGATCTCTTGGAACGCGATCTGTCTTCCCCTCAAATCAGCTTCTTCCAGGGAGCTCCTGCCACAAGAGGTGCAGCTGGGAGTGCAATTAGCTCCGGGGATGGGGGCTTCCTTCCCTGGGCGGGCTGCTAAGATCCCCTTCAAGGTAGTATCAGGTAGTGGTGCCCACAGGCTGCCGGTTGCTGGAGGAGTGTAAGCCAGGGGTTGGGAGCCAAGCTGCCGGCAGAGCTGCAGAGGGTCTCCTCCTCCCTCCTCCTCCCCTTATGCTCACTCAGGGTTTTGGGGCAGGCAGAGCGGCAGGGCAAGTCCCTCCTGGAAAGCGATTATCTAAATATCTGGTTCATCATTGTCACTGGCAGTAGGACGGCACATCCGTCTGAGAGTAATTAGGAGGAGGGAGGAGGGAGAAAGGAGGGAGCTTTGGAAGTGACTCATTAGCAGAATGCTAATGAAACTTTCAGCTTAGCCATGATGTTAAGTGGCGAGCAGAGGCAGACCGTGGCCGATTCCCCTTGCCATTACTGCTCCCCATCCCCAGAGCCTGTGCCAGCTCACAGAAGAGCAGAAGGTTCAGCTTTGTGCTACCTGCAGAACATGGGAATTTGGGCAAATCCCCGATGGAATGGGATAGCATCAGATCACGTACAGGAGGCGAATAAAACGAAGGCAGAAACTGCTCAGCACTAAGCCAGCTGAAGCATCCAAATTTCACACGGCTCTTGCAATGACTTGCCTTTCTGTGCGGATGTCTGGCAGCTGGAGCTGTTGCCCTTGCTTCTCGATGCAGCCTCTGGCTTGAGGGAATGGTGACTCAGAGCTGGAATAAATCCTGCTGCCTTCCTCTCTTATGATCTCTCCTTTTGAAAACTGGTAGGAGTGAGGCACAGACTTCATGGAGACTCCTGTACCTCTCCTGCTTTGTCACAACTCTGTTACACGCTGGCTTTGTGATATGCTTTGTTTTTAATCTGAAGGTGTTATTAATTCATGCTTGATTTTTTGTGCAGGTGCTTTCATCTGACATGCTGGTAGAGATGCTGCAGTTGGGGTGGAAGCAAGCTCGGAGCTGAATGTCAAGGCTGTGACTATCAATCAGCCTGCTGGAGGGAAGGACTTCCCTGAGCGAGGAGGCTTTAACAGCCTTTCTTGCACAGGGACAGGGTGTGAATCCACCTCATGTCCTCTGAAAGTCGAGTCACAGCAGTGCTGGGGACCTGTGGCTGCTTTCTGCCAGGCCATCTCCCTGTGCTTCAACGGGCTTCAAGCTTTAGCTCCAAAATCTTCCCTCTCTCTGCTGACAAACTCCTTGTGTTCAAAGCCTCCTTTCCCATTTTCCTCTACGTCCTCCTGTTTCCATCTCATCTACTACTCTTGTTTTTTTTCTATTCCTCTAAATCCTAAGCCTTTCTCTATCCCATGGCACAACCCACCCCTGGTCTTCCCTCGAAGACTGTCCGTCCTGTACCCGCAGGGCTCTGTGATGAGGGAGGAAGCTCCAAGGCCGAGCTGTTCTCAGCTGGGAAGGGAGGGAGGCACACAGATGCTGAGAGGGACACAAAAGCAGGGCTGTGCTCAGAATAAAAAGAAACTGCAGCTTAGCTCTGGCTGCTCCGTCAGGTCAGAGAGGCAGCTGGAGAGCTGGCACTGTCATTGCTGCTCTCCCAGGCCATCTCCCCCGCCTGGCATCACCCTGCTCTGCCTCGCGTTGATTTTCCATCAGCGAAGCTCTGGGAGAATTCAGATCAGGCTATCAATTGTATCAGAGTTGGGAGACAGGAGGGAAATTTGATAAGCATGTGCACTAGCTGATTAAGATGGAGAGAAGAGGAGCCTCCAGTTTAACTCCCATCTGACCTTTCGAGAGGGAAGCAGCGTGTTGAAAAATGCCATTTGGAGCTCTTAAAGGTTTTATGCCCCTGAACATCTCAGAGCTGTTTAAGGAGAATGATATTCAGCTTGCTCGTGTCCTGCCAACTCTTGCTTTCACTCCCAGCAGCAGCAGCCTCAGTGGGAGGCTGAGAAGGATTTATGAAAGGTCAATATTTGAATGTGCAAAACTTACTAAGTCTATCGGAGGACAGGGAGAGGTTCTGCATCAGCTCACTGAAAACTCAGCCCAAATTTCCTCTCCAGTACGATGGCAGATGGAAAAACCCGACACGGCTCCAGTGACGTTGGCTCTGGTCAGCTGCACACATGCAGTTCCATAAACATGTCCCCAGCTGGCACACACAGATCTCATCAAGCTGTGCAAGGGAACGGACAAAACCCGAGTCCTTCCTCGGTGGATCCAAGATCCCTGCAATCACTCTTGTAAGGGTCTGAGCTGAATTGGATGAGCGGGGTCCTATCGGGGGCTTACGTGAGCTGCTGCAGCCTTCTGAAGAACCAGGACATTGTTAGTATGATAGAAAGGGAGAAGCATTCCCAGTGTGGCCAGGCTGGGAAGCCTTTTCCTTATGCTGACCACTTGTACTGGCCAGGTGACATCACAGAACTACAGCTACCAAACTGCAGACATGCAAAGTAAAGCTAGAGAGCAAACTGAGCTGTGAATCTCAAATGCCAGGGAAGGTCACTACTTGTCTGGGGCTCACAGCATCTACAGCTTTCACGGATTTTGTAGAAAGATAAAGAAATTTCACTGGAGCACAGGAAGCAACCTGGAGCGGAGGAGCTGGTGCAGCCATTGACATCTGCTGCAAAGCCAACGTGAATATTTCATATTATACGATACGAAAAGTTTGCATGTTTCTCACAGACTTGGTAGCATGGTGATGTGTTACCGAGGAGCAGCAGAGTTTCAGCATGAACATATGACATGAATTTGTTCCAGGATTTCAGGATTCTTAGCTGTAATTTTATTCTCCTTCAGGAATCTGACAGGCAGCTAGTTAAATTTCAACACAAGAGAGAAAGTGAGAAAAGGCTCCTGTCTCCTGAAATCAGCCAGGTGCCAAGACACTTCCTGTTTTGGCTGTACCTCTGCTCCATGTCAGGACTCGTGCACCAGGTCGAGCAGGGTATGGAGCAGCCTGGCAGGAGGGCTTACAAACAGGGCTGGGTGTCACAGGCAGCAGTTTGCTTGGTCCTGTTCTACAGCCCCAGACCTTTTGGAATCTCCAAATTACAGAGCAAATGGCTTTTTGCACTTGGTTTCCAGCAGGGACCAAGTCCACGTGTGAGGGGATCAGGCACGTGTGGTAGGAGGTGCACTGGAGACCAGGAAGCCCATCTGCGTGAGTGCCAGGGCTTCCTTGTGACTTCCCAATGCCTCAAAATATTAGTGAATTCCTCAGCATTTAAATTCCTTTTGAGAGCTGAAGTGTCATTAAGTTTCCCATTTTGCTGCAATTTACAATTAGTTTACCTCATTAAGCATTGTAAAAGCTGCGGGTGAAGCACCTTGGAGGTTATCCATCACTGGTTATTGCTTCGTGCTGCTGGATTGCTGCACCGGCGAAGCAGGAGGCTCCCTGGAGACTGGAGGCTCGGCGCTGGAGCTGCGGAGCGCTGCAAGCACGGGGTTGATGGCTCTGGGGTCCCACCAGCAAAGCCATGAGGTGCAGGGCGGAGGGGTGCCAGGTGCTGGTGGCTTTTCCCATGAGCATTTCTGCTGGAGCCTGTACTTCAAAACCCTTCTGGAGTCTTGGAGCATCCCAAAGGCCAGAACCATTATTGTTCTTTGGCTCTTTTTTTATTTAAAAGCATGACAGATTGATAATTAGAGGCAGCGGAATGAAACGATGAATTGCACAACACAAATGAAAGCAGCAAAAGGAAAAACTCTTGCCTTTTTACCAAATCCTTTGTAATATAAACCTAGTATCAGCATGAGGCCATAGCTGCATTTTAAGAGAACAATCTTTGACTGTTCTGCTTGTAAGAGGCCCTTATCCCTTCAAGCAATCCTGGATCTGATACTCTTCTTCTTTGTCTTTCCCTAGTGCTTGCAATTTATAGTAAGTAGTTAAATTTGACCAAAGATGGTGGCTCACATTTTCCACCCTCTGTGCCTGAGGATAGTGTTTAAATCCAGAGACAGGCTTCTCTTGTAACTGCCTAATGTTTGAGCAACTGCAATTCTCATTGAGGCTGATGTGATCCCCATCTCCGGAAATCAAGGCACTTTTATTTAATCACCGAAATTTTTAAATAATTAAACGAGAATAACTGGAACGGTATTAACCAAAGCACAACTTGCACATTGCTCATGGCAACAGGAATAGTTAAAACAAACAGAACACCTGCATCCTGTCCCTCGAGGACCACTTTATGGATAATTTATATAATTTCTATCAGTGATGCTACAAATTGGTCTACAAGTTGTCATATCCTGCTGTTTCAGGCCTCGCACCTGGAAAACAGGGGGAACATTCGGAAAAAGCCACCAGAGCTCTGTGGCGACATTTTTACCCCAAGTCATCTAATAAATCTACATGCCAACTGTGGGATTTGGGCTTTTAATTGTTTTGATACGCACATGGCATCTCGCCAAAGAGTCAACCAAACAAAACTGTGGCAATTAGCTAAGAAGTCCTCTCTGCAGAGCTGTGCTCCTCAAGCTCCGTTCAGATTTACAAATGAGATTACTTGGGTGAGGATGTACATGCTAATCCCTCTGTACACACACACACCTGCATGCATGTGCCGGCTCGGTCTCAGCCCTGCCATACACAAACGCTCTCTGCTTTTGGTACTTTGTACCCTGAAGAGGCCATTTTGCTTTCCTCTTTGGAAAAATAAAACAGGATTGAACAACAGAGTGACAACAAACTCAGGTATGGCGGGTATGGAGCCCTTCTCCTCAGGCTACTGGCTCAGTTATGATTTGGGGTTAAAATAAAGAAGATTGTCTAAAGTGGAGGAGGCCTCAGGCTTGGCAGAGAGGAGCTTCCCTTACTGCACCTTCTTGTGGAGAGAAGTCTTCATGTGCCATCTATCCCTAATCCAGAGCTGGTCAGGGACAGTCACTGCTGCTGCTACCCAAGAGGTGCTATTCCCCACCATGCTAAATGTCTGCAGGTGTGCACCCCATGCAAAGCTTTGTGCCTGAATCTGGGATTCAAAACCACACTGGAAGCTTTTACCTCAAGTTTAATCACTGTCTAATTACTCACATGCTCCTGACACCAGCTCCTGAGACACAGGTGCTTTGGAAACTGTTCCCCAGTGCTCAGATACCCGCAGTCCTCCCCTGCGCCTTCCTCTGCCTCCTGCGCATCATCCCACTGAATTTGGGGCTTTCTCTGTAAAATGGAGGACAACTCCTCTGAACTTTGAAGGTTTGGGTTTCAGGGTCCAGTCTTCACATGTTTCCTTTCCACAGCTCTGCAGCAGGAGCATTTGGCACTGAGGGATTTTCTGAACCACACCAAGAGTCAGCAGCGGTTGCCTCCCAGGTACCTCTGCCCTGCAGCTCAGGCTTACTGCAGCAGAAGCTGAGGACTTCTCCATTGCCCTCTTCTGTCTGGACGGCTGCAGCTCTGCTCTGTAGTCTTTGGTTTCAGATGTACTCCCTTTGACAATTAAAGTTTATGACTCTTATGTCAATAGAGCACAAACGAGCAAACAATCTCGGAAGACAGAATGCAATCGGCAAAGTACGGAAGGCTGCTCCTACCTAACACAAGGGGACAGTTAGTCAATGAACAGAGAGACATACTGAAAAAAGTGCTATATGGAACAGAAGCAACGAGCCTGCTTCGCTTTGTGAAACCAGCCTTCTTGGCTGAAGTGGGTTGCTCTGGAATGGGACCCTGTGAAGGGTGCATGTCCAGGCTGCCACTGCCGGGATGAACCGCAGCATCTGAACGAGCCGTGAAGCTGCTGGCTCAACTAGCGGGGCTCCTGCTGGTGCAGGACCTGCTGTGCCCTCCCATCCATCTATTTTTGATGATTCTTCCACACGCACAGACAATGAAGGGTGATTTACCTAGCCAAGAAAGGATTGCATTTTGCAGAGAAGTTCCCATTGCATGCACATCTCAGATTGTTCCCAGTGTGGGGTTTCTACCTCATCAGCACGAGAAGAGTATTTGCAGTCCCCTCGCCTCCTGACAGCCCACCTCTAGGTAGCAGAAAAGGGCTGGGCTTCCTGACTCTGAATCTACCTGTCCTGTATCCCTGTATGGGAAGCTTTTCTACAAAAAAGACATCTATAGGAAAATTCACATCAAGATACTGATTATTCGTATTTACCGGCTCTGTATTTGGAAAGAAAGATGCTTTCTTTCTTCCAAGAGTAGCTGTGATTATTAGAGATCTGTCTGTGCTAATTTTAATGGTGTTCCTACATGGGCTCCAGTGTGACCGTGTTATTGATGAATGAGCCAGTCAATGTGCGGCTGCTGTGTCAGAGAGCTGAGATAAATGAATGGGAATCGCAGGCAGGGGCCCTCCGCCCGCTTGGTTTCTGCAGATTCTCCATCGAATCATTTCACTAACCTAAGATGAGCAGAGCCGTGTCAGTTCACCCATGAGCCCGAATCTTTGAAAAATGCCAGGGAGTGAAAGTCTTTGTCTGCAAGCACTCACTGATACCCTGCAAGGTGGCACGAGTCGTACCAGCAGGTGCTGGTCATGGCCTCGTGCTGTTTGCAGTGCCCCCTTCCTAGCCCATGGAGGCTTACTCCAAACTGCAACATCTATGCCTAGAAAAGGCAGTTACTGGAGGAAAAAAGTAACAAACTTTGGCCCTTATTTATCTCTCCACAAGCAGTTTTTTTTGTAATTAAAGACAACCATCTCCTTCTTGTCTGCTTTCTGGAATAAAAAGGCCACGCAAGCCCCTATGGTGACGAATTATTAATTGTGCTAGTCAGCTACGCTAATTGTTAACAATATCACTATAAGTAAGTGTAGGCACTTACAGGGTATCTGTGTCTTCTCAGCTCTGCTTGTGTGTCTCTGCTATGCTGTAGGAACCCCAAATGTTCATGGGGACCGGAGTCCACAGGCTGACACAGTCAGAAAGGCCCTTGTAGTGCCATCTGTAAGAACACACATGGGCAGTCCCCTGTGCCAAGTAACTTCCCTGAAGTGGCTTTAGCCTGGCTCTGTGGAGCTGAGCAGGAGATCCGTAACATCTCAGGCACAACATTTTTGCCCCAGGAATTTGGCTCAGTGTAGGGCACGAATGGATGAGGAGATAGGGGAGAGAGCAAGAAGGCCGTGACAAACTGCTCCAGTTCATCTGTGGTTTTAATATAACTTCGGGATGTGACCAGAGCCCTGTATTTACTAATTCACTTGACTGGCAGGCATGTGTTAGCTGGAAAATCACTGTTTCAATAACCTGTCTGGCTCCGTCATGCAGAATCGTGAAATGGAAACAATTGCGCTTGTCACATCACCTGTGATAACCTTCAGCAGGAAGCGTGTCCCTCTTTGTCGGGGAGATAAAGCCATTGTTGATATGTAATATACTTGGCCAGTCAAACCAGCTTGAGGATTGTCTCTTGCTTTGCTAATTAATTTTATCACCCTTGTCATCTTCTACTCAAACCTAGGCAATCCTAAGCCTTGTAGAATTGATTTCAGGGCACAGGACGGATATATGCTTCTTACAAGCCAACTTCAGTTACAAATGTGAAGCGCCTGCTCTCTGCTTACTTGCATCAGCATGTTCTAAAGTAGGACACACGCTTTGACGATTTCTATTTTGGCATCTCACAATGTATTTTTATAATGCTTTTTTCCCTCCCCCTCCCCATCCTTTTTTTTCTCTTTTATCAGAGACAAACAACAGCTGTGTTATTGGCACAGTGCTGAGAAAGGGAAGCTAGAGGTTAGCAATGGCATAAAGATAAGCAGTCCTGGTGTAAATCAGATCCTTCACAATGCTGAAATTAGAAATTGTCACTTGTCTACAAACATATGATGATTTCTTGCCCTCCCCTTATGTGCCATGCCACTTCAACTTCCCATTCAAGCTGTTTATGAACACTTCACGTTGGAGTGCAAAAGGCAGGGATCAAGTCTCCATTTGTACTGTGGAATGACTGACCCTGATTCTGCTCTCAGTACCTGCAGCATCCAGAAAAATCCTTCTGTGGTGCCATCACGAAAGCAGTAAGCAGATTTAAAAAGAGATCCTGGCCCACCGGCTCCATGTTGGCAACCACAAGCCCATTTAATTTACTTTGGTTTGCGCCACGTGCCTGCGGTTTGTGTTAGGTGTGCTACAGTTCAGCTATTCAGGTTCATTTGGAAGTTGAATGATTAATGACACATCCCAGAAGGGCTTTACACTGGTAGCCTGGGTGCTGGCACACTGAGCTTGCAGCAGAGAGCTCTGCGGAGGCTGCCAGGTCCACCTGAGAGGCCAGGCAAATATTTGGGCAAACAAACCAGGCTTACCTCTGCACAGCGGCAGGAGACGAGGCAGCTGGGATTAGGCTACGCTGCTCAGAGCCACCTCCTCGGTCCATACGGCACTCAGACCTCAGGGTGCCTCTACCAGGAGGGAGAGGCTGGGGCATGTTTAATCCCCGTGCCAAGAGGTTTTGATGGGCAGAGCTCAGCAAACAGCGATCACATGGCTCAGCTTCTCGGAAAGCTGAAGGATGATCAATAGTTGATTAATCTAGTGAAGAAATTAATGTATTAAATGCAGTGACTGATGTCAAATACATTCTCTCTTGCTCATCGATTTCCTTATTTTTAACCTGCGTGTGCCAAAATTATGAAGCCCAATTCCAGAGTGCAGCTAGTACATTCATCTATTTAATTTCATATGGATATAATTTACTAAGCAATGTATTTGATTGAGTAAATGTGGTGCCATTGATTTTGTGGCTGAATTATCTGATTTGATTGGCACTGTGTCCCATTTAATAGAGAAAGCAACCAATCCAATAAGTAATGTTAGTAATTGGGTAGTTGTTTTCTAAAGAAAAATTACTTGAGTTTAAAGAACTAATGTTTCTCAGTTGCAGTGTAAACTAGATAAATTTCTACAACAGATGAACATGATAACATTTATCCAATGTAATAACAAAATTCTGGGCTCTGTAATGCAGCAACAAGGCAACGCTGCATCTCAGGCAGCATTCACAGAGCAGTTTATATGCAGTTTATGTTTTAATACAAAGCTCCATCATCAGGTCCATTAATTAATTAACCCACTGAGACACTGAGAAACGCCACATACCCTGATGGACTCACGAAGGCACAGAGAAGACAGCCGCCCTGGCAGCCCCACCAGGCTGCCCTGCTCTGCAGCCCCGCTGAGCTCTCCTGCTCCCTGCACAGCCCCAGGCTCAGGCTCAGCTCCCAGGACAGCGGCACCGCAGCATTTCCCGCCCCTATGTGTGCCCAAACTAATGACTGCGGTGAAGGACAGGACAAAGTGCCAAAGAGCTGCTGGCAGTTCCCCTCGCTGTGGCCACTTGGGCGCTCATTTTGCAGCTTCCAGCGCTCCCCTGGCCCTGCTGCTGGCGGGGGTATCGGGCAGGCAACTGCAGCGAGTGCTCTGGAGTCGGACGCACGGGTGGGTCTTCTGGCCATTCAGCTCCAGGCTGGGAGCTGAGTCCTCTCCGTCTACTCTGATGTTCTGGATAACATAGCAAGAAGACTAACTGTGGGCTTCGAGCAGCCATTTCTGGCTGCAAGTCAACAGTGTTCAGAGAACGGAGCAGGGACAGCCTTCACACCAACGTGACTACACAATTAAGGACCTATTCCTTTCTGCTAATACCTTTCCACGCCTGGATCCGAGGCAAGTAATTTTATTCAAGGTGATGTTCAACGCTGGTAAGAGGAAGGCTATTTAATTAAATGCTATACTTGACAAATTTGATACCAACAATCATCTGTCAAGTTCATGTAAAACTAATAGTAATAAAAGTGGAACAACTCATCCACTGATTTTTTTCTTGCCTATGCTGTATTATTTTGCAACAAGAGAAACCAGCACACATCGTTTGAATTCCATGCTTATATATTACAAAATACAATCTAGTCATAATGCTGCTGTGACAGCCAAAAGGAGCTCAGGTATTAGCAGAAGAAAGTGATTTTTTTATTATTCCATTTTATCACTGGATGGAAATTTCAAGACTCGAATTTACCAACACATCCACATCTGAACCTGAATATCTGGGAGGTCATTTACTCCACTGCACAATAAAAGGGAGTCAGACAAGGTAATGCATAATGGAAATCAAAGCCGAACTTCCATTTGCAACTGTGCCATACATAACACTATCAGCTGCACTATCTAAATTACGAGGAGATACGACTCTCTGATGATGAATACAGAACATAATGAGCAGGGAAGGATAAACCCTGAGGGAGGGGAAATGTGCCACTTGTAGAGGTGTTTATCAAAAAAGAGATATGCTTCTGTATCTTAGAATGTTATTTTTCACAAAATTTATTGCAGATACTGATAAGCAAGACCTGTTTATTTACTTCATGCCAATTACAGGCTTGTTCAGAACTGTCTATTCAGACAGATTTTCCCCACGGAAAAGGCTTTCACTGAACATTTCAGGGCTTTACTTCTAAAAAATCCAAACTTCAAAAACATTTCTAAATGTAGAAATATTCAGCTTTTTCTGTTCTCGAGGCCTAAGCTGCTGCTTTCCAATTACCAACTTCTGGCGAAAGGAAAGAAGTTTCAGGCTCCAGAACAACAAAGAATATTTCATTCTCGGAGCGCTTCGGGGAAGAATCCCTGCGGGGTCCCGGCGCTGGCCCGGGCTCCCTGGGACCCACTGCCCAAGGGGCCACCAGCCCCAGCCCCTCCTGCTGCCACCAGCATGTGGCTGCTGATGCCTTGTTTGTGCGAGCTGCTGCCAGCCCTGATGTGCTGGCATCTTCCTCTCACACGCAGGATTTACCAAGCAATGCAGTTCTTCCCATGCAAAGTGGGGAAAAAAGAGAAGAGCTCTGCGTTAGGTCTTCTCAGCTTTTCAAAGGAGATGTTCAGCATCTGGACTCTTTTGCCTCTCCTAAGCCGGCTTTGTGTGACAACTGGAAAGGAAAATGGTAAAAATAGTGATTTACCCGCCTTTAATTAAATGCTGAGGTTTTCGTATACAGTAGTGAAGGCTGTGTTTTGGTGCACTGTGAAACACTCACCGCGCAAACGGTGGCAATTACAAGGCAAGGGATTTTGGTAATACCAGACTTTCAGTCATTTTTCCCCTTAGTAATTAGAGCACAGCAAATAAATCAGTATTCAGTTGATTTAAATAAACTGCCCCTAGAAGAACGATTTGCCGATGACTCTCCTTGCAAATCACGTATCTGCTGATGCCACATATCAAAGAAATGATTTTTGTTTCTTCAAAGTGAACGCACTTCATACAGATGGCAGGTTCCCATTGCTGCTTGCTCTTGGCCAGTAGCAGGAGCGTTGTTAGAGTGATGTGTAAGACATAAGTTGCTTGGAGTCCTGGTGCTTAAATCAAAGTGCGCTGCTGAGAATAATAAATGCACGTATGTGAGTGAAATTCAGATTGGAGGCATCTGTTTGAAAACAAGACGACACATTGTTGTCTAAGCGACTGGCAAAGACGGATGTCTCTATAATAAAACTCCAGAAAGCGCAGTCTCGGTCTGATTTCTGCCTTCAAGGACCAGACACTCTTCAGGGGCCCATGAAACACATCAACTGTCCCAGCCCAGAGTTTACAGACTCCGTATAAGCCTATTGTCCCTACGACTCAAATAATCTAGATGTGAGCAATTTATAGAGCAAGAAAAGCTGGGGAGATCTTAAAACATATACCCTGCAAGTATAAATTCCACTAACCGAGATAGATGTCTGCCATATGGTTGCAGCAGATGCAGCAGATCTGAGATATCCCAATGCCATCTTCCTTGGGGTTTGACCTCTCTTAGCATCAAAAGGAATAAGGGTCAAATTAACTGAGGGGCCAGTGAAAAGACAGCAAGTCTTTACTGCTGTTAGGCATGCTTTGACCATTTTGTAGACAAATCTTCAGCTCCTTATTAAAGTGGCAATTTTCCCAAGCACTGTGTGTATGCTGAGGCTATAAAAGCACCAACAATGTGTATCAAAAGCAGGATCTTTGTTTACCAGATGTCAGCTAATAATAAGAGGTATTATACCAGCACTGAGACTCATTGGGAAAGCCATGTACAAGCTTACGAGCTAAGCTAGCTGATTTACTGACTGCTTCATAGCCACGTTGCATGAGCTGGTTTGAATGTAATCTACTAAAAACACCCTGATGGGACCCATAAACTTTATATAAGGAGCCTTAACTCAAACAGTAAGAGACTCCGAGGACCCATGGAGAATGGCTCAAATGCTGTAGCGGATGGATTTTTTTATGCATTTTGTTTTTTCTTTCGTATTCACAAGGGCTGTTTTCTGTTTATTTTGCAAAAAAAAGCAGCCCCCCCAAAGTCTACCCGAGTCTCTCCTGCCGCATACACAGCCAAGGCAGGAGTGGTGTGCTAGCACGCTGTCATCCACCCTGACTCTGACAGCCTGCACACTGCACACAGAAACAGCTGGATGACCTTTCCAGGTATTTGTTTTCAGCAGAGATTTGTAATGAGAATAGTCAATATTATCTGATGGACTATTTGCCTTCTTGTTACAGTGGCAAAATGTAAGCAGGAAGGTACAAGCGTAGTTCTGTAGTGGGAAAAATGTTTGATGCCTTTCCTTTGGAAAAGCAGGGATGCTAGCTGCTCTGCTTCCACTGCAGGTAACCCGGCACGAAGATGTGCACGGGGTGATGCGCTGGATTTGGACTGGGGTGGCTGGGATCAGAATCAGACCCCACATGACTGCAGAAATGGAGGGGATGGTTTCCTCTGCTGCTGCACAGCGTTGGTACTGCCGGAGGGAAAAGGAAACGGATGGTGTGCGGGGCTGAGAGTGGCAGGGGGAGGACAGAGGGGACGAGACTTGCCAGGGGCTGAGCTGGCCACTGCTGCGGCAGGGAGCAGGCTCTGCGGGCTGGATTTCTGGCCAGCTAGCGCTTTTCATGCGGATGCTGTCTGCCGTTAGCTGCCAGGCAGATGGCAACTTACATTACAGGTTATCGAGTGAGCAGTGGGAGTCAAAACAAAATTATCGCTTTACTCCTCCACACTAATGAGAAGTGCGTCACCCAGTTGTTTAGGCACAGGATGAGTTTGCTTTATGCTTTCTCCGGATCTGGTCACTGTTGGAAGAAAAATATATCTGAAAACGCATGGGCCAGTGATCTCTACTGCTCTGGTAATTTATTTCCACCCACATCTCCCCTCTCTTTGCCTATTCCTGTCTGCAGAGGAGGCTTGTAAATAGAAAACTACGAAGTTTGTGTCATTGTTGCGGTCCAAGCCCTCTCATCCACTCCCCAACTTCCTTCCACAAGCACAGAGGGCTTGCAATGTGCCTCTCCTTCCCTCCATCCCTTCATTCCAAGGTCTGCACTTCCGATCTGCCTCCACGACCCTCAGTTCCAAATAGTTCTTCTGCAGTGTTTCTGGCCTCGCCTTTCTTCCTGCTTCTCTTCCCATGAAAACAGTAACAAGGTATTGATCTACCTTGTTGAGACAATGAAGCCTCTTTAATTAGTTCATTAGTCTTTAGCTCATCAAGACTTGGATGAATGCTCCACTGAATCCTGTTTAATCACAAGAGTTGATGACTTTCAGAAGGTTTACAGGATGCGCCTGGAATTGAGGGCTGGCAGTGGCTGGGGTCTGGGGCTTGTTTAAGATCAGGATTCCACCCAGGGAGTAAAAACTCATGCTTGATGAACTGGGCCCCAAAGGTCAGCTTTAGGGAAAAGAAAACTCTAAAATGTGAAGTGGAAGACTTGAAAGGGTCTTTTACTCGGGAGTTAAAGTCTGTGATGCAGCAATGCATCCCCAGGGCTGCTGGCAAGTTCAGTCCAGGAAGAAAACCCTCCTGGTTTTAAACCTGTGCTTGGAAGTCAGAGTGAAAATAAAGGACTATAAAATTAAACAAATTTATGAGGAAATTACATTTCTTTTCTTAGATAAAGGGATAGTAAGCACCTAATTTCTACAGAATCAAGAGAATTTTTCTCTGCTGCACAGAGACACCAGCAGGACTCCTGAGCAGTGGCGCGGGTCAAAGCAGAGCATCGGCTGCCCCACAGCACGGACTGCAACGCCCTGCCCAGAAGGGCCGGGGCTCTTTCTGCCCACGGCCCCCTTCCCATTCCACCACGACATTGCCATTTCAACTCCACTACTTTCAGCTGGGGGCTTGTCCTGCCACTGCCGTACTGCGCTCTGCAAATTAATTTCAAACCCTGTGATGCATTTTCTGTCCGCAGCTCGAGCTAATCGCTGAGGAGCCGAACCAAGCAAATTGCAGCTGGCATTGTGGTGGTAAAAGTTTAATGGTGACGGTGAACGCTCTCCTGCCTCAACCCCAGCTTTAAATTCAAGCAATAACCCTGCAGGTGTATGCTAATCTGAGGGAGATGGGGAGAATTTTGATCAAAGACGCTCCTCTGAAGTGTGACCCAGAAGGAGCAGTTCCCTTCTGTTTCAGCACAGATCATTTAATGCAGAGCCCAGCTCCTTCCCCGAGGGCTGATCCCTGCCAGCAGGATGGGATCCCTAGCCTGTTTCCCAACCACACCGGGCTGTGCTGGGCACCCCAGCTCAGCTGCCCTGCTCCCTGGCACCAACCTGTAAGCTCAAGTCAACAAATACAACAGCACAAACCTGCTGCCCTTCCGATCACATCTGTACTCCTGCTTCTTCCCAGAGGAACTAATCTCTATTAAGAAGTGTCATTTGAAATGCTCACGAACCATGGAGAGAGGCTGGAAATGCATTATCTCCCCGAACCTGATACAAATAAGGATTCGGCTGTTTGATGACACCTTGAGATAATTGTTTCAAAGGATCTGAATGTAGAAAATATTTTAAAACAACTTTAGAATCAATAGCTATTTTAATTTGCAACTTGCAGCTCGCTTTCTGACAAATAACCCCAAACAGAAGGATAAATAATACAGCTTCAATTATATTTCTGTACAGTATTTATCTTATTTTGTGTTATGTGCTGCTGAGCTAATTCAATTTTCTGCTGCCAGCCCATGCTTGTTCCCCTTTCACTTGTAATGTATAACTTTATGAAGAGGGACTAAATCTTCCTGTGTGAATGGCACTTTATCCCCGAATGCGAATTTTGCTGGAAAATAAAATAAAATAGCAACAATACTCTTCATAAAACTACGAATAAAGCCCATGCAGCTGAGCTATTTTTCAGCGGTGACAAATGACACACAATGGAGGGAAGGCAGGTGGCAGCTGGAAAGCATCCAACAAACCCCAGAGGCTCCCGGCCTCACAGCTGGGAACCAGGACCCAACACCCCTGGCTTCAACGTGGAGCTCCTGCGAATTTCCAGGTGCAGGGGGTGGTGGAAGTTTGCTCCCTGCTGCCTCCCTCTGCCTCTCTGAAGGGCGCAGCGAGCCACCCAGAGAGCTGGTCGCACCGAGCTGTTCACGGGAACATAGGCAGAAGGTTTGTCCTGCCCCTGGTAGAGGAAAATTTTAATTGATTGTGGAGCCCAGGAATGCAAATTTCAGTGACGTTTATCAAAGGGTGAAGACAGAGGCTCTTTGGGACATTCCAGTATGCCTACCCTGGTTAACTGCGCTCTTGTGCCTTCACGTAGGGAGCGTTCACCTTGTGCTGACATGAGATTATCAGTGCCTTTTTTTCCTGGTGTTTCTGTACCTGCATCAGCGCTGGTGCAGCTCTCAGGCGGGATTCTCTCCCCCAGGAGGCAGTGCAGCTCCCTCTGAAACACAGCACGGAGCCTGTGCAGCGCCCTGTGCTGCAGGGATCCTGCAGCAGCACCCGCAATCCACACGGCTAACGATAACCTTGACACTGAGCAGGACACAAGATAGGTGGACAGACTCCAAAACTTGCAATATGATGCTCACTTACTGACATTTCTTTAACTTTTTGTTCCATAATTCTTTGTCCTGAGTTGCTGTTGGAGCTATTTCTGGTCCTAGCCTAATGTCTTTTGATTTCTTTTTCTCTAAATTGCTGCCTCTGGAGATGGAAAACAAGCCACGAGCCCTCACTCCATGTACCAAGGCAAATGTCAGCCAGCTCCTGCCTGTGGGCACCTGCACTGGTGCCAGTCATCTTAAACTATACCCAGCGCAGCCAGAAAAACCTCTGGGAAAAAATAAAGGAGGGAGGAAGGCATTCGGCTATAGGCTGGGAATTGTCTGCAGCAAAATGACAGATGTTTATGGTTCGTAAGTACATTCCCAAAAGGACAATGCTAGTAGCTTGATGGAAAGGGAGGAAGGAAGGATGCAGGAATTGATTTACCATCTGTGTTTTTCTCAAAAACATTTTCTCTGAGGAATATCAGGGAAGCTGACATTTCCACAAACCGGGAGAAGTGGGATTCACGGCTAATTGTGATCCTGATGGTGAAGCATCAAGCAGGGCATCCGAAGGGAAGCTCTGCAGGCTGCAACATCTACCTCCAAAGCTTCCTCACCATCTGGAATACTTACAATGAGAAAGAAACGGGCCCGCTACAACTTTGGCCCCTTGGCTTGTTGCACTCATTGCTGGAAGAAGGATGACTTTCCAGCCTGCCCTTTGCACTCTGTTGTTACGAAGCTTGGTCTCAGCCCTACACACCATCTTGACAGAACACCTCTGCTTCAGAAATCTGTCACCAAATCCTGTCTTTTCCTTCCGCCTCTCTGCTCTGTGAGCTGCTGACAGCCGGCCCTGCTGGCTTGCAG
The DNA here is from genome assembly GCF_009769625.2 of Cygnus olor. Classification (NCBI taxonomy): domain Eukaryota; kingdom Metazoa; phylum Chordata; class Aves; order Anseriformes; family Anatidae; genus Cygnus; species Cygnus olor. The sequence goes on from NC_049191.1 coordinate 2,749,773, forward strand.
ACTCTGCCATGCAAACAGTTTGGGTTACAAGTGTTTGATTCTTTTTTAATTTTCCACTAAACTGCCGCTGCTCTAGTGCAAATGTCACCTAACAGGCAATCGCAGGAGCTGTGCAAGCAGAAAGTAAAACAGCAATAAAGCAGCCTGCTTTCTATTCTCTCGCACTTTGGAGTTCGAAGATCCACATCACACTTTCCTTCATTTCAGTCTGCTCAATGTTAATTTTAGCATCCAAGCCTTCTATTTTAGAGCTGAAAACACAGCTGATAACGTGGTTAACAACTGTTGCTGTGGGCTCCCTTGGCAGCAAGGCATTAGCTTCTTTGCAGGCATACAGCGTTCGGCTGCACTTCCAGGTTTCATTGTCTCACAGCTCCTCCCTGAAAATGTGGCTGGTGCTCCAGGAGCTGCGGTCACCACCGCCACCCCGCACTCAGTTCTGCACTGCCTGGCTTATTAGACAAAGGCGAGGGTATTTTTGCCACTGATAGTATCAGCTCGTATGTGATGGATACGCCTGCGAGCCATTCCTCTGGCTCCATTATTCATCTCTATTGCGTGCTGCCAGGGAGCACAAGGTGCTCGGTCCCCTTTGCTGGCACGCTGCTTCGAGGAGCAGAGAACCACATGCAAGGTGTTTGAGCATGCACAGAACACCTCGGCTGGCTTAGCTAGTGCTCACTGCTTTCCGACGCTGGCAAACCACTCTCCTTAGTCTGGTACATCAGGCTGGGGCACCCCCATTTGGTACCCACTGAGGTGCTGTGGCTACGACAACCGCTGAAGTTTTTGGGGACCTCCTGCTCCGGACCTGCACGAAAAAACAGCAGCTGCATGGTGCGATCAGAACGTGTTCTCACTCAGGCCATGGAGCTACAGAGCTGGGAACCCCAAAACTGGGTTTCAGTGAAGAAGAGTGCTAAAAAAAAAAAAGTTTATGGACCTCTGGTACATAGCAATGGCAGAAGTTGCATGGGTTAGCCACGAGCAGAATCAGCAGAAGTGCATTTTTCTTTAATTTTATTTTCAAACCTGTAATTAATCATAGCTTAATAAGTCATCAATCTTGTGGGAAAAAAAACAGCAACTAGTAAGTAGAATACATCCTCCCACTGCAGACAATCAATGTCTTATCTTAATGCAGGGGTATTTCTTGAGGGGAAGAGGGAGATTAGATACAATTAAAGAAAGTAAATATTGAGAAACAAAGAATGGTCGCTTGCTTTCCCCGCAAAAGGACGTGAATGAGGAGACAAACACCAATACTTGAAATCCAGTACGATTATTTTCCCATTGGACATCTTGGTGAAAATGTGGACTAGAAACTACCCTCAGTATTCTCTGAGCAACTGGTTTGTATTCAACTAAGACCACAAGGATAACAAATTCCCTTTTAATCACCCTTCTTCCCCTCCCTGCAAGTTTTAAAGAAATGTAAATCTGCCATTACAGAGTCAATGCCTTGAAAAAAGTGAGTTTGCATTTTTATGAGATTTCAGAATGTGTCCTTCTAATCTTCCCGTCTCACATTTTTATTCCAGTGATTCCCTCTACTTCCTCTTGTCGGTCTAAAGTTAATTCAAGTCACTTTATACTCTAAAAGCAAGTCTTTTCTTATGTTTAAAATTCAGTTTGAACCTCTCCCAGTTCAATAGAGAGTCACTTGGGTTGTAAGCAACTGCTCAAGCGATTGCTGCTTCTTCCCTCAAGAATATTACATTCTCTGTTGCTCACAACAAAGATATCAAGAGTGTTAATATTGCTGTCGTGCTGACTGACAGCTGCTGCAAATGTGGTTGATATAAAGTTAAATTACTGCACTTCGGAAGCAGTGCAAAGCCTGCTTGGAACATAGCTGGGGTGATCTGCTCCATCCTCCTGGGGAAAAGTGGGAGTTGAGAGGCATCCAGCAATTCCCTGACAAGAGCGCTCTGAAAGCCTCGTGTTCGCCTCATCTCCACGTGCGGCTATTAAAAGGGACTGGCTTTTAACGCAGCTATGCTCAGAAACTCCAAGCCACAAGGCAGAGAAGGGCCTCCTCCTCCTCCTCCTGCATCCCTCGTGCAGGCAGCACGTGGCACACGGTGACCAAAGAGGATGGGGAAGATAACTTGTCTCAGCAACAACTGGTCCAGGAAGGAACAGACTCCTGTATTTCACCCTGGCGTTCAGCACACAGCTCGGCAGTGAGCTCACGGACGTGTTCAGATAGCCAGGCTGTCACCGACAGAACGAGCTGAGCTGCAGATACCCCGTGAGCGCATGCCTGAGACTGCTGAGGGCACGCCAGAGCCAGGATGCCCCTGGAGAGAAGACCCGGGCTTGTTCCCTATTTCACAGTTACATTTCCTTCTTGCTTCTAATCCGCAGGTATGAGATACGCTGAACACACGGCGTGACACCGCGAACACACGACATGCTCTACGGGGGAAATCATCAGCTGCGCAGGACGATCTTCCACGAGTACCGTCACCTCTAGGAGCCTGGGCAGGATCCTTCATCTGTCACATCCAAGTCCTGTTTCTGCACCAAACCATCCAGCGAGGCTCACTGAGTCAGCTGGAAGCTGTGTTAATAACGCACGTGCCAAGGGGTGGGCACAGGCTTGGCTGAGCAATGGTCTCTCACCATCTCCAAAGGGCTCGTAAGCTACGTCAGGGAATTAAAACCACGGGGGTGCTCGGGGAAGAATTGAATCAAACAGATGGGAACGTGGGAGTGGAGTATGGGCCAGGAAAGGCCAATTTCAAACCATATTTTTAATTAAATTGTGGAAGTTTTTAACTGATAAAAACATCTTAGTTGGATTTAATGGCATTTAGCCGCTTTAATTGGGATGTCTATATTTGGAGTTTGCAGACAGAAACAGATAATAAGGCGACAAAAACAGATCATAGGGGCTTAAAATCCTGGCATTTGCATAACCCAATTGTTCACATTATGAAATGGAAACCCTGTTATCAGCTCCCATAAAACAGCTTGTTTTGGTAGATTGCAAATACTGTGTTTAATTAACCAAGCTTCAGGGACAGTGAATCTTATTGTTACAAGATACGACTCTGTGGAAATAAAGGCATTTTCATTTAAATAAAACAAAAGGGGATGTTTATCAGGATGTTACTTAATTGTCAGCACTGCTAAAGAGTTTTGTTTCTGCGATAATTTATGAACTGGAATTGATCAGTGAAGCAGGGAACCAGGCACCTTTGTCCTGTACAATTAAAGCTCTGTCATATTAAATCTAGGCATTAATGATGCCAACAGCTACAAGCAAAGCAGAAAAAAATCTGCAAGTCCATCGGAAATCCCGGGTAATGAATGAAATCCAGTTTTACCCAATTAGCCCCCTCAAAGCATCTGTCTTGGTAATATTCACCTCTGGCACTTCCAGCAAGCCCAGTACTACATCAAGGTCCTACTGCGTTACTTGGCACGGCGCAGAGGAGGATAAGGCTGGGCGAGCATGAGGTTACATGCCATTAATACGTTCTTTGACACCCACTCCCACAGCATTTAATCACGAGATCTTCATCTGAAAAGCCAGGAATTGTCCACAGAGTAAGTCAGAAGGAAAATAAGTGAGCTACCGCGGAAGAAGTGATTAGGTTTTCCTTGCCGAAAACACTACTGGGAATGGAAACATTCTGGCTGTGAGTGTCTGAAAAAACTACACAGTTCTTTATCTAGGTATACTTTTGCTAACATGTCTGGTATGTCAGAAACCATTTTTTTCACTAGGCAGGGGTGGCTAGGAAGGAAATCAAACATCTCCAGAACTATTTGCTGTTTTGCAGCCTCCCTAGGCCTGGTGCCAGGGGCTACCCCTGCAATCAGCTGTGCCACGCAGGCATGGCAGGGCCATCCTCTCTCCTTGGAGCGTGCAGAATTTTGAGAAACTCAAAAGGTAGGAAAAGAGGATGCTGCACGCTGAGGATAGGCATGGGAAAGCCTCCTTGAGAGCTATTACATGGGAGCAAGGTGCTTCTGTGGCATCAGCGCTGGTGATGCCCTGCAGAGCTGCAGCAAGAGAGCAGCAGCTTGCTCCCAGGGTTGGTCCCCAGTTGCTTTTTCTCTCCCCAGAAAAAAGACAGAGGCTGTCTCTTGCTCCTGCTGAAAGTCAACCAATTTTTTTCCCCTTGATATATGAAAGCATGGAGCACGAACTAGATATTAGGTGGAGCAGCCTTGTTTCTGATCCTGAAGTAAGCTGAGGCCAGGATGCGTACAGATACAGTCAGTGCAGTAAGTGCCTGTGCTCCTGCTCTATCTGCAATGTGGATTTCTTTCACCAGAGCTTTGCTGCTGCAAGGGCAGGTGCAGTCCCTGTCCACGTTACAACTCACACAAGCTACCAATCACAGGATGTTTCTCTAAATATGTAATTTTATTTGAAAGGACAAAAAAGCTGCAGTTGCTGAGCTGCTTCCAGGAACAAAATGCATTCCATGGCCTGGAACAAAGTCTTATTTATATGCTGTGCATTTCCTTGCTTAAATATGCTCATCACATTGGTCTTCTCACAGCACAGCACCACTGAATTCCTTCTGTTCAGAAACAGCGATGTGCAACGTAAGATTTGACCAGTGAAACCCCTCACCAAAATGCCCTGGGGATTGAAAATGGTCTGCATGGAGGCTTAGCAAGAGGCAGAAGCTGCTGGTGAACCCAGCAAAGCATATTATCAAAGAAACGGGCTGGAGTAATTGGAGAGGAGAGCAGATGGCTGCTAGCAATAAAAGCCTGTGAGAAACCCAGCTGAGAAGCCTACTGTGAGACCTATGGGGGCAAATTTCCCCGTGGTAGGACAAAAGACACCCAGCAAGTGAACAGTGGAAAAATCTATTGCAAGGTGCCCGTTATTAAGCAGCAGCGAAGCTGTGAAAAATAGGCAATTGAATTTGAGAAGGGAAGGAAAGCAGACACCCTGTGGACACAATTATGGAGACATTTTAGAAATTGCTGGGTGTGTAAATATGGGAAGAGCAGATGGGAGAGGTCTGAGGAGGCAGGGGAAGCGGCCTGCCCACATGTGCCAAGGGAACAGGCAGCTGCCTGCCCCTGCTCCCTCGCAGGCACACGCACAGCCACCTCCTGCTTTTGCCACTGTCTGCAGCTCCAGCAGGGCACGGAGGGGGGTGTTTCCTGCTGCCCTGGCCCCCAGGTCTGTTTTTCTCTCCCTGCATAACCTTTCCTTCCCCCTGCCCTCCCCAGGCTCACCTTGAGCTCTCTGCAATGCCAGTGGCATCGCTCCTCTGCCTTTTCCTGTGCCGTGGTGCCACACACTCTGCAGGTGAGGGATGGTGCTAGCTCTACAGCAAACCCCAACCCCCCTTGCATGCCCTGCATGTGAAATTTCGAAGGGGCTGATCTTTTTCTGTAGGCACACCTGAGCTGCTGTCACTGCCCAGCCGTGCCCTTATGATGCAGAGGGGCTGCCCAGCAGAGCCACCACCGCACTTGGAGCCAGCTCCCAGCTCAGCTGGGGTCCAGCACCACTCAGCCCTCGCAGGGAAGCCTCCCTGCAGCCAGGCTGCTCTTCCAAAAGGAGAACCTGGTGCTTGAGAGTCACCAAATCCTTTAATCCCTGCAGCCACTTTAACCCTTGGCCTCCTGAGCCCTGCTGAAGGACCTGAAAGCTAGCCGAAATCCCCAAGTATCAAAAGGATCACCATACATCCTCAAATAAACCCTCTTTCTTTACCTCTCTCCCTTTGTGAGGATTTATGCTCGTGAGAGACACTGCTGTTCCTAAGGAAATGGCTTGAGGTTTAAAACCCCCCTTCTTGGTTTTTATTTCTTGTCTCTTGAGGGTTAACAATCCTCGGGAGAGTGCAGAGCAGCCTGTCTATCCACTTTGGTAATTGAAATCAATTTCTCTGCCTTATCTTTAGGAAACCTATATAGTCAAGACACTAATCTGCTGGCTCTGGCATCTTTTAAATGAAAACCTATTTGGAAAAAAAAAAAAATCCCTTTCCCTGCCTACTAATGCTCCTTCGCTCAGAGAGACAAACACCAGGCCAAGAGGCTTTTTGGAAGCAAGCACCCATCACTTGTCAGCCCTTCCCTCAGCAGGGAGTATTGGTGAACCCTCTGCCCAGATCCCAGCAGTTCTGACTGCCCCAGGGAAGGCAGGGGCTGTCCCCTGCCTCAATGGGTCCTGCGGGCAGGGAAGGGGAACCCACTGCCTGCTCACGGACATAGCCAGCACGTGGGCTCCCCTAACAGCATCCATCCTCCTCACTGATGTCCCCAAGGGACCCAAAGAGGAGCTGGGAGCAGGGCCCGTGGCCAGACAGCTCCTTGGCTCCTGTTGCCATTACTGCCGGTCTCTGTTCTGACTCTTGCACACACTGTTACTGTAGAAAGGTCACAAAAACAGGATGCCAGTTGTGCATGCTGATCACGTGCAGAGCTGCGGTCAGGAATGAAGGAGCTAAATCGCCTGCAAGCCCTGCTCTGCCGAGTGGAAGAGTGCATCCCTTTGCAAACCTCTTCTATCAAATCTTTAGTTGCCTAAAATGAAGCCTATAGAGAAAAAAACAGACCCAAACAATGTTCTCTCCTAATCCTGTTGATTAGGAGCCCAGCCAAGCCAATAGATTTCTAATTTGAAGTCAATCAGGCTTGAAATCCCTGTAGTTTTGATTGTAATTACACAGATGAAGTAATCAATAGGGAATCATAGCACCCTGAACCTAAAAAGGGGAAGTCAAAACCCACAGGCATACTTGTGGTTCCTTGGGCTCGGTGAGCAGGGCAGCACCATGCAAGGCTGACAGCTGGGTTTGCTCCAACAGGCTGTTACACATGGTGCATTTCGGGGGGCATCTAGTGGGAAGGAGAAGCCACAGAACAGGTAATGAGAAAGCACAGAAACTGATGGCGAGACCTAAAGTTGGAGTCCCACATGAGGCAGATTCAGAAAGGACCTGAGTTAGGGTCCCGAGATCAGAACATGACCACTCAAGGTATCTGTTCTTCAGCTGTGTGGAAGAAGCCTTCGGCACTGCAGCTAGAAAAGTGCATTTACCAGAAGTTAACAATTTGTAGTTTCTTTCAAACCAAGTGCACTTCTTGAGCAAGACAATATAATTAAAAGAGGCACATTAATATCATGAGATAAGCATCACTGACCACATTTATGGCAATATAAAAAGGAATTCAGAGAAAAAAGAAACTACACCCTATAAATCAAAGCATTTTAGTGCATAGAATTCAGAAACAAATCTATGAATTGTAATAGAGCATGACAAAATCTCATAAACAGTAGTAAATATTAAACCCCCAATGACAAACAGATATGTTGCATCCTGTCTGAGGATTTTCTCAATGCATCAGATTGAGAGCAGTTCCCCAACTCTTATTCTCTTAATCGAGGTAATTTGCTTTAAGTGTTTCTTGCAGCTGAGAAATGACAATTGCCCCTTTAATATTGTGGTAATACAAACAGCAGTTTTTCACCTGATGATGCTAATCATTGTGGGCTCTCTGAGGGCAGAATTCTCTTTGGGTGAGAAAGCCTGATAAGAGACTAACACACCAGGAAGTGAAATGGATGACTTTTGACTGGGTAAAGGTAGAGCAGGAAAAAGCCATTTCACTGCCTTGGCATCCCCATCCAGTTATTCATTATGCTAAATTGCCATTTTATTCCTTTCAGCTTCCTGAGACATCAATATAGCATAATGAAGTTATCACAAGATGCAGTTTGCTGAGCTAATTTGGTGATGGCATTAGAAAGCAGTTCCAGGTAACGGCTGAGAAGAATTTTGTTTAGAGAAGTGAACATGGGGATGGTTGGGGTTATTCAAAACAGGCAGTAGTTTCTTCCACCATCCCTGCCCTTCCAGACCAACAGGAAAGTTTTTTAATCCTTGGATTGTTAAAGATTTCAAGAAGTTTCAATACTCAATGTCACAGCAATGAAAATTGGAAAGGTTAATATAAAAATAGGCTGCCCCTGTCTCTGACCACTCAATGCTATTGAAAAGAAAAGTTTGATTTATTTCTCCAGTAGTACAGCACTTCATTAAAGTTTAAGGTAAGCTTGAGATACTTTCCTCAGCAAATGGAATACCCAAGGAGTAAAAATACGATGCTTATCAACAAATAACCCTGAGTACATCAGCTTATTTTCCTCAAACACCACTGACAAATGATGCATAAGAGGGTACCAAGAAGCAAGGAGACAGTGCGTGTCATGTCGCAATTGCTCAACACTTGCAGCCTACGATAATTTGGAAATCCATCTATACACATCTCACTACGTTTCTGACATTGGAAACTCCTTTAACTTGACTGCAACTTCCATTTTGAATACAGGACACTTTTTTTTAAGCTTTATGACAAACTGCAGCCAGGAGTATTTTAGCTGCAGATTTCCTCCCCTGGCAGAATCCCTCCTGCTCACCAAGCTACTGCTACACCTGGAGCCAGAGAGCCCTCAAACTAAGACAACGCAGTTGCTCGTTTCATGCAGCTTAGGCTACCACCTCCAAAGCAACCATTTTGCAACCACGCTATTTTGGCAGCAACTTACCACACGTTAGGAACAAATGTATTCTGTCAAGCAGTTCTTTGGGTTACAACTGTTCCTCCATTAATCTTAAACGTATCGAGCAAAGAACAAGCTCATTGTTGGAAGGAATAATGCAGAACACTGCTCAAAACATTATGTGCTACATGCAGGAATGCCTCCCTCCCCAGCTATTAGTCACTTTGCATTAATGTGCACTGCATTAATTGCTCACTGAAGGAGTGGCTACAAAACACAATGGGAGTGACATTGCATGCTGACAGACTGACAGAAAATAAGAAGGTACTGGAGGAAAGCATTTCACTGCGGGTTGGGTAGAACATGGCTTCAGGGCTGCACCATCACAGGGTGCTTCATGCTCCCTACTGCTGAGGAGCAGAGCAGCAAGGCACAGCAGCAGGTCTCTGGGGGATGCCAGGCACACACTCCCCAGGAGCAGAGGGTAATTGGGATACTGCAGAGTCCAGGAAGGATGAGCAGTCAAGCAAGGAGTGAATTAGGGTGATTAATATTTCCAGACTGCAGATTCAGACCACAAGTCCTTCCAGCCAAGGACCCCTACTCCAGAAGCACGCTGTGGCAGTTGCTTTAGACAAAGAGACACCTCTCAGGGCTATGGTGTGAGCTGCTCATGAAGGGTCCCTTCCTGTCACAGGGCACACTCTGGCCATTTAAATCGGAGTCCTGTTGTCTATGCCAAAGAGACAAGTGGGCTGATCTGTAAATATCACGCATTTTTACCCAGTCTCAAACTGCCACTCTGAATGCAAACCTGACTTGAAATGAATCAGAGTACTTCACAGTGCAGGTAAATAAAAGACAATACTAAGGGACCTGGATACAAAGAAAACAGTTGTTCTTCAAGCATTTCTACCCCTTCCCCCTCAAATTTCAATAGGCCATGTCTAATTATTGAAAGGCACATATTCCCCCTCACACTGGGTTATTATCAGACCATACCACATGTGTCAGTCCACAGAATTAGCAGCTATAATTGGACCCTTTTAACAAGGTACACAACACATTTTAAATTAAATTGCATTCCATAAATCAGGTTAACCTTTTCAACATTGCTCTAAGAAAATTAATTACTCATATCGAAGCATATGACCTTTTCACAGTGCTTGGGATTAGCTTCCACATTTCTTTTTATTTTCTGCTCCTCCTCCCTCTTTCCCAGCCCAGCCTTCTTCATTTAAAAGAGCCCAAATAGGCAAGGCTAAACACATAGCTTCAGCTCTCATTCACAGCTCCAACCAAGCACAATAGCTGCTATTCTTTTCAAGTTCACTTCCCCTTAAGAGGTGTCCCTTCTTCCCCCTTCCCTCCCTTCTGGCCAGTGAAACAGGGCTGCCCAGGTGGCAACGTTCATCATCTGACTTTTAGCTTTGGTTTGATGCTTGCTTGAAAAACCTGGGAGCCTTGTGACTATGTAGGGAGCTGTTTCCAACACCAGCAAGAGGCAGTTTTTCTACTTTTCCAGCCCTTAGAATAATGTGAAAGTGTGATCCAGTACCCTAAAAACTAGGAAGGAAGGGAAAGCTGCTTTACTGCGTTAAGATTTCCCAGGACTTTCTACAATACTTCTGCAGGGTCTGTGAAAGTAAATGTCAGCATCATCATCCTAGTACTGGCCTAGGAACACCAGGAAAAAAGGCTTCCTATCACAGTTAGTAGTGCCGTATTTTCTATCAGCTTAAAAAAATGTGCTAAGAAGCTTTTTCACAGAACCCTTACGAATTTCTTCTTTGAAAAGGACCCTGAAATTTGATAATGGGCCCAGATCTTTCCTTTCTACTTTTCAAACAGAAATGTAATAAGGAATGGTGTTTGGAGGGGATAAAACCAGCAACAAAGCAAACAGAACAACCTTAAACAAAACCAGGTGGGAAATACCCAAACAGATATAATCTCATTCTTTCCCCCACCTGATCCTACTTGTAGCTTCTATGTAATTTGGATTTTATGAGTATTCTTTTATCTTCCAGGGCAAGTTCAAAAAATGGACTAGCAATATCAAAAAGTAACAAGTCTCAATTCTGAGAGAATTAGAACAGAAATGTTTTTCCTACTCTTTGGTAGGGAAGCAGAAGAAGCTTGGATGAGCTTTGTGTCTGAAGCAAGAGCCTTTTCTATCCTTGATTATATCCCAAGAAGTCACATCTGTACACAGGGCACCCCCAGTAACCCATCTGTACCTCATCTCCTTGGTCACAGCCATCCCCAGCAGCACAGTAGGGCTGTGCCAGCTCCAGGACCTTCATCAGCACTGGGTAAGAAAGAAAAAACAAATTACCACCTTAAAGAACAAAGGAGTATTAAGATCTCTTCCTAGAGTCCTTTTTAAGGCAAACTCCCCCATTTTTGTTGCACTTTCTAGCATATTACATCTGCAAATGTTTATTAACACAGCTATTCTGCAGATACTTTACGTAAAAAACCTTCAACAATGAAAGTTCTTGCAATGAATTGAAAATTGGTATTGGAAGAGATTTTCATACAACAATGCTTCTATTTTCTAATACAAGGTATTAACAACTTAAAGTCAACAATTGTAACTATACTTATCTTTCTGGTATTAAAACAGAACAAAAGTTTTTTTTTTTTTTCCTCCCGCCTATTCTCCAAACACACAGAGAATTAGTTAAGTAGAAGACTGGAAATTACTTAGTATATACAAAGACTGAACGCACCCTTAGCAAGCCTTAATTCTTCACGGTTCCTCACAGAAACTTCCTCGACGCCGTCCCTCTGGAAGCCCGCCTTTTCGGCCCGCCGCTATCTGGCGCTGACAGAAAGGGGCAAAGCGCTCCCTGCAGGCCTTGAAATGGCGGTGGCCGCCTGGCCCGCCCAGCACCGAGGTGATAAATAGGGCCCCCCCACCACTCCACAGCCGTTGCTGCCGTCTGTAGGGGCGAGGGGAGTGTCTGAGTATTATATTTTTAAGGAAATGTGGCGCCAAAAGCAGCGTTTTGAGGCTTTTCCCTCAGGGTGGAGCTATCTTGGAGGTGCTCAGGCGATGGAGGGCGCAGGGCTGCAGCAGGCAGGCTGCCCTGGGGCCTGCACTGTTCTCTGCCCCCAGTCAGAATCTCCTTCCCCAGCCAGGCCTTCAGCCTCCAGGGTGCTGTCCTTCTGTTTGGTAAGCATTATGCCTATCTGGGCCCACCACTGTGGCTTCAAGCAGCTGCTCTGTTTACCCTCCCTGCATTGCGCCTTGGCCCTCACTTCATGTTCTTCCCCACAGGCCTACCCTGTGCTCCAGCCTGATCCTGGCTGCTGCCCGCCTCCTGTGGTCCCTTGCTGATGGTGGCAGGCTCCTCTCCTTTGCCCGTCTGTGAGGAAACCACTAGCCCTGCTGTGCTTGTGGTGCTACAAGTGGTGGTGGGATGAGGGGGCTTGTCCCTGAAGGCCTGGAGCTGAGCTCCCCCATTAGGCCTGGGCAGCCTGCTGTGAGGAGATGCCATGAGGAGACGCCGCTTTGAGGAGACGCCGCTGGAGCCCCTGCCTCAAGGAGACCACCGTGTGGAGGCCCTGATGCTGTGCGGAGGCTGCTGCTGAGGGAGGAGTGCTCCAGACTCGTCGCCTGTCGTCGAAAGGTAGGACATGGCGTGGCTTGGTGCCCCTGTCGTGAGGGGCCAGTGGTTGAGGGTGTGGTTCTCTTGGCTTGGAGGTGATAGCAAAATTCGTTTTTGAAGTGAGGTGCTGGTTTTTAATGGGGAGAAGTGTTGAGCCTCAGAGTGGCTTCCCTACGGGTGTGTTAAATGCTTCAGTAAATTCATGTTTGAGGGTTGATATTTGGATACAAAACCTGCAACCTCTTGACAGCATGGGAAGTAATAAGTCCACGTGAACCCAAGTCAATAAATTTGCGCTTCCCATGAATTTTTGTGCTGTTGCTACCATCCTTCTCAAATTCCTCAGGCTGTAGGACTGTTCATTGTCCTGTAATGCCAGGGCTGAATCCTCCCCTGACAGCAGAGGCCAGGAACACCACTGAAACTGATCTCCAGAGATGAGAAGCAAAGGCCATTCAGACCATGCTGTACTTACACCTTAGCAATTGTTTTTTGTCAAGAATTGACAAGATTGCAAAAGCGATTGGAATTCCATAGTTCTCCCTCACCACCTGAGACACCCCCTTAAACTAATCACTTTGCCAGCTGCAAACTGATCGCCACCTGTTTTTAGGCAAGCTTTGCCAACCTGAAAATCACCTCCAGTTCAAAAGAAAGCATTCTCCTCTCTATGTTTCTGCACTCAGTTCATATACAACACCACACCACTTACCATGCATGTTTTATCTACAAAATATGTTAAAAATATATATTAAAAAAAAAAACAAAAACCCCCCACACATAAATAAGCATTCTATCAGATAGTACTTTGCTCAGCAACTTCTACAGTCTCCAGCTACCCACAGCACGCTCCACCAGTGCCCCACTTTCCTCTGGCACTCCCTGCAAGCACATACCACAAACCAAACGGGGCCCAGGTACAGCATTTAGGACACCACACAGCCATGAATTCAGTTTCAAACTTTCTACTTTGATACATGGATCGAGGATTTTCCTTTCTCTCTTCTGGCTGCATGGGTGCACAGCCCTGGCGGTAAAAAGTATGCCTACAGATGCAGTTCAATGGATCAGACGGTAAGTTAAAAGGTAAGTAATTTTGTATTCTGTTATTTATAAAAGCTGCAGTTTTTCCGTGTGTGCTGCGCCTTTGCAGATGCATTTCTTATGGTGAAAGACGCTTCCCCATCCCTCCAGTGGTTGGTTTCCACAGACATCGAAGTCCTCGTATCAGTGGTTCACTGCTGTGTGCTGACTGCTTTGACCTGTAGCAGTGTGGATCTTGGTGGTGTCAGACCCTGTACAAATGTGTGGTTTATGAAACTCTTCTCAGAAGTCAAGAACATATGTTCTGCTGTTTCTCCCTTCAAATGGGATAATCTGTGTAGTTTTACTATAGATTGTATTTCCCAGCTCTCTTCATGGCTTTAAATTGCTCTCCAAGTTGCTGAAGTCATCATGAGAAATACTGGAGTCAGCTAGATTTTAAACATTTAAAATGATATAAGACCATTTTCCGTCAGAAAGAACCTTTAAAAATTTAATTATTCTTTTTTCCTATTTCTTTTCTTTCTGTGATGGGGTTGTTGAAACCTTCCATTAAATATCCCATAAAAATAACACAGACAAAGAAATAAAAAGCTTAGAGAAGAATGTGACAAAGATATTCTTGAAAACATCAAGCATCTTGCTGCTGATCTATTGCCTTTTCGTATGGTGGAGAAGTGATTGAGGAAGAATGGGTTGCTTGGGGGTGGCTCCTGTTTTATGCTCAAGTTAATGTCTCAACTAGCATTGCAGAATGATACCTACTTGCTGGAAACTGGATTCCCATTGTTTTTGTGGTAGGATATAAAAATCGTAATAACCTAAGCACTATTAAGAGAACTGTTCCATTCTGTGTCAGGCCCAAATCTGCACGTGCTGGAGGTGAGGGTCGTGAGCGCTCTGAGCGTGTATATACCAGAGGATCGTGAAGCAAGGCTAAATCCAGGTTTCTTTAAGCTTACTGGGGAAGTATTCAAGGCTCATGCCTCCAATTTCACAAATCATCCACCTGTTTCAGGTGAATTGCTTTTTGGGGAACTGTTTGAGACATCAAAGGCAAAGCTAACTAAAAATTATTTTTATATATGAGGAGTTTTTTTTTCTCCTTATAATATACTGTGCATTTTGTGTTTTTATTTCTGTGTACCCAGGCACATTAAAAAGATTGAACATAATATGGTAATTGTTTATCTAATTCCTAATTAAGACTGCTATTTTCCTCTTCAGAATTGCTGCTCAAAGTAAGATGTATTAAAGCTGTTTCTGAACTGTTGGTGTTGAGAATAGGTGTTGTTCAGAAGCAGTTACCTGACTACCATGGGTCTCCTGCAAGCATGCAGATGCTGTCACTGCTCTGTTCTTCAGAGACAGCTTCCCCAAACTAAAATACAAGTAAAATTAAAATATGTCACATCCAAACGCAGTGTCCTGCATCAGTGATCTAAGGATCATCTGGATGCTTTGGCCAAACACTGCAGGACCCAAGGATGTTTGTCTTGGAGATTGTCTATTTTTCCTAGCCTTGAGTTTTGCTGGGCTTGGTCTTGCCAGAAGACTGCTGTGGTGTGCTGTATGGGTAGCTGTATGGAAGAAGTTTTCTGGGTAGATGCCTGTACTAAATGCCAACTGGTTGCTTTCATGTGGTTCTGGTGGCTTTTTTGGGCTCTCGTTTGTATAAAAGCACTAAAACTACCGGTTCTGAAGGCCTTAATCTGCAGTCAGTTCCCTTCTATGTGGCAAAGCTGCGGTGTGGGCTTGGCTACCTTCAGCTCCTTGTCATTTATAATTATGACAGTTTTTGTTAAAGTGATTTTTGCATCAGTCCATCCATCCTTGCCCTGCAGGTGCAATTACGCTTTTTTGATGCCATTGAATTGCAAAGATCTGGGGAAAACACTTTCAACATCTTTGATGGCAAAATGCAATACATCATTCAGTTCATTTGGTGTAGTGACTCCTCTGGTTTGCTCCAAGCATTAAATCAGAAAATTTGATTGTGAGTGACAGGGCCATGAAATTGTCTAGTTTACCAGACTAACTAGAGGCCCTCAAAGCTAGCAGTTAATGCATAAACAAAACCAGGATCCCCATCCACCTATTCATGATAAAGCGGTGCAGATGATTGAGCAAAGTGTCAGCTCAAAAACCAAACCAGTATCAAAAATAAAAGTGCAGATTTGTTTCTAACAGACTTATTTTGCCCTGAAGTTGCATTTGTCTCATTTCACTTATTCCAGATGTCGTTCCAGTAACTCATTCATTACAGGCAAATCAAATAAACAAATGAAAAATTAAAGCTATTGTTATCCAGCTATTCCATCGGGGTGTTTTTGTATTCTTTGCATATTTATAATGTTTCTTCAGGCTGCATGTCCAATTAGAACAGATGGCTGATAGGTTGCACTGACTTACCTACTCCAGCAGACTGGGCAAGTGTCCATATCTTCAGCAAACGAAATAACAGCAGATTTAGAAAAATACATTGTAGTCATTGAAAGCTATTTTCAGTTGCTTATCGTGTTTGTCTTGTGGTCTTTTTTTTCCAGTGCTGTTCATTATCCCTTCTGGAATTTAAATGGCACATTTTCTGTATGAGAATTAACTCCATTTGCTAGATAGAATTGATGCATCCTCATCCCCTATATGCGTGAATATAGAGATGTAGACAGATATGAATGCAAGTCACTCCTGAAATATTCTGAAGGCTAGAATATTTCTTTTCCTTCTTTATTTAATTTTGCTGTTTAGAGTGAAAAGAACACATTTAAATAATGAAATGAACCACAATGTGTGTTCTGCTCTATTCAGGGATTTTTTCTAATTTCAGTTCATTCTGCAGAACTGCCATAAATACTTTTTACATGAGAATGCTCGAGAAAGAGGTCATAGCAAAAATTGCTAATACATACATTTGATAGAAGCGATTCCAAACTTCTCAATTCTTTCAGTTTGCTTCATAAAGCAAATCACGTGAAGCTCAGGATGGAATTTTCAAGAATACTTACTTGAGAGCTGAAACCAGATGAAAATTTTTGTTAGTTTTCAGCCCCAGACATGGCCTAATCAGGGTCTAGATCTCTTAAGAGACGGGTGAAAGATCCCGAAGCTGCAGGCTTGAGTCCTGGGAGGGCAGGAGCATCAGTCAAATTACAACTTTCCTAGGATGATTTGGTTTTTGAAACTTGATTTGTAGGTGCTGCTCTTCCCTTGGCCTTCTGTGGAGTGCCCTGATGCCAGCTGGAGGCTGTGTGCAGCGAAGGACGAATCCTTTCTGCTCACACAGAATCTGCTCCAGTCTTTCCTTAATACTGTGTGCATAAATCTGCTTAATTGTCAGTGGAAGAAGTGTGTGGGGGGAAACCTCTGCAGGCTGTTCAGTTAGCAGCATTAACCAGGAAAGGCAGGAGCAGTAATGGATTGCACAGGCATTCAAGGAAGCTCTTTTGATAGCGAACCTGGCAGTTGCGTGGTGCTGCGTGCTCGTTTCACTGTTCTGTGAACGGGCCAGCATGCTTGGACTGGTGCATGGGGCTGCTGTAGGCAGCCTTATCTTCTGTTACACAGGTCTTCAGTCCTTACACGTTTTACGAACTTGTCTGTATTAGGCTTTGCATACCATGCTCTGTAGCACGTGCTGCCTTACCCAGAGGGCTTCTCATCAGCTCTCTGGAATATGCTGCAGGTCCCAACCACTTGAGAGGCTCTCTCAAATGAGTGCTCTGGAAACAACAGATTTCTGTAAGGGAAAAAGCATTCAAGTTCCCCCTACTAAATGTGTGACAAAATAAAATTCTAAACTGGCTTTGGTATCTATCAAAGTAGAATTTTTGGCTGGGGCTTTGTGTAGAGATTTTGGATTGCTTTGAACAGTCATACTAAAACTCCAGAGGTGGGTAGTGTGCGCTAATGTGGATCAAAGCACAGTTTGGCTGGATGGATTTTGGCAAAAAAAAAGTTCTGCAAAGCTCTTTTCTCAGGGCCTGGGAGCTGGATATTTCAAGACAGTATGCACAGTAATTCAAAATCTGATCTCTTTTCCAAGGCAGTTTGGAAGAATTTCAAAAAATCATCTGAATGCGTGGATAGTTATTTAAACTGAACAGAACTTTATGCTGTGTGTTGTTGCTTAGAAGAGCTCTTGGGAGGGGGAAGTGGGGAGAAGAGTAATCTTACAAGATGGAATGAAAATGTGCACTTTACTTTTTTCAAAGTTCTTTGTAGACTTCTAAGTACTTAACATAGGGTATGTACGTGGTTGAACCCAAGTAGAAAATGCAGGCTGTGGAAACTTAGGTACCTGTTTTCAGATGAAGCACTATACAAAGAATCAAATGAAGCTTTAGCCTCTCATTAAGACACTCTGCATTTTATTTACACTAATACATATTAACTGCTTTGGTCTAAGATGGTTAATAAAAATATGCCTAGAAGTCTCCCAAGAGGATAGTATGGTTGGCACTTGTACCTAAATCTGGAAGCATTGAATAAAATATATGCAGAGAAGGGGAAATAATGAAAACTGACTACACTGAAGATTTATTGTAACACTGGAAACTGTTTGGGATGTGGGACCCTTAAGTTGGTGCAGTAATCATTGGAAGAAACCACCAGAGGAAAAATCATAATGGAATAATAATGAAACAGTCTCATTTCAGCACTAATACCAGCAGCACAAGTAAGCGACTTTGTGATGCTGACCTCCTGGTAGCCTTTTCCCAAGGGATCAGGGATGCAACAGCTGCTTCTGCAGGGTGGTGGAGTCGAGTCTTCTGCTGTGTTCCCAGCTTGTCCACTGGGCATCTTCCACATCTTCTCATGGCAGGGCCCAAATAACCAGGGTCTGCCGTGCTTTTGGCAGACCTTGTTGATTGGCTCTAATATTCCTTTGGTACATATTTCTGGTCAACCCAGCTGTGCCGTGAAGGTCTTTGGCAAAGAGTGGGTGAAGACGTTTGACTTTCATTTATTGTTCTGCTTGCTGTTAATTCTTAATATACTCATAGCAATAAACGCAAGATCTATTTCTGCCAGGCTTCAAATGTTCATCATTAATAGAGAATGAACTGAAATACAGGCTTAAGTATCTCCTTCCCTTCCTGTAGTAAGAATTTTATTTCCTTAACTAATAGATTACTGTCACTTTAATTGGAATGAAGTTTCTAGTCTGTAGTTAAAGAAAAAAAATCACTTGCTCCATTTACTTCACAGAAAAAAAGCTGAGCAGCTAGTGCCTTCTGTGTAAAGAAGTGCTGAATTTGAGGCAGAGCTGAAATTAGCATTCTAAAGGCAGCTGTTTAAGTGCAATCAATACACTGCAGATGTTCAGCAGATTCAGTGGATGGAGTGTTACTCATCTGAAGGTGAAATTAGCTGCTTTGCTTTTGTTCTTTGAAGGCTGATTCAGTTGCTGTCTATTTTCTCATATTTCACATTAAATGAGACCTGTGACTGTCATATTAATACTTGGGACAAAAGCCCTCGAGTAGTTATGTTTCGAGTACATTGTTCTAGCTCAAACCAGAGACATTTTGAATTTTTCCGATGGAATAGGAATGTCATCGGTGAGGCGTTTTTTGCTGCTTTCTAGGTATCAGAGCCCGAGATCTGGCATGGTGCTGGAACTTGGCAGACAGAGGAACTTGGTCATAGGTAGAGCAGCAGTGGCTTTTCTGCATCTCTTTGGAGTAAGAACTTTTTAGTATTGCCTTGCATCCGCTGCAGTGGTGGTCTTAGCTGAGCTTCCGCGAGCTGTTCTAACACCTGTACATAATTCATGAGAAACCAGGATGATCTGAAATACAGACCTCAGAATCAGCTGGGCAAAGCCAGGCAAATGCTGCTCTTTCCCTGCTGAAACTTCCCAGGCCTGCATTCGCAAAGCAATGGAGGTGTCAGCTGGGATCAGCACAGGTGCGGTGACCAGTGCAGTAATGTGCTGGGGTTGATGTAGATGAATAAAAGGTTTACTAGTGACTTCTCATCATCTCTGCAATTTGAAGCTGTGTCACTTGGGCATTTGTGGCCTTATTTTGGGGGGTATTAAAGTCCCTTTATACCACTCAAATAATGTAAACGTGTTTTAAAGGAAATCAAAACTGTTACCTTTCCTGCAGATTTTAAGGATGGTCATTAATAAATCCTGAGATCTGTTCCAGAGCACTCTGCAGCCAAGGGAATCCCTCTGGTGACTTAGCTGGATATTGAGTAGAGCCAGGGAAGATAAGAGGAACAGAATTTAGCGCAGCAGCAGGGAAACCCAAATATCTGGGTTCATTGTGGGCACTTCAGGGAGGACAAAGCTTTCAGCAAGCTGTAGCAGAGCTAGCAGTGATAGCTGGGCAGTTGCACTCTACAGGCAAAGAGAAGAACAGGTTTTCTGAAGAATGAATGTGTTCTTCCTAACCTGATAGTCTCCAGGTCCATGGAGACTAGAGAGCAATCTCATTGTAAAATATTCATAGACAGCTGCTCTATAGCATTTATCCAGCATTTATCCCAGTGTTATTTAAATCTTGAGCTAGTCTGTAATTAAGCATTTATGTTTCAGATGCTTAACAGGGCGTTTTAAATGTTTAGGTCTTGTAAATGATGTTTATTTATGGTAAGCTAATTAAGCCGTCAGAGTTCAGTTTGGTCTCAGATCTAGTCCAAAAGATGAGCAATGACACTCCCTGCCATCTGAAAGCAGCTGAGGCAAGAGGAGGGATCCTCACTGGCTGCTTCCCTGGGCAGCTCCAGGCACCGGAGTGCCACGTGCTGGCCATGCAGGTGGGGACTCCGTTGGACCTTCCTGGGTGGGCACAGGGTGCTCAGAAATCCTATGGCAATTCAATGAAGCTGTCCTACTGGCACGGTTACTGCCCTGGGCTACTGAGTCTTTCTCTGGTATTAGCCACTCCTCCAGCCCTCTTACTGATTTATTGGAGGTGAAATGCTCACCTTGGCCGCAGCCACGAGAAGGGCATTTTGGTTGCAGCAGCATTGCAGTGGGCGGGGTCTCTCGGCGGCTTTTCTACCTGGTTTTTGAGAGGTGGGAGGAAAAGCATGAGGCTGCTTACAGTGTGGAGGGTGGCTGCGTTTGTCTGACTTCAGCTAGGGTTTATATTATTGCTTGCACTGGAAGTTAAAGCTTCCTGCTCTCTGACCTTGCTTCCTTCTCCTGATGTTTTTTGCCTCTGACCTTTTATTGCAAACCTGGCAGACAATGTGAAGTGTTTAAACAAACCGGACCACAAGGATTACAGTAACCCAGAAGTCAACTGTCCAGAGACCTCTAACAGTTCATTAACTTACTATGCCATCTACACTACCTCATTTGTGGCTGTCCATGCCTTCCACAGGGCTCAAAAGAGAGAAACCTTAACTCAGCTTCAAGAGGACAGGGGAAAACACAGCCTGGTGGATAGGAGAGGAAACCTGGTGCTGAGACTGAACTAGGTGTGGGTTGATTTGAGCTCAGTTTCAATATATGAGCTGAAGTGTCCTTCTGTGGTAAAGTTAATTATAATCTTTCCTCTTCCCATCGTAAGTGTGAACTCCTCGGCTTTCAGGGCAGGAATTATCTATTTCTATTGGTGAAATGCTAAGCACAATGCTATGCTGACTTCTGCTGCAGCCTCTCAGTACTATTGTAATGCAAATGCTGGTAATACAAAGGAAGCTCAAGGTAAAGAGCTGTTGGTACCATCTCGCAAGCTTAGAGCTGCATTCTGCTTCCACAGATAATCTTGCAATTTCTCAATTTCTTTTTATACATTACCAGAAGTATTTGTATGAGGAGTTGGGTCTTAGCGTCCTTAAGTTTTCAGTTCTTGCTTTTAATAATTGATTTCATAACAATGTATTCATGTATTAATTCTCCTCCTCTTCGCCCCACTGCCACCTGCTTTCAGAAGAGCTCTACCTTAAAAGCAGCAGCTGAATGAGGTCCAAAAAGGTGCATATATGGGAAGAATATCAGTTGCCTAGAAGTGTCTTTTATGACTGTGCCCTCAAGTGGCATGTTTACTTATGGTTAGCTAATTAAGCCAGCAGAGTTCAGTTTGGTCTCAATTCTAGTCACGAAGATGAGCAATCCCTGTTACTTTGACAGCAGCTGATGCAAGAGGAGGGATCCTCGCTTGCTGTTTCCCTGGGCAGCTCTGGGTGTTCAGTGGTATAGGCTTTTCAATCAGTCATCTCAGTTCATTTTTCTTTCTGCTTTACTACTACTTATTAAAAATGACATTTCCTCAGAGCAGAACACTGCTTTTGGGAATGGGTTTGGGCAGCTCAAAGTCCTCACTTTCCCAAATGCTGCCTTCCAGTGCAGCCATTGCCGTGAGCTCCCAGAAGGTTTGAGGCCTTTGGAGGCAGCTTGCTCTGTCAGATAGGAAGAACTGGCTGCTGTGGACTATTCTGTGTGTGTCTCTGGTGACTTGCTGCGAGATCTTGGGAAGCTTCTCAGGCCCTCTTATAAAGCTGTTGGTTTCTGCTTCTTGTCCACTGCAGTGGCGAGGGATTGCCTTACTACATGCTTGTGTTGCTGGAGCCAGGGCATCGCAGCTGGTTTATGCTGAGTCCACTGTGCAAGCGAAGGTTCAGGTTCATCGGTCTGTTCCATGAAAATCTCAGTTGCATTCAAAAGGACATTGAAGTAGTGCGTGTAACCTCCCATTGTTTTATTGTCCACTTCCAATGCAAAAACCGCCGCTCAATCAGATTCTGTGGTGACTGGTCCTATAAAAAAGTTATTGATGGTGATCAAAGTGTAATTCGGTGAACATTTCCCCCACAAGGCTCCGAGATGCCCTGCATACACTTTGCAGGGGCCAGATGGTTAGTACACTTGCCAAATGTCACATTCAAATTCATGGCATCTCTGCTGCTAACCAGTACATTTTAGTTAATGTAAATCAAAACGCAACTCTAAATTACTTCAGTGATTTAAAAAAATAAATAAAATCTAACACTTCAATATAACTGTTCCCAGTCCGGCTCAAGTAGGGTTTGTTTTGGTTCATTTCAGGAACCATCTGTGCTTTTAAAGTAAAGCTTCAAAGCAGTAAAAATAGCTCCAGAAAACAGTATGGACAAACTGGGATAAATTGGGTTAAGTCTAAGGATGGCTTCACAATATAAAAATTGGTAGAATCACTCTCTTCAGCTCTGCCTTAAAGTGGAATGTGTTGCCCTGCTGAACAGTGTCTCCACCCAAAGCCTGCATTTGTGTCAATTAAGTGTACAGAGAAGAGCAGGAGAATTACGATTAGAGGAAGGCAGCATGGGGCCTTTCGCAGGGTTGGTGGGCTGGGGAGCTGAGCCGTGAGGTTTCATCTCTGCAGCATCAGGTTCGAAGAGCTGCACTGATGCAGGGCATGGCTCTCGATGCTCTTCCTACACTGGTGCTCCAGGGGTTCATGGGGACCTTAATGTGGGAAGTGCAGGGTGGTGCAATCAGTGGTGAATCCCTTTCACTTAGAGAAGATTTTAGTGCCTTATTGCTTTCATTAGTTTCCTGCTAAAAATCCTTAAAAGCTCTGTATCTATATAAATTCACACCATGCATATCCTTTAATAACAGATCAAGTTCTTACAGGGCTTCTGAACAGTACTTAAGCTATGCCAATGTAGTTACCTCTGGAA
Organism: Cygnus olor; assembly: GCF_009769625.2. NCBI lineage: Eukaryota > Metazoa > Chordata > Aves > Anseriformes > Anatidae > Cygnus > Cygnus olor. Next base: position 2,772,555 of record NC_049191.1, read on the forward strand.
AAGTAACTATTGCCGATATTTAAACACGGGGTGAGTTATAAATCCCTCCTGTTTATCAGCAGCTGCTGAAATAAGCATTCCCTTTAACCATGGTGGGAGAGACTCCGAGGACCTGCCCACCAGCCAGATTCAGCAGCACTACTTTCCTCCCTGGGGACCAGAAACAAATCAGTGTGGAAATTGCTTCGAGGGGGAAGGTTGTCTGACTGCTGAGGCAGCAAGGCTTCCCTGCTGCCTGGGCTCGGTGTGTGCTTGGTGAGGAGAAGGGCATCCCGTGGGGTGGGAAGCTTTTCCCACGTTACATGGCAGGAGGGTGGGCATGCAGGAATGGGCTGGCACGCAGCAGCTTACCGGGACGGGAGCAGAAGGTACAACGGGGTGCAGCAGTTCAAAGGAGAGGGGATTGTAGGAGCCCTGCAGCTCAGATTGGAGATGTGATTCAGGTCCCGAAATTCATTCAAGCAGCATGTTTAAATCCGAGCAATTTTACCTGCGTATATATGCAAATTTATGGGATGGTATGACATGGAAATATATGTAAATGTTGTCAATTATTGTAAAGCAAAGGAGCATGTAGATGGAATATTCCATAAAATGTTTTATACAGCATTTTTGGAGTTCCTAAAAAAAGAACCTCAGAAACATCAATGAACTAGAATTGAGTTTGGATGTTCCAAGCCCATTACGTGGGGACGTTTTCTTTAAATTGCTTATTAATCTAACCTTGCCATACAGATTTTCAAGAACATACTTTTCTTCACTGTAACATTAAACCTTTGCAAATCAGGGAAATGTCAACTCTTGATTTACTGACAAAGCAGGCAACTGACATAACTTATCCCACTTGAGATCAGTTCATCAAACTTGGGAACATCTCAGCTGCTGTAAAATCCAGGCATTTGATACAATTGTGCCTGCTTAAAATGCAAAGGATAACCTACATTTTTAAAATGCTGTAAAAAGAACAAGAAGTGATGCCAGGATGAAAATTTATGAGGCACAGAGCTGGGATCTGAATTCAGCATTTGCTGTGTAGTGGAGTGTTGTTACTATCTTGTTTGCACAGTTGAACTGGTGTTAATAGAAGGATACAGCAGGAGGGCAAGACGTTAGCATTCGAGTCCAGTGCTGGCTCTGACCTGATGCTATATGGGAATTTTTAATGTTCATCCTTGATTTAATAGAACACTGGTTGATACCGCTGGTTCCTTGTTAGTGGATCTGGTTAGAGCAGCACATGTTTTTGTGGTTCAAATGCGAGTGCTTGCTGCATTCAAATGCAGGCTTAAACCTACAGAAATGCAGATGAGAGGAGAGCATGTAAGTAAATCTTGTTTAATGTCAACTAGTCAGATAATCACATGGAATTAGCTTTTCAATGTCCACCTAAAGATGCTTTTGCACTTAGTGTAGCCGGCTGAGTTCCTCGGGGATGTAAGGTTTGCCTACTCTGTGTGCTTGCACAGTGCCTGGCACAGCCTGGGTGCGGGCTGGGTGCTGACAACAGTCTCTGCAGTTCTCATCACCAGGCTGTCAGCATCGTAGGTAAGAATCTTCCAAGATTACTTAAAGCTTTAAAAACCGAGGGCTTTTTCCAGTCAGCCTGCGTACCTAGATAACGGCCACCTTGATCTGATTCTCTCTTTATATTGTAGAAGTGTTGTACAGGCTGAGATCAAAACTGCCATGTGAGAAGTCTTCATGCATCGTAAAACATAACTTTGGTGAACATTGGCTCTTACATATTCATGGCGAAGCTATCAACCGATGTGTTGGAAGTGGTGTTGACACAAAACCTGATCCAAGGGTAGACCAAGCCTCAGATGCAGCTTGTAGCTCAAAAGCATTCCTCAGGATTTTGAACCCCAAATGTAAAAGGTGCTTCTGATCTTTGCAGCCAGTGCCTCGCCTGAGAAGGGCAGGGGATGGGGGTGTTCTGTCGAGGTTTTGCAGCTCTGTCTAGTGATGCGTGTGGCGGTGACTTAAAGCACTTTTAAAAAAGAAGGCTCTGCAGGTTATGAGGAAAAGCCTAACTTAGGTTAACATTTATCTTAACTGTCATCGTTGTTTGTAACACTAAATCTTTCTCATAAATAAGTGGAGAAATCTTTGCTTCTGAGTGAAAAATTCATGCTCCAGTTAAACCTCAATTATATTTCCAAACAATATTTATCAGATTTTCTAATGTGTGCTTAGTGCAGTTCAATTTCCTGCTATCAGTCAAAAGTGGCAGAGCTCGGGAAGTGGGGCTGAAAGGTGTTTGTCACATGGGAAATGGAGCATGCAGTAACAAGGCACTGCTCCCACTGCAAGGGCAGTGCTGGACCCACTGTGTGGGTCTGTTTCTAATGAAATAGATGCTGAAAAAAGACCGGGTTGTTTCTTTTTAACACAGAGGAAGCAGATGAGAATTCTTGAAAGCTACATTCTAGGGTCCTGAAAAGTGAAACTACTTTCATTCTGTAATTTTGGGTAGAAAGAATGCCTGTGTAATTTCACGAGTCTCTGAATTTATTTCACTTAATCTTTTTTCTACAGCATTTACAGCATTAATTTAGTCAAAACCTGACAACTGTGCATATGCAGAATTTAAGCTATGTCCTTGGTTACACATTAAGTAAAGATTTAAGATTTGAAATATAAAGAGTAATTCAACTCTTGCTTAGAGTTGCATTGCAAAATTGTTGATTGTCTAGAAATTCCTATTTCCCATTCATACAAATCTGATCGTGTATAATACTACGTATAGTGCTAACTCTGGTGATTAGAAAAATAACTCCTGAGAGCTGAATGGGAACGAAGTCTGCGCTTAAGGCTGCAGTGTGTAAGTGTTGAACAGATTCTTTGTAAAGTTTTCAGAGGGAAATTTGTAGATTGAAACCAGCTGTGAGTCTGTATAGGTGATTTGTGTGCTCTGTTAATTGTATTTTCAGCAAAGTCCCTGGGAGTGCCTCTCAGTTGGGCAGCTCTGTTCCCATTTAGCCAACTATTTTGGACCTGCAGTTGCTGCTTCTCTGAACTTGTGCTTTTTCTATTGAGGCGATAAAATCATACTGTTACCTTTGTTTTCTGATGCAAGCACGCTCTCTGGTCCTTTCAGGAAGGAAGGAATTAGGTATATATTTCAGTTCTAGACAGAAGGAACTTTGTTACAGCAGGGACTTGCTCTTGGCCTGGGTAAATCTTATTCCTTTGGTCTCAGTTTTTCCTCATGTTTGGGCGCAAATTATAGCTTGCTGAAAGGGTAAATAATACGATGTCTTTGAAAAGCTCTGAACACACAAGGCAGTATTGTTATTTATCTCAGACCCGTGCTTCAGAAAGGTGCATTTTATAGAAAAGGAGGGACTAAGACAAGCATTGGAAAACAAATGGTACCCAGAGAACGGATTCCAAGATTCCTATTTCAGATACATATAAAGAGGGAAGCTATAGCAGTATCATTCAAATGTGACAGCAGTCACTCCAACCTTTGCTATTACGGCACAAAATTACATGTTCTTGCCAGAGAAATAGGAAGGGCTGATAAGGAAGACAGCTGGGATTTGCTCTCTTATCTGTATTTTACACACATGCTTTCATTTCCCTCCCACTCCTCTGTTTCCAGGATCCAGGTCGGCTTTCCAGTGCTGCCAGTTAGTTTACATACAGTGGGGCAGCTTTGTACTGTGTAGTTTCTAAGCCCCATGAATACAGGTTGAAAATTAATTCTTTTTTTTGTAATTGGCAACATTAAGGATGAAGTTCTGCCTGCTGAGGACTGGAAAATGTTCCTAGAGGTCTGGACCTGAGCTGTGGTGAAGGTGCAGCCCTGGGGGCAGTGTGCAATGCTTCTGACTTCATTGCAGTTGCTCTCTTGTGTGCTTCAGGATCAGCCTCTGCACGGAGGCCTGCTGTGCTTGCTGGAGGTCCTGCAAAACAAGCTGTAGGGTGTGCTGCTGAAAGGCTTGCGAGTCCCTTGGTCATTTATTTGGAAACTGGTGGCATGGAGGGGGAAACAAAGACTTTTAAAGACTGAAAGTGATTAAGGCTGGATGAAGGGGCGTAAATAGATGCCTTGCATGTGCTGGCTGAGGTCTGCTGGAGCAAAGCGACAAACTGACGGTATGTGAGCACCCCAGGTCCTTCTTCCTGGATGCCTGGTGGTGGCTGGGGTGGCTGCCACAGGCTGGCACTGCTGTGGGTACCCAGTGCGCACCGGGGTCACTGGCTGTGCCCTGCAATTGCATCAGCAGCATGCAGCTTCGGGGAGAAATGAAAAGGTTTTGAGGATGGAGGTGGGAAATCCACCAACAGTTGTGGTGCAGCCCGAACGCTCTGAAATCCTCCACTTACCCGCCCAACAGGAGGAGTTAGGTGCAGGTATGCATATTCAAATGATCAGTGAAAAATCCATGTTACTAAAACCACAAGGTATTCATCCGGAGGTAGATGAATGGGACTGCTGTCTGTTCACACCCTGCCCTATTTCAGTTTATTACAACGTAATTGGAGGTTGCACAGTAAGGGGGAGAGGACGCTGAAGTGTTTTGGCTTGCAGTGTCCAGTGTAAGTGACGCTTGTCTTCGTTAGTACCGAGGTGTCGATACAGCATGTAGGGAATGCAGCCTCGGACCGCGTTGCTCCGCAGGAGCTAGAGAAAACAGGCTTGGCTGAAAATACTGTTAGTCAGAACAGATTCCTAGAGTTTGCATGACCTTGTTAATCCGTACCTAATGGCAACTGCTATTTGCTACTTAATAGTTAATCAAAAGCACTTCTAATTATACACCCTTTGGGTGCATGTTGAAGATTGAAAATCCTTGAAACTTTCACTGAAGGCAGAGCAGGCTCTAGAAATGTTGTGCAAGCAGCACAGCCGAGAAATGGCTTTCTTGTCACAGGAAAAAATACTAATTTGTAAAGATTTTGTATGGTGGGGCTCATCCTTTTTTGGACCTTTGATCCAGGCTTCTTTTTATATGAATGGGTGTAAATCTTAAACTTCATCTTAAAGCTTGCTAAATCAGTTGTATTTTTGGTTACGCACTAATTCAGCGTTAGGGAGTTCTGGATTTTGCCTGCTAAAGAAACCAGAGCCAAATCCCTAGCTTCTGACATCCTGCTGAAGCTGGGAAGAGCAAATCAAGGCTGAAGCCGAGTCAGAAGGAGCAGAGTTTAATGTTTAACCTCCCAGCCCAGCTGCAGCCCCTTGCGGTGCCTGGGAGTGCCGGAGCTGGCCGTGTCTTGTCTGGATGGGGATGGTGTGTGCTCCTCTCGTGCCCCCCAGGTGCTGGGGATGCTATTCTGGGTGTGTTTGGGAAAGCAGCACTACAGAGGCCTCTAAATGGAGAAATACTTACCTAGGTAATTTTGAAGACATGTATTATTTATCCTAATGTAACAGATGAAGGAATTGCCGTAGCCAGCCACAGAAATGTCTTTATGGCTTGCCAAACAGGGATACTGCGCTCCATAGGACACTTTGAGACTTGAAAGTTGGATGCTGTGGTATGAGAATGAGTTCTGTGCAGGCTTGTATGGGTGCTTAGGGGCAAGAGCAGGACTGTTCAGGCTGGATGAAGTGCTTGGAGTTGTGTACATAAGACATTTAATATTTGAAGCTAGTCAGCACCCTAGGAAGCCCCAGAGTGAGATTGGGGATCGTTCAGTAATTGCTCGCATCTCATGGAGGAAGCAGAGCACCTGTGTGACCTTGGTGGGCCATCTGCTCTGGTGTTTTGGGGAAAGGGATTGATGTTTGGATAAGCTTCTACATCTATAAAACGGGTGTGATACCTGCCATGACATTATGCAGGCATTGCGTTTAAGTGTGCCGAAAACCTTGTTTGAAGCGCGACAGGCGCTACCAGCTGTGAGCTAATGCGAAGTTACCAGAGGAGCTTTCTCCTGTGGGAAGAACAGAAGTGGGGTCAGAGAAGGCAAGATGGTAAATGTGCCCAGTTCTGCCTCCTGATACAGGAATCCCAGGTAACCCTGCCTGGTTCTCAAAAGCTTCCTCCAGGAGTGCTGGTCCGTAGGCTGAGCATTCTCCAAACTTGCCATATGCAACTGTCTGGGCCCTTGCAGAGGTAACAGAGTAGTCAGAAAGCAAGTAGCAGATACTGGTCTTCTCTGAGTCAGTGTCTTAGATCAGAGACAGAGTCTGTGCAGTGTCCTGTCTCTCTCAGCTCTCCCTTTCATTGCTGCTGCTCGATTTCTGGAATACTGGCTGCTGCTCAGTTCCCCCACCCATACAGTTGTTGCTTACGGAAGCGTATTTTATTTTCCTCTCAGTTTTAAAGGTTGAGGCTTTTCCTTTACAGATGCTCGGATGCCTGAGGGATGTGGAAGAGGTGCTCTAGCAACGAGCTCCTTCATGGGCAATTGCAGCAGTCACTGGAGGAGAGTGGTTTTGAGCTGTATCAGATTTGAAACCGAGGCAAGGTGTGGGACTGATTTGATGGATTAATTGAAAAGTTAATTGGCCTTCCCAAAAATGATTATCTATCATTAACAAAATACAGCTGCTACCCTGCCAGAACCAATCTGTGAAGACAGTGTTTGGGGCCTCCTGCTTAGTCATTTTTGTATTCTGCTCATAGCTACTTGAAATACCTTTTTTTTTTTTTTTTTTTCAATATTCAGGGTCTCTTCTGATGTGGACCTGGTGTGGGCTCTTCTGCTGGTGACTGTGCAGCTAGGACTGGAAATTGGTGAACTCCAATTCAGGGGATGGCCACGCAAGTCGGATCTGTGCTCTCGGTTAAGGAAACTTGAAGAGACAAGCGTTGTGGGCTGGCTGTGCAGACGAAGGAAAGTTTTCTGTGCCAAGTCAGTTCCATTAATCTTGGGGCTGTGACATGTCTGTGCTCTTATTGATTTCCCAGCAGGCTATTCATCACCAGTCTCATCATGTTATGAGCCAATATGGAGAAGGCACAGGGGGGAAATGGGGCTGGTGTTTTTTATCTCTAGGGCACAGGATGCTCATAATCAATGCAACTTAGAGAAGGAGCCAGATGGGTTGAGATAATTGATGAAAAGTGCCTCCAAGTAGGAGAGTTTCCACACATCCAGCAGGGACACATCGGGGAGGTGTTCTGAGCCCAGCAGATCCTTACCTAGACCCGATGCTCTGGCCCCGGCCCACAGGCTTGCTCATTTCCTTTGTTTGTATTTACCCTTTGCACATTTTGTGTTTTCTACCTGTGGTGAGCACTGAATTGCCTTGAAGAGGAAGATCTCAACTTCCTCAAGGTAAATCCTCCCGGGGCAGGTGAGTTGTGCTGAGGTGCACGAACTCACCTCAAATCCATACTCTAGTCCCTGAAACTTTTCAGATAGGGACAAAATGTATTGTTCAGCAACGTAATTATTTCTTGTCTTTTCAGTCAATAATGAGCCCTATGCAGTAAAGCCCTACATATTAAGTTGTTTTCTTGTTGCTGTTTTTTTAAGGCAGCTGCTTGGAATTGAAATAGCTCTTAGGCAAAACTTTTCTGTGGAAACAAAAGCCCGGTGTTTGAGAATTCTGCAATTACGAACAGATCACGTTCTGGTCCCATAAAGGCTCCTGCCTCTGGCATCAGTGGCAGAGCAGAGTGTGTAGAGATAAGGACCGCAATATTTCTTTGCTTGATTGTGGCCTGAATTTTAACGTTGAGTTGCTGTTTTTTATTTACTATCACTTAATTTATCTCTTTGTCTGCTTTGTGCTTCATGCAGTGTCTTTGGCCAGGGGAAGGAAGACTGGGACAGGGCAGTTCCTGTCAGAGCGGGCGTGCTCTGGGGGAAAAGAGGCTGCTGGCTGTTCTTAGTTCTTCCTGGGCGGAGAAATTCCACCTGAAATCTGAAAACCCTTTCCCTTAGGAGCCTGGGCAAGGCACATAGTGTTGGAGGGTTTTAATGCAACAATCTCCAGCCCCCTTTGAGCTCTGCTGGGAATTTCTCCCCATCCCTGGATCTCAGAGGGTTCATTTGGGAACAGGTCTTCCAGTTCCTTCCTCCCTGCCCCTTTCTTGTCCTTCCCAGCCTCCAGGTGAGACTCTGAGTGGGGAGCCTGCATGCTTGGGCTGCCAAGTGGGGACGAGCTGCTGCTGTGCAGCTGCAGGCTGGCCTGATTTTTGATTTTTTTTTTTTTTTCCTCTGGAAATTTGTTCATTTTTCTGGATAGTAGAGCTCTTTCTACCTACAAAGAGGAGAGAAAATTCTAACTTATTTTCTGTAGTTCATAAAAGGAAGCCCCTTTCCCCATGGCAGGACTTCTCAGGAGAGTCGGTTAATAATCTGCTAGAGCCAAACCCATTAGGCGGCTCTTTAAGGTTGCCAGCGTGGTTTAATTTGCAGAGTCCCTGTGCCTTAAACTACCCTTTGACAACTCCAGGCAATTTTATTGCCTTGGAACTCAGGAATAATTACAATTAGTATCCCAAGCTGTCTGATCAGGGATGTGATCGATACCAAAATACACAGAAATAATTGTACTGGGGCAGGTGTACTGTTGCTGTGGAGGGTTAGCTTGGGCCAGATTTCCGGTGTCAGGTCTCAGAGCTCTCAGGTGAGTCTGGAGGCGCATGGCCCTGCGGCGGGGAAGCCGGGGCAGTCCAGGAGAAGCAAGGCACGAGTGCAGGAGGCGCTGGCACACAGCTGCTGCCTCTCCTTGTGCCGTGTAGCCAGGGAGCTCAGCGTGGTAGGGCTTGGTTGCAGCCCAGCAGCTGGCAAGCAAAAGCTTTGGAAGCTGTCAGCCTTTCCTGCCTGGCCTGCGTGCAGAAGTTTCTGTAACAGGGAGCTACTGAAAAAGCAAAACAGGCAGAGGGGGGCTTCCCAGCCCTTGTGCACTGGACCTCGTGCTTGGACCTCCCTGGGAGGATGCTCTGCTCTGGGAGTGCTTGTGCTCAGGGGGAGCCCCGGGCTGGCACGTGATGGGAGTGCTGTCGTCACCCAGTGTAGAGGACATCCCAAGGGTGGGTGATGTCCTTTCCCTCCCAGGATTGTCACCAAGCTGCTTTTTGGGTCTTACCAAGCGGTTGCCACTGGTCCCTCTCTCAGGCAGGATAACTAAGAAAGGGCGGACGGTGCCTGGCAGTGTGCAGGGTACCAGACCAGCAGGGCTGCTCTCCTCAGTGTCACAGGTCCTTGGAGCCTGAAGGCAGTTCTGTACTCTGACAAGAAGTGAGCCTTCTGCCAGGACAGCCCTTATTCTGGCACAGCAGCTGACATGTCTTTTGTAAGGCCTTCTATACCATTATTTTGCATGCTTATGTATTGGAATATATAAAGGTGGGAAGTTCGTGACATGTTCTTGGCCTGGTGCTTCCCAGTGCTGAGCAACCCCTTGTTTCCAGGGCATACGTGTGCTTATGTACGTACACAGTTAGGAATTAACACCCACTTTCTGCATACTGCAGAAAATAACCCTGTGAAGCCTGTCATCCCCATCCAGTGTCAAAGCTACAATAGATAGTGGTGTAATGTATTTCTTCCCTAGGGGTATGTATTTTCTTTCACGTTTTAAATAAGAATGTCATTCACAAGGTGGGCAAAACAAATGCACGCTTCCCAGTATGTCATTAGAAGGCTTTTGACCTCGTGCCTTACAGGGTATTATTACTGTTCAGTGTGGTAGAGCAGATGCATTTTTATTGAAAAAGCAAAACTGCATTAAATTGATGGCACTCTAATTTTTCTTGACAGTAGCAAGAATTCTTATTCCCTATTTATTTTCACTCTTACTGAGAAGCATGGTGACTGAGTTACCTGATGTTTTTGTCACTGCTGTTCATCTGTTTGGACTGTGTTGGTCCAGATAGCAGCTGGGCTATGAATATATATCACTTGATTCATATGACAAACTTGGCACAGGATGCGGAATAAATGGAGGCTTCTAGCAGTTAGTAACCTGGGTAGTAGCTCGTGAACCGAAGCGTCTTGAAGTGAAACACTCTATCAGCACCGACCCATCATCACTAGAAGTGATTCTTCTGTTGTCCACGCTCTTGCCTGGACCATAATATTTTCTGATTCAGTGCGTGTATTAGACTGGGTAGGAGAGCTACTGACTTAGTGATGTGGGTTATTCAAATCAAAGATGCTGTATCTTTGAAAAATAGCAAGATAGAGCATTCTTCAGCTAAGTGGTCCTGGCGGGCTTCAGAAAACTCATGAATTTTATTTGTACTTTTTTGTTAGCTTGCTTAAAAGTTCCTAAAACATCCAGTGCCTTCTAACCTAATTTCCAACTAGGGAAGTAATGCTGATCCATGTGAAAAGGTCAGGGAAACTGGAATTACTCAGTCCAGAAAAGACTGAGCAGAATGTTCTTCAAATGCATAAAACATAACTGCAAGGAAAGTCTCCCATCACTTTAGACAGGTCTAGAAGAAATGGAGTTGAATAGGAAAAAAAAAAGATGTTTAAATTAAATATTATGAAAACTTACCACTTCTAAAACTGGTGGAGCGTGGGATTACCCTGCCTGGAAGGTACTGAGTCTTTGTCACCAAAATCTTTTTAAGAAGAATTTGGGCAGGGATCTGCTGAGTGAGATGAACTGGTCCAGCCTCAGGTGGCAGATACCTGCTTGTTCCTGGGGATCCACTCTGGCTTGGGCTGCTGCTTCTCTGATCTGGTTTGTAGGGCTATTTGAGCCAAATGGGGTTCCTGGCTGGGGGGCAATGCTATGGGGTGCCCAGCACCATGGGGTGCCCAGCACTGCGATGTTCTAGGTGTGTGATGAGTGCTCAGACCCACTTGCAAGCAGCTTCGCATTTATCTTGAATGAATTTATGAATATATGAATTTATTTCCTATATGAATGTGTGTGTGTGTAATATAGTCAGTGTTTGCCCTGCTGTGAAATTGTGACAGTAGGCAGTAAAAATAGAAATACTTGTGATGCTTCAGGGCTGTATCAAGAGAGAACATGGGAGAAGCAGCAAGGATGGGGGTGGTCCCTCACTTGGATGAGCCTCCCCTGGAAGGGGTGAAGCCCTCTTCTCCTGACCTAAGCGTTTGAACCCAGGCAGGAGGCTCTTCAGGAAGACAGGCTTCAGCTGAACACTAGCTACGTTTTAGTCAAATGCACTTGCTATTGGTTTCAACAGAGGGGCAAGTGGGTGAAATGCAGCGGCCTGTGATGCATGGGATTTTAGACTAAGTGATTGTGCTGTTGCCTATGGCCTTAAACTCTGTGAACGATTCAATTTACTGCTGATGGGGACAACAGTGTTGGGAAGATGTTCATCCTCATGCTTAGAGGATGCCTAGACAGTTTCAGCCCCTTGGTCTCTTTGCTGCTGCAATTTATATTTTAAAAAAAGTGAAGTGCTTGCAGCATTTTGCCTAAAATGGTAATAACCCTCCTCAACAAAGCAGAATACTTTCTTTAGATAAGATCATTTTAAAAGGTAACTGCTTATGATAATACAATTTATTCTTTATGGCTTGGGGGCAAGCTAAGATTTAAATGAAGCATGTCTTCCATTAGAACCCTACAGAAACAAACTAATAGGCTGCAAAGAGAACCATTTGTAATGTTACTATAATTCACATGATTCATTAAACAGAAATGGAAAATGATAGCATTTCCCTCTGAAAAAAATCCTTATGGAATTACATGCTGAGATCACTTAGTTGAACTATTTTATTGACTAAGCATCTTGTTGTGCTGATGTGTAGATTATATAGGCCTGTAGCCATTTATTTTTTCATTTGCTAAAATTAGAACTCCTTTTTATTATGGGAATGCTAACGTGTACTTTCCCTTCCAGCTGGAGCTGCCAGCTCGGGAGGGACTTTGCTTGGGGGATTCTCCAGCAGTGGGCGTTATGGGAGCACGTGGAAACGTGCCACTAGCTTTCTCTTGTGGGTCAGTGGCTGATGGGAGGAAAAAAGTGGAGACCAACCAAGGGCTGTGAGTCAGTAAAAGTCACAGAAGTGTGTTGGGTTTTAGCAGCTAAAAATAAGTACACGTGTTTTCTGGTTATGGGGAAAAAATGAAAACCAAAACTACAGAACTGTCCCTCCAGGGACTAGAACTGAAAAAAACGCTGTAGGGTTGGAGACGTTGTCTGAAAGGCTGTCAGCAGCGCAAGGGTGAGAGGAGGAGATGCAAATAAGAGCAGGAGCAGGCGATGCAGGTTTTTGTATTGCAGGCTTACAGGTTCCTGCTATGTTTGGACCTTGCTGTATGGCGAATGAGTCCTGGGTCAACGTGGGCAGCATTGATGGGTAGCAGTGAACACAGTGAACAGAGGCTAGCAGAGCTTCACACGGCTGTCCTGCGGGATCGTCGTCCAGAACTACAATTAAGTTTGGTGCAAAAACGAGCATGGAGTAGCCAGTAGTCATTGGTGTCCAAAAGGGTGCTTATGTGAGACGACCCAGTTTTATGAACAGGTTAATGGCAAAAAGCAGCGTGTGAATAAATGCAGCGTGTCACGAGGCTTTGCTCTATGAACCAGCTTGAGACACTACCAGGAACAGCCTCCCAGCCCCGGCGTGCTGACTGCCCCAGGACAGGAGTGCAGGTACAGCACCCTTGGCTACCTGTGCCTGGTGTAGGGAGGGGATTTATTACAGAAGCAATGGAAGTGCCGCAGGATCAGAATCCCACCTGGCTCGCTTAAACCCAGGGAGATGGAGCTGCTCGTGTAGGAGCTGCTGTCCCAGCTGCCCAGGATGTGCTGTAGGCACAGGGCTCATGAGTGGGGAGCTCATCCAGCCCCTGGGCAGGAGGCAGCCAGGCCTCCCTTCTCCCAAAGCCCAGACAGGTGGCATCTTGCAGTGCTGCTCGCAGCTGGATGCCGTGCAGTAATCAGCTGGAAAAGGAGAATCTCGCCCGTCAGAGCAGTGTCTGCTTTCCAGGTGATTCGCATCTCTGGGATCTGGAGTGTTTCTTTTGACATGCACACTCAGCCCTCCAAAGAATGTCACCCTTGATTAATGTCAGAAGGCAAAGCATGCCATTTAAAGGATTTCAGAGAAACAGCACATGGAGCAGGTCTTAATGCTGATTTTTTTGACAGCCCTCGTTTTTGTGGCCTTGACATGTTTCAGGATAGACTGTCTTCCACTGGACATTTATCAGAGGTATCACAGGGGCACAGAGACATTAAAAGCTATTTTAAATGAGTCTGGGATGACCTCAGACTGGATTAATGTATTTGGGAGCACTGACCACTCTGACAATCTCCCATTCATCAGGGTGAAATCAATCTGAAAGATGCAACGGGTTGGATCTACTTTAGTGTTGATGAAGGATCAAAGAATCATAGGTTCTGTGCTAGAATTGGCAATATCCTGGCACTTGCTATTTACTATGTGGGGAAACAGAATATTTGTTTGTATCTATATATATACATACACACACAATGTTTTTCCTCTTTTGTAAGACGTACAGCAAGAAAAAATAATGGCAGACTGGGATAATGGGTGTTTTTGACAGTCTCATGCATCTCTTCATTGGAATTACCAGATGATAGTGTTATTTCCATGCCAGGCAGCAGGGGAAAGGGAAAGCTGCAGTAATGGAATGTAACTCTTTTGCCGTGTCACTTACACTTTACTTTATTAGACAAAAGTCAAGTAATTAATCAGTTGATTGCTTAATTCAAAATTCAGTCAATTGCAATTTAGACTTCATCACTGTGCTTTCCACATGATGAAATCTGTTTGATAAATTTGATCTTTGGTTGCTTGGCTATGAATAAATAACACAAATTTGGGGTAGAGACAAGTCAGACTTCAGACTTTTGTGCGAGGGGAAATAGAAACATCAGAGGGAGTGAAATTTTACAGGGAGATTTTTACGACAACCCACTTGGATTTTTAGAAAATGTGTGCAGTGTTGTGTTTTCAGAAATGCTGTGCATTTGTATTTCCCATTGATTTCACCTGAGTTGTGATAGATTTAACTTCAGAAAACCAGATCTTGTATTTCCAAATGGTAAAGCTTCCCTGGTGTAGCTCATATGCATGAACAAAAATACATCAGAAACCAGCCCCGGTCCTGCAGGGAAGATGCGGCGCTGCCACCGAGTGCTGCGGGGAGCTCCTGCACAGAACCCTGCCTCCAGAAGCTCAGGACTTGCCAGGTCAGGTTCAGAGCACTCTGCACGAGCCTCCTGCAGTAAGGATGAAGAAGAGGAGCAGAAGGGCTGCCAGGCAAGGAGGTGGCAAGTGAGAAGAGGCGCTGGGTCCATCACCCAGCGAGGACCGCAGCTGGCCGTGCGCAGCAGCCATCTCCCAGGCTGTGAGCGTGCCTCGGAGCAGCCCTGAAGCAAGAGCTGTGCAGGAGGGAATTAAACTCCTGCTTTTGTGAGGTGAAGTATGAGTACAAGTACAGAATAACTGAATACACAGTTGTAGAGATGCTTACTTTCCTTTGAAGAATATTCATTCAGTGGTCTCCTTAACTGCAAAATAATAAATCTGCACTCCATCCTGGATTTTCCACTGTAAGCTATAAAAGAAGCTGTCATTTCCTATTGTCTAAACAATTTACAGCAGCCTTAAAGAGGGTGTCTCTTGGCAATCTTGACATCTTGAGTTGATCATAAATTCACAGCTATTGTTGGAGGAAATGCTTTTCCCTTTAGATAAGCACAAATGAAAAGCTTGAAAACCCACTGGAGAGCCGTGGCGAGGCGACTGCCTCCCGCGTGTTGTGCCTGAATAGCAGGGCAGTCCCGTGCCGGTGGGGCAGGACCGTGCTCTCCCGCTGCCGGGGGCAGCGGGGAGGAAAATGCTGCTTTTACCTGCTGATGTTTTCTTAGGAGTTTGTATTACTTTAAGAAACTCTCTGCAGTGGAATCGTAATCTGGTAAACCTGGAGCCCATGAAATGAGATTTTCAGTTCTGTGAGTTAGCAATAGGTATGATACATTAAAGAAGATTTACTCCCCGCATAAGGGAGATTTTGATGAGAAGCCTGATATGCTAACCACAAAGAGTTCTGGCGCAGGGCACTGCATGCCTGCTGACCTCATCTTGCTTTTTCATCTGCTTGCTGTGGTCAAACGACAGCCCCACAAACAAAATTGCCCGCAATACTACATACACGTTTCTACAGCAGAAAGGCCAGGGAGTTTCTTCTTGCGGAAGATGAAGGAAGCTGTCGGAAGGTGGAACTGCAAGGCATTCGTGGCATTCCTTCCAGGGTAGGAATTGGGTCTGGAGCTTCTTGTGGTGCCACCAGGGAACGCCTGCTGACGCTGGGCTTGGCGCTGGTTGTGCGCTTCCTTCGGGTCTGTGGTGCTTCTGCAAACCTGCACCAGTCTTCCCAGAAATCCGCTCTGTGCAGAGGGGTGGTGAAATGCGCTAGGTGTGCACCACAAAACTGCTTACATTCTGCAAGGAGCAGGCACAACTTCCTCTGAAGCTGCAGCGAGCGCCTTGGTGCGGTGTTTGTGCTGCTGGAGCCCCCGATGCTGCAGGGCGCGCTCAGCTCGGTGCAGTGGCAGCGTGTGCCCTTTTCCTGCTGGCTGCTTGGCACGTGGTGTGGCAGCCACAAACCCGGAGGAGACGAGTGGTTTTTGGCAGCGTAAAGGGCTAATGACATCAATGAGTTTCTGCTCATCTGTCTAAAACTCAAAGTGCTTTTTGGATTCTAGCACTTCTTTTTTCCGTCACCTCTATTAGAAATTTTCTCCTAACTAGAAGAAACCTTCCTCTGTCTTTTGAGGTTTGTCCACACCTCCCTCGGTGTTCCAGATGAGCTCTCTGGTGGCACTGCTGCAGTGAGTTTGCCGGAGCGCTGGGGCAGGGGTCCCAAAAAGGGTCAGTGCCTGACAGCACAGGGGCAGGGCTGGCCCATTACTGCTGCATCTGCTGCCGGCACAGTACTCCCCTCGTCTCTGGTGTGATATTATCGAGACATTACCAGTGTTTACCTGTCAGACTGCTCGGCCCCGCAATCACCCTAAATAATAGGACAGGGAGAAAAAAGCGGCGGTTGTGTTATCTCTGCTGACACACACATGCCTGCAGGAGGGCTGCCAGCCCCGCTGCGCTGACCGGGGCGCTGGCGGGGCCGACCTTTGTTGTGGGAAGGCTTGGCCTTCGCAGCGTGTGTGCACAGCTTGGCCAAGGGGAGCCTATGGAGCATTTCTGCCTGTGCTGAGGCCTCCCACGGTTCAAAGCTCCATTTACTACGTAGCAAAATGTTCTTGGAAATCTTGTTTTTACAGGAAGTTCTCGCCTCTCCCAGTCTTGCGGGTGAGATTCACAGGTAACGCAACAACAGCTGCAGAAGGGAGGAAAATGGTGTAACATCAACCAGGGTGACAAATGTCATTGGAGATAGCGGGCAGATGTGTGACAATTAAAGAAGCTGTGGAGGCAGCTAGGCAGCAGATCACGGAGAATCCTCGCAGTCGCTTCTGTAAGTGTGGGAGTGGGGAGAGGAGCAAAGCTTTGTGCGTCTGCGAGTTGCGTGCTGCAGGATGAGCAGTGAGAGCACCCCGTTACTGCGTACCCGTGGGTACACGTGGGGTGGGTAGCAGCTAGCTGCTGCGAGTCGTTGTATTTATATTCATTGGACATAGCTGACTCAGTTACGTTTATTTACCTCAAAGTTTTTAATGGGATATAATTGGAAAAGATTTATACCAAATCTGCATATTGATTTGACATTTAAGTATATGATTAAAAGCTGCTGAGGTCATCACTTGACTAAATTGGCTTAATGAATGTTGATTACACTGTACATGTTAATTTAATTTAGTGAGATCTCTATCTTCTGAATTGGTTATTGCCTTCTGTTCAATTATTATTGATTAGGATATGGGAGGATGCCAGTACTAGTTCTGTCCCTCAGCCGGTAGGTCCAGGGCATCCCGCGTGCTGCAGCACTGGCTGATCAGAGCACCCACAAGCAGCGAGCACGTGCTGCTTTGTCTGCTAGGACCATGTCCTTCCCTCAACAATAGCAAAAATCATTCTGGCTCAAGGAAGGCCAAACACAATGTTCAGACCATCGGGTTTTCTCAGGAACTGCTGCGGTGTGTGTTCTTACACCGGCAAATGTGTGCACTCGTGAGAACGGTGTATGAGGAGGTGCCTCTACTGAGCTTTCTGGCTCAGGCTGTTGGAAATCTGCCTGCAGAAGTGAGTGACGAGTGGAGTTGCCCCCACTAAAAGGCTGTGGGGGATTTCTCATGGAGAGAACAGTTGGTCTGAGCATCTCCTCTGCCTGGCTTCCAGTGCTGCTCTGTGAAGTGTTTTTGGAAGAAGGTAGAGCTTGCTGCTCTTGGCTGACCCATGGCTCTGGTGTGTTTTGGGTTGGGAGAGTTAAGAGAAGAGCTCTTTTTCCCCCCATCCCTCTCTGTTACCGTGCTTGTAGGCCCTACACTGCCACACCAGCCAGGGATGCTGGGACCCCAGCAAGCCCGCAGCTCCCTGGCTGTCACGCTGCACAAGCTTGGTGGGGTGGGAGAGGCGCTGCTGCCTCTGGAAACAGCTCCTTCTGAGGGAGCCAGGCTCCATACGGGATGTGTTGTGGTGGCATATGCCATTAATCCCGCACGCTGAATTATTCAGCGGATCAGAATAATGAATCATTGAACAAAGCCTGGCATCGTGCGGCTCTGTAGTCCTCGGTTGCCTGGTGCAGCAAACCCTGCCTCCGTTCCTGGGCAGGAGCACTGCAGCTCAGCGTGACCTCGCCATGGCCGGGATCCCGGGGGTTTGTCTTCCAGCCCACTTGCTGCGGGAGCAGCACCTTCCACCTCGCAGCTCACAAGCTGAGTCAGCTGAGCAGGTTTGGCTCAAAGTGCTCTCCTGCACAAAATGTGGAGCTGCAGCAGCTCCAGGAGAAGCAGCAGAAAGGATGACACCCCTGAAAAAGCCCTTTCTGCACTGCTGGGTTTGTAGCAGTGAGCAATACAAGCTGTTCTGTTAACTGGTGTAAATGGCTTTCAGTAGAGCTGTGCTGACTTCCACCTGTCGTGGATCTGGCCCTCTGTCTCCTGCGGTGTTCTGCGAAGAAAACACGTGCTCCTCTTCTGAAGCATAAGAGGAATTTTGCTGAGGCAGAAGTGATTCATAATGCTGGGTGTTAAGAGTGCATTGCTCTGTGTTTGCGGGAGCGTATATTAATTATGACTTCAAATTTCTATAGCTGTATTGTTCATGAGCTCAGTTTCGAATGAGCTCCTAAACCCACGCTCTGGCATGACAGAGCTGTGCAGAGTAGCAACAGGAATCTTCCCTGGGGCTTGGGGGTCACACAAGACAGCCAGGGCAGGCAGGGGGGGCAGCCCCATGCCAGCAGGACCCGCCTGCTCCTGGACTTCCCAGGCCTTTGGCCACAGATGCCCTGGGCGATGGGAGGAGAGGTGTCTGGGGAGCAGCGTCTGGACAAGGGGCATGTCCAAGGGACTGGTGCTGGGCTTCTCATGCCACGGCAGGAGTGCGGTGTAAAGGCACAGCTACATTAACAGACAAATGGAGGGTTGTTCTGGCAGCCCCTGACCACACGGCATGCAGCTGGGTAATGTCCTCGATGTGTAAAAGCGGTAATTTGGGTACCTTGGAGGAAAATTGCCATCCGCTTGTCCTCAAATCACGGCTGTCAGTACATCAGTATGTGTACTGACAACTGTTCTTCATTGTGAAGTTAACGCTGACTTGCCCCATGCTCATCCAACACCCTTGGAAAAGGTTAATATTCACATTAAGAGCTCCTTTTCTTACTGTCAGCTGAGGTCCAACAAGGGCCTCGACTGAACTTAGTGGCTTGCTTGGAGGATGAAAAGGAATCTCCTAAACAGTCGGTTCTGAGCTGAGCAATGTTCTGTTCTTAATGAATGTAGCTTTTAAGGAAGAAAATCGAGACCAAGTTTGATTTGGATAACAGCTGACCTTGGAGTGTGGAATTTCTTGAAGGTCAAGTCATTTGTTTGCAAAGATGTTTTTGATTAGTCATTTTGCTTTGACATTGTTATAAAGTTCTGTTTCAGAAGTTGATAAATTCCTATTTTTACTTATGGTGGCATTTAAATTCCTACTTAACTGACACTAAACAAATTTGATTTCCAAATTCTTTAGCTCAACTCCCTAAAAGACCCATGGTTTACCTCTTAGGGATGTCTCAACTAATAGGTCTCAGCAACCACCCTGACCCTCAAGTCAAGGAGTGTGGATGAAACGGGGAGGAGAAAACCCAGAGAACACAGGGCTACAATTGATAATAAGTGACGAAAGTAGTTTTAAGTCCCAGTGCAGCGCATGTAATGAGCAAGTGATCTGAAAAGCGTTGCAGCCGAATTGCTGAGAGTCATGTTTTTCCCACAGAACTCATTAAATCTTTTTATGTAACATTGCTGCAGCCACACTTCCCAAATGCTTTCCTCATTGTGCGTTTCAGTTGGTGTTTTCATGTATTTTAATTCCTTTGTCCTTTCAATTTAAAGAAGTCATGGTTCAGCAACCTAAATAGCTTAATAAGGAGCACAAGAAATACCTTCTAAAGACGACAAGCTCTGGTGTTTCGTGTTTCAGCACTGCAAATTCCTCCTGGAAAGGAAAAATGCTGTTTGTTCCTAGCTTTGAGAACCCAGGCAATGAGAAGCGCTGTCAAAATGAAAACGTTCACACAATTCCCCGGCAATAAAAGCTGCCACAGTGTGTTGGAAAGCTTTGGATTATTACCTGGGAAACCTATGGCCGTAGTTGTTGAGGGGAGGGATTTTGAAAGCAGCAGCTACACCAACGTATTAATGCAAAATGCCCCTGTAAAGACTGGGGGTGGAGCAGACACAGCTCCGCTCGCTGCCTTTGAAAGCCTCGGGTGTTGCTTTTGTGCTATTGACGGAGGTTGAGGCTAGTACAGTTTCTTAATCACCTTCTGGCAAACGCTGCTAAGGCTCATTAATGCAAATTAACAGATGATCTATTTTTCCAGAGCCTGTCCCATCACATGAACTGCCATTATACAGTAACTTTTAAAAAAAATCAATTTTGTAGTGCTTACTACAAATTGATTTATGGCTTTTCTGCTTGGAGCTGATGAGGCCCGGTGAGCCCTGAGCAGCCGAGTTGTGCTCTTCTTGCTCCCACGTGCGCCGCTGAGGGCAAAGGCTGAAATCGGGAGTGCAGTAGTAACACTGGCCTTTAAAAAATAAATAGTCAGTCTTGTGATGTCTTTCTGGGGAAAGCCTCATGTGCAGAAGGGAGTTGGGTATTTGCAGTGACCAGTTCTGAGTGCGTGGCAGTGCCGAAGGGCTCCGCTGAGCCTGAGAGTGCATCTCGGGGGAGCTGGTGGGCTTCAGGTGCGGAGCGTACATCGCTCTGCAGCGGGTGAGGAAGGTGTCAGGAGAAACTTTAAGCTGCTTTGCTTGTTGGGGCGGACGTGGGGAGATCCTGGAGTGCTGTCACGGTGTGAGAAGGCACGGGGCAGGCAGCGTGAGCACTGGCTGCAGGGCACTGAGAGCTGTTGGCCTGAGCGGGCTCTGCTTGGGCTGTAGCTGGGGCTGAGCTGGGTGATAGGCTTTAAGAGCAGAAATCTTTGCTGAATTTATTCAATATGTTGAGGTTTTCCTTGATTTTTCTCCCTTTGGAGGCTTAGCAGCGGAAGACTGAAGCTGATGTGAGAGCAGAGGGGCCGAGCAGCTGCTACATGTGGGAGGCCTGAGCAGAGAGAGGGCTCCTCCGAGTCCCTGGCCCTGACTCAGAAATCATAATCACTTTGTGGTGGCATGGTCTCCTGGGCCCTGACCAAGTAATTAAGTTTCCAACTTGAAATGAAATGTCTTTCTTGAAATGGGAATTTAAATGAATTAGCTGCATTTATCAGCAGGTGCTGAAGGGGCTATTTTAATTTAAAAGGTAGGTATAATCCTGGCTTGGCAGATACAGCTTAATTACAGTCAGTTTTAGCAATAAACAAAAACACAAGGGGAAGAGCAGAGCCTGGCCTTGGTAGCCAGGGATTTAAATTTTTACAAGTATTGAAATTGCTTTCTAATTAATTTACTGACCTAATGTGTGCCTGTGGAAGTTAGTTAGCTTGATCCCTTAGCTGAATTATGTCATTTAACGTTTAAGTTTGAGGCAGGTAATGAGCGTTGTGCTTGTGGGGATGCACGGAGCGCTCTGCTCCTGTCCTGGAGGGCGTGCGGTGTGATGCCAGGAGCAGCTGAGCTGTGTCATGCCGAGCGGCTTGGACTGCGGTAGATGCTTTAAAACACACTGTGTGCATGTGCTGTAAGTGTGCTGCGTCCCTAAGTGAAAGGGATGAAGTTTATATCTGTAGTGAAAAACAGGCAGCACATAAACCATTTCAGTTTTTGCAACTAATGTCAAATTTGAGGAAAATACGACTTCCTGAAGTACTGAAGAAAAGGGGAAACTTTTAGCTGATCACCAAGTTGTAAGCTGATAAGCCTGCTAATTGTCTCCAATATTTATTTAGCACTCAAAAATGGTGTCATATTCTGAAAAACACATTAGCTCTCTCGCTCATCCCATTAGTGTAGTTCATCGTGCACTGGAGTTTGCCAGAGTTAGAACACAGCTTAGAGTGTGGACTGTGATCTGAAGACAGATGTGTATCTCAGGCCTGATTGTAAGCTGTAGTTGGCAAAACAGGGAGTGATTTAATGAAGTTTTGATACAGCTCATCAGATACTGAAATGGGAAGATGCAATATTAATTTAGAAACACATTATCATTTCAATTGTAGTCATTCTGAAGAGTATTAATAACAGGGGAGCTTGTGGCAGTTTGGAAAGATGATGTATTATTCTAAAGGCAAAAATATTCTTCAGAATTGTTTCATTTGACACCTAAACAGCTAGCATGTTCCCATTATCACCATGTAATCAATTTTTTTGCCGTGTCTTCTATGCTTATGAAACATAATCACTTTAGGCATTTCATGTGTTGTACTGCAGGCTTCTGAAGTGGGTAGGCAGGGCAAGCTTAAAACACTAGGTTGACAACTTATCTTTTAATCCTAAAATTCCTCTGTGGAATTAGCTGACTTCAAATTCCATTTGACAGCAGGACCTCCTTTTGTTCTCACAACCGAAAAGATGCATGTCATATACAACTTGCTGCATCTGCGTCAGATTGTGACATTTAAAACAGACAGTGCTGACCACCATGACTGCGAAAGCTTTAATCCTTTTTACATGAAAGGTAGTGCGCCTTGGGAGAAATGAGTTGCATCCTGCTCTGCTTAAAGAGTGGGGTAATCCTCAGCTGGCGTCGGAGTAGGGTCTCTTACTGCTGGTGATGGAGGATACAAAAAGCAGATATCCTGACTTTTCCTGACCCCATGTGAAATTTAATAGAAAACTTGGCATTGGGTTCATGAACTGAGCAAACGTGAGTCGATTGTTTGGAGGTGGCGTGAAGTCGGGCCCTTTCTCCGGGACGCTTGCTGGGGTTGTGGCCCCAGAGCACACAGCCTGCGTTCCTCCTGCTGTGCAAGCAGAAGCTTGGCCTCGGCAGAGCGCAGGTGGTAGCTGGCAGGAGGGGATGCTCAGGAATGCGGGAGTGTTGCTGCTGCTGTCTGCCCCTGTAGGATTTCAGCTTTCTGGTATGAGAAGAAAATGAAATTACCTGAGAGTAAAATACATGCCCGTGACCATGCATTGTATGGTTGAAGTCTGGAAACAAATGTTCAAAAGAGGTCCCCAGTCTCATGAGCAGAAGTCCTTTAACTGTGCATCTGGATTTTCAAATGCTCCAGTGATGTGGCTGTGACCAAGTCCACTCGTGGTATCTGCTTCTTCCTCCTCTCCTACCCATCCACGTGCAGCAGCTCCTGAGCCTGTGAAAGACCTGGGGAGTCCGTGTGCTCTGGGGCTGTATGCAAGGCATGTCTGCAGCCTGTTAGTGCTTGGCTCAAATCAGCAGGCTCCCTCTGAAAGCACTGCTTGTGACTTGAGCAAGCTCCAGTCTGAGTAAGTACTTAATTAACGCAGTCTCCTGGCAATGGAGCACAAGCAAATTTCCCATCTAAAAGCAGAATCAAGGCAATATTTTGTGTCTATTCTTAGTCACATCCATTTAATCTGTAGATATTAAAATCCTCGAATGGGCTGACTGCAGGGCAGCTCCTTCCTAATGCTTTAAAGTGAATTCTAGCCCACTGCATCGCCGTGCCACATTGCCAAGTTTTAGGATCCGTGTTCCTTGGATGCTGTCCTCCAGGGGATGCGCTAGAATAGAATTGAGCTCTTCTGTTAAACAAGTGGGAACCCTCTCTTGCAAGCAGGGTTAGTGCTTATGGAAACTGTGGGTCCTTAGTGGCTTTGTGGCTGCCATGGCTTAGTTTTACCACTGACAACAGCTAGCATTGTGGGTGCTGGTGCTCACGGACTTCTCGGCTCCACCAAAACACAGGTATTTAGGATTCTGTCCCTCTGTCCTCAGGTCTTAGCAATAGTGAAGGATGAAGTCACCCAGGGGTTGGGGTGCTTTGGATTTGAGATAAGAAACGAGTCAAGATGTGAGCATGGCTAGAAGATCTTACAATACCTGTTTTAGGCGTAAACAAGATTCGTTTTGATAGCTTCATGGAAAAGTTCACAGCGGAAACAGAATATTGGTCAATTAAGTGGCTGGGTGCTCAGAGACCTGCCCGCAGACATCCCGCCCTTCCCTTCATAGTTTGTTTTCATCATGAGCAAGGATTTTATCATTCTATAAGTATATAAACCAAGGATGAGCGCAGACTAATCTGCCACCTTGACTCAAAAGAAGGTGGCAGTTCTCATTTGAGGATGTATTTCTGTAGAGCTGATGTTTGGGAGAATCACTTCCTCAGTGCATCTTGTGCTTGGCTGCACGTTGGGGCACAGAACCGTGCTCATACCCGAGCTTTTACAGCAGTACCTAGACTATATAAAAAGTTGCAGATTTCCTACTGGGGAATGCATGTAGCTGTCATCTGAGCTGCCCTTTGACCATTACTTCTATTTAAAATCTTACCTATATTTACCTGTCCAGAGTAGAAGTGCTCGAGTCTGGCTGCTGGAAGGGGCAGTTGTGCAGCCCTCAGGGGGCACGGCTGGCTGCGTACAGCTGGCCCCTAGGCTGCCCTTGGCTCCTGACAGCCTCTTATTTTGGGTAGAAATCTACAAAAATAAATCCTTGTATTAGATTATGTTCGCAATTGAAATCAACAAGGGCCTTAGCTGCCTCTCCAGCGCTCAGTGCTCTTTCCGTGTGATGAGGAAGGATAAATAATGAGGCAATATTTTACTCTTCAGATTCTGCCATTGGCAATGCTTCTGACTGTGTTCTGCGAACTCGTGATGCTGGTGGCAGGATTCCATGGCAGCCCTCGTAATAAATCACTTGTTTTAACGATGAGGAACATCTCATTGGTCTGATTAGCACCAGGTGAAGTGATTAGCACAATCGAGGTGGGGAAGGAGTGGGACTGAACTCAGACACAAAACCTTGTATTTGCAAACCAGCCATTTCTTCTTTTTGGGGTGGGGGAACAGCCCCAGCATCGGGTGCCTCTGGCCAGCCCTCTGGGGGGGGGGGGCGGGGCACAAAATATTTATCGCAAGTGTTGTATTCCTTAAAGACTTCCTCCTATTTTGCTGCTTGTCTTGGCTTTCAGCTGCACTCTTTGGCTGCTAGGAAGGCTTTGATTCTGCTGACGAACACTTCACACGGATCCATCCCCTGTGGAAGCTCTGAGCAGCCCCAGGCAAGGTGGCTGTGCCACCCACATTGGTGCCAGGCTCAGGTGGCAGTCCCTCTCGCAGAGCTCTGCGGTTGGTTCTGGAGCTTTCTGTTCTGTCCTCACCTTTACAATTCATCCTCTATCTCTGCATTGCATGCATGGTTTTTAAATTGCAGCTTAAGGCTCATTTCTGTATCATACATACACTCATGTTTAGGATTTTAGTAGTTCTAGTTCATTGTATTATAATTGGATAGCCTTGGGGAAATCACTGTCAGAACTGATAGGCTCCTAGCAGTTTTTGTATCAATTGGTGAATTACATGTGCATTTCTCAGATGCTCACATATTTATACATTCCTCCCGTGCTACCCTTTCTTCAGAGAACCACTGAAACTAGCATCACAGGCAGTGGAGGGGGACAGCTTTCCTTTAAACAGGGGAGGTGTGCAGCCTTCAGAGCTGCTGAAAACAACAAATAGAACAACTTGAAAGCGATGGAAATATCTCGAGCAGTACTTATCTCCGGTGGCGTGGGGTAAGAACGTTCTCAGAGCCTCCCAAACCTGGCCTGGTTGCGTGATGTTTGTGCGAGTGCTGCCTGTCAGCGGACACCCCAAGGGATCTGCAGCCGGTGCTTTGTCTCAGCGAAGTGTAGGGGCATCCCAGCTGGGCCCATGGCCTGAGGAGACCATCCCTTGGGACTGCTGATGCCTGGCAAGGGGCTTTTCCTCTCTGGGTGTAAAGTGAGGAAGCTTTTCCTGGCGGTGGGGGGCTCTGCACCAGGCCTGTACCCCACCCTGGAGCTCCTGAGTGCTCTCCTAAAGGGCTGCTGGTCAGGTGCTGACACTCCTTTAGACCTGGCTGCTAGCTGAGTCTGGTGTTTTGAGACCTCAGGGTGTTTTAGAAATATTTATGGGATGTAGTGTATAGGAGCTTTCATCTGCTCAGAGCTTGCTCTGAGCACACTAACACATAGGGGACCTCTTTTTTCATTTTTTCAATAACACTTCACACTTGCAAACCTCCCCATCTGTTCCAAAAGGAGTCTGGCAAATGATTTTGTTACATTTCACCATGTTTCAGAATGAGCATGCACGTTTCTACCCTTGGAAATCACTCAAAATACAATTGAAGACCAGATTAAAGATTTTATAGTCTGATAAACTTCCAGGTCTGCGGTCAGTTCTGCCAGAAGCAAAAATGTTTCACTTCTCTGGTTATTATCTGCCTGAATAGAGAAGGTCTGATGAAAGCCCTGCTGCTCCCCTCATCCAGCTCCAGTTCCTCTGGGTTTCATCCTGACGCTTTTGCTTCGCAGCAGCAGCCGGGGGCTGGGACCGGCCCCCTGTGCGGTGGGATGCTGTCCCAGGAGCTGGCAGGCGGCAGCTGGGGAGCAGGGCTCTGGTGTCTTTGTCATCGTTTGGCAGAGGGGGCCCTCAGACACGGTGGGGTGATTCACCCAGAACAAGGCAGGAAACTTGTTTTCCTGCTGTGTCGGATCCATCTCAAGAATCCCGAGGCAGCGTGTGCTCTCCAGCAGAATTCAGTGAATCCTTTCCTTAAATTATACAGAATCCAGTGACAGAAGGAATGCAGAAAGTGCCTCTGTCCCTTTTAGCTGATGATTGCTCTGTTCCCTTTTGTTTACTCACTGTACTTGCCTTTTTGAGGATAAGGCCAGCCATTAATTTCCTAATTTGTGGGCCCAGCAGACTCGGCTTTCAAAGGTTATTGCTCACACAGCCTGGTCTCCCAATCCTCTGGGACACGCTCTGTGAAATGGTAGAAATGGTGCATGATGAGGGAATGCCCTTTGGAAAAGGTTAAGCCTGCCGCGAGTTTATCTCAGCCCTGCGAGCAGGGGAAGAGGGCCTGTGGGAAATCAGAGGGAAGCAGGCGTGCTCGCGCTGATTAGCGCTGGCCTGCCTTCTCCAGCAGGGTGGGAGAAGTGCGCGCAGAATTGGGATGAGCCCTGTCTGCAGACAGGCTGCCTGTCCCGGCACTGGGAGCCACCGGCTCCTTCTAGCTCGTTAGTCTCGCAGTGACTGTGCAAAATCCCCGTCTGCAGTGTCGTGGCAGAACCATCGCCCGCCCTCCTAGAACAAACCAGGTCTGCATTTATTTTGGTTCTGGCCTATTAGTGAATTATGACCCAAATGCCTTTTACATTGCCGCTGTCTGCACTCGGTTTCATGGGTTTTCTGCAATATGCGTAACTCTGCAGTTGGATTTTATGCTTGATTTGGTTATTGAAGGGAAAACAGGACAGCCGTAGCCTGGACAACTGGGAGGAATGAGAACAAGCTGATTTTTAACTATTAGCTTCCACCACACCGCTGTAAACAAACTCCTGCGTCTGCCTTGCTGGGAGATGCTCATGTGTGCTAATTGGGGTTTGTTAGCCCTTTTGTTTGTGCAGTCTCCTTCAAGTGGAGACCGGGAGGCAGCCTCCTGGGACTGTTCGCTTCTTTGATTCCATCTGCAAGTCAGCAAGATGTTGCAGATGCTCCACATGTTTTCTGGTTCGTTCTTCCTTACAGTGCAAGGGAACTTGGTTTAACAAATAATTAATGCTACCAGCTGTAGTGCAGTGGGAGTAGCAGTGGTGAAACTGGGCCCTGCAGAAGGGGCAGCACGAAACCCATCCTCCCCCTGCGCTGCTCAGCACGGAGCTTCACTTTGAAGGGCAGAATTCACAACTTGCTGTTTTGTATTTAGGTGAGGGTTTGTTTTGCTGATCGTTTTCAACACTGATACTTGAGACTTTCTTAATATTTTTCATCAAACCAAGTACTTCAAATATGCCAGAATTGCGAAACAGCTCAAAAACCCCTCTGTAAGTGCTTTTGGATTACATATTTGTTCCTGTTTCCGTGCAGTGAAATCACACTGTCTTGTTTCTAACCAAGAGACGTGAGATTCCCTCGCTATCAGCTGACACAAGGAGATGGGGAAATCTGAACGGGAAGTTCAAGAATTTGCAGCCTCATAAACAGAAGACGGGCTTGGTTCTGTCACTTGTATTCCCTGCCTCTGGGTGAGCTGCTTCTGCGGTAGGAAACCCTGCAGGTTCCTTGTCTACAGCTTGTGTTGGAAGGGAGCATTCATGCAGTTTTTTCAGCTCCATTAAATAGCACAGCTGCCCAAGCAGCTAAATGGATGAGGCTAATGAACATGTGCACGAGTTGATGGTTCAGGATCTAAATTGCCTGGGAGCAAGCAAAACAGAATTAGGCAAGTAAAGAACCTGATTGTTTTTCAAGTGATAAAAGATTGGCGTGAATTACAGGAGGCATTAGAAATTTGGAAGATATGTAGATTTAAATGGATATATTTGTTTCAATTAAATAAAGAGGAGGGAACAAAATGCCTGTTCAGAAGTACCATATCCTGAGGCTTCCATCTGGTTTACTCGGATCTCTGGGCTAAGAATTAATGCCTGTGTATTTGGGGTTTAAGAAAGGCTTCTTGTTGCAGGGGAGCCCACCCAAAACAGGCTGGGAATGGGGCAGCTAACAGGGAGCCAGTCGCTGCTCTGTAGATGTGGGCTCACGAGATCCAGCAGCACAGGCAGCAGTGGGTCTAGGAGGAGGAGAAGGACGTCAAACCCGAGTGATATGGAGAACCCACCCTGCTGATGCAGTTGTGTTCAGTGCATCCCAGCCTTCCCATCTCCTGTTTATGAAGTTCTTGGATTTTAAAACAAAATTTTAACTGAAGGTTGCATCACGTTAATCTCCAAAGCCAGGGTTGCTTTTTTCAATTGCAAGTGTTCTTCCTCCAGCTTTTGGAAAATATTTTTGTGAATGTTTTGGAAAGCATCTCAAAACAAATTTTGATTAAAGCTCTAGGGACTGAAAAGTGAAAAGTGTGCTGTTGCAGCCAGTCTCCCCAAAGTAATATCTTTTTATGAAAAACATGAATGTGTTCATTTACACCCATTGCCCTCTGGGTGCGGACCTGTCCTTGGGGAAGGATGGTGCTGCTGGTTTTGACAGACAGACAGCACTCTAATCTCAAACTTCCCGTACTTACGATGCCCCATCTTAAAGCTCCTGATGTTTCCTGTCAGCGGCAGTCCCATGGTGATTGCCTCGTGGAATGTAAATGTGGCGTTTTTAGAGCCCCAGAGCCCTTTAGAAAAATACACTGTCAGGTTCCTACAGCTGCTGCTTCGGTAGCCTTCCTTCCCATTCAGGTCTCAAGATTACGGTGGCAGTGATTGAACAGGAGATTCATGGAGGGAAATTAAGCCTCCAGAAGATACAATAATTTAAATAATTGGCATTTTTTGTGTGTGAGAACATGAGAAATACAGTGTTCATTCACCATGAATTCCTCCAGGACCAGGGTAACAGAAGCAGATGAATTCTTATGAAACAAAGATTCTATTTTCATGCAAATATCTCTCAGTAATAAAATACCAAGGGGATAAAAATGACAGGAAAATGTATGATGTACAAGCAGAATTGTTTCTGAAGCAGTGTATTTTCCATGAAGCCTCAATAGCTTTTATTCTGTAGGCCATGTTAGCAACAAAGCACGAAGCAAGTTGAGGCTTCGCGTGAGCAGCGTGATGGAGAAAGCCACCGGTTCTGCCGGTCACACACCACCTCAGTGTAACTTCTCTGAGGAGCCGTCTTCTCCAGCCCCGAGTAGAGGCGAGGGGAAACCTCCTTCGGTGAGCGAGTGGGGTGTGGTGGGAGGGGAGGGCAGCTCTCAGCGTGGGAAGGAGGCCAAAAGCCCTGATCCAGGTCTGAGTCCAAGGTGTCCGAGCTTTTCTTACGAATGCTTCGGTGCAGCAGTACAGCTGTGGGCGCAGACTTCACTTCCGACAGCTCTACCCTGCTATTTAGGGTCCGTAAGAGGAAATCAGCTTCTGTGTGTAGTACATATTTAGCACTGGCTTGGACCATCCTTTGTCAGCAGTAATTAATGAGTCAGAAAGACTACAACTGCCACCTCACTGTCACGATGCCAGCATGATTAAGGCCAAGACAAAACCCTCTCCTGCATTTTTTTTCCCTATTTTGCACATTAATGGTAAAGTGCACCAGCAAATGGAGTCCATGTTCAGCAACCTTCCTCCTCTTTTTTGGGGGAAAGGGGAGACGGGCACGCCCTATGTTTCGATTATCTGGAGAAAGCCGCACGCTTCTCTGTAGGCAGCTGGTAAATGACGGGATGTGAAGCATTCCCTGCTGCCTGAGCTAATGATTGCTTTCCAAATGGCAGCTGTATTCGGGGGGGGCCGCAGGAGCCGGGGCACCGCGGGAGAAGGGGAATAATCACGGTAAACTCGATCTCACGAAG